>NC_134484.1:204638817-205006317 GCF_040206685.1 Ascaphus truei | reverse complement strand
CTCCGTCGGCTGTCTCTTCTCCGTTTGGCTCCTGATCTCAGATGCTGAACTATCTGGCTCTTTAGGCTGCTCTCCGTCCTCTCCGCAACTGCAATATCTTTCACGCAGGACGTGTGCAGGTCCCGTCACAGAAGCTGCTCTCGATCGAGCCTGACTCCTTCAAACCCGTGCAGATCTAACTGTCATGGCAGTCCCTGTTTTGATTCCCTGTTGCTGACCCCGGACCATGACCCTGACATCGCTGCCTTCCACCTGCCCTGACCTCCACCCTTCTCCTGGACTTTGCAACTCTGCCGCCAGCCCTGACCCCTGCTTCCATACCGACTACGGATACTCTTACAGGACTCTGTCACTGGCTGTGGTCGTTTTATTTGCATCCCTACCTCAGCCCTGCGGGTCCGCTTCCTGATTTAAGATGAGCACCGTCATACTAAGTCATGTAGCGGTGTGAGCAGAAGTGGGTTCACTGGTGTGGACTACTTGCTGACCAGATGCAGGAAGTTGCTATTTATATTAAAAGGCTGTGGCCATTTGTACCCAAGAAAGGTGTCTGTATTTATTTGGGAGGATTATTAGACTGAAGGGACATGAGTCGAGGAGAGAATGGTCAAGAAAGCATGGAATGGGCAAGGGTACAAGGCTCAGGGGTACAGTCATGTTTCTGGAAAGTTTATTTCCCTTGGTGGATACAGCCAGGGTAGGGTCGTGTTCAAAAGTATTTCCCTGGAAACTCTGTGGCTTATGTTTGCATGCATTGCTCTGAAGAATCTGCCTATACTTGAAATTGATTCATTGCCCACAAATTTAAGGGGAACACATCATCTGTTTGAGACTTGCTCTGCCCTGCTACAGGCCTGAGGTAACCAATGAGCATAAGAAGCAAAGGAGAGTGACCTTTTAGTCTCTTTCAAACTCTGTCCAGACTAACACAGCTGAGAGAGAAAGGAGATGCGGCCTGCTGAGCTGCATATAACTGAGGAGCTACTGTGTGCACTGGAAGAAGTCAGCAAGCAGAGGCTCCTGCTTGCAGTTCAGAGTGGAAGTTGTGAAATTCTGGAGCTTTGTTACCTAGCAACAGCTGGTGGAAACCCAGACCTCCCGATAAATGGCCGCAGGAGGATTAAAAAAAATCTGCGTGAGGCAACAAAAGCTGTCCCACATGACTGGTTAGTATGAGTCAGATGCGCACCCCTGGTGCCACATTTTGCACAGAGGATTACAAATTATTCACCACTTACACTTCCTCTTCTGATAAACAGGTGCCAGTATAAAAAGAGAAAAAAATAAGTGTCACAAGGTCCCCCAATTCAGGTTCTCCGGATAATTCAGAAGAGATGCCTTAGCTAAGGAAAAGGGCAGAGACATCCCATATAAATCAATCGAGGGCTTAGAGTGACTGAAGGAGATATTTCCCATGGAAAATTTCCTGGGGAAAATTGCTGAGGCCTGTAGCTGACACAAGATTTGTGAGAGCTCAGTATTCCCTGGTATCGCCGAGGTACTCGAATGGTCCATTTAAGACAAGGAGCCCATAGATGGCACTTAAACCTTGGTCTCCACCCCTGTTGACAGAGATTCAGAAAAAGTTTCCAGGTCCAGTGAATCTAGTGAACAGGGTGGGAGGAGTGACATCAAGATGGTGATTCTGAGTCAGCTGTATGACTGCATCAGCCAGGGCTTCTTCTCTTCTTTAGTCAGAGGATGATCAGATTTTAAGAAGTCACACAGGCATACCAGACCCTAATAATGCCAGATATGGATCAGGCATTAGTCATCATGAGTGGCACTTCTATCTACTCTGACAGTTATGACCAGGGCCGCCAATGGGTGGAGATCTGAGACAACTGTCCAAGACCCAGCGGCTGCAGGTGGACTGGTCAGTTCTTGAAGTTGGGCCCAACATTTGCATCTGGCTGTCAGACCTCTGATAGTAATCTTGCCCCAGCTCTCTCCAGCTACAGCCCCCCACCCCCTCCCTCCCTCCCCCAATGAGGGAAGAGTGGGGGGGGAGGAGGAAATAGTGGGGTGCATGTGAGGGGGAGAGTTTAAAACAGGGGGACAGAGATAGAGAAGGGAAAGAGAGAGCGAGAGAGTGGGAAGAGTGTAAGATGGCAGAGTGATAGAGAAGTGGGAAGTGGAAGAGAAGAGTGGTAAGAGGTGGGGAAGGGGGAGAAGTAGGTGGGTGAAGGAAGGGGAAAGGTAGGTAGTTGGTGTGGATGAGGGAGGGAGAGAGGTGGGCGAGGAAGGGAGAGAGGTGGGTGAGGGAGAGATGCGGATGTGAGGGAGGGGGAGAGGAGTGTGAGGAAGACTGTAAGATGGGGAGAGTGATAGAGAAGGGGAAGTGAGAATGAGAGGGGGAATAATGTAAGCCGGGGAGGGGGAGAATGAGAAGATGGGAAAAGAGGGGGTGAGTGACGAGATGTGTGAGATGGGGGAGACAAGAAGGGGGTATTACAAGGCCGCCGATACCTGGGGTCCCAGTGAGAAATCTAGTCCTGGTCCCTGGTAAAGCTGTTGACAGCCCTGGCTATGACCAGTTATTTCTGAACATTAAATTTAAAATAGTTGCTTCTGCAGGTCCAATTCTATTTATCTTGGACAATACTGTGAGGGACGGTAACAGGGACCTCAGTTGTCCAGAAAATTCCTGTTACCAGAATTAGCCCTCCTTAAGGCAGTTAGCAGGGCATATTCATTATAGGCCACACCTTTACCATAGTACCAACGCCTCTCAGATCCCATTGGTTAAACTTTGTAGGTTTGTTTGACCTAGCCCCTCGTTCTATGAGTTTCCCAACCAGGCAAACTCTAGCGGGACCTTTTGCAGGGCGGCTCGGTTCATCAGACCCTATGGACTACTCCACAAAAGTTTTTAGGAAGGTCCACTTACATAAATCCTCCTTTGAGAAAAGATTTAACCATGAAAACAGGAGACTTCTCTTCCTTCAACCTCAAAGTAGGTCATCGTAAACCTCTTCCACTTGTGGTCCTTAAAAGGGAGATTGTCACAGTGGCAGGAGATCACTTCAGACAAGTGGGTTCTCAGAATGATAAAGAATGGCCTATCATTTATCTAAATGACATGCTCCTTACAAATAAGCATACAGACAATAAGGTGTAAAGAATCAAGGCGCTCCCTACACAACCAACATGATTATTGTGTTGATTCAAGTGACAAAATATATTTGTGACTTTATATAATACACAGTGAATAAATTAACATAAATAGTGAAATGATTAAAATATAGGGTTTTAACTCTGTGCTCTGATCCTCTGGGAGGGACTGTCTTCGGGGATGCCAAAAGGATGCAAGTATTCTTCCAAATTCAGGGGGAGCATAGGAGAGATTCAACAAAAAAAAGAATAGAAAAACATATCGCAGTGTAGATGCAATACATTTGTGAATTTATAGGAAAACTTGCTTCCTATGTGTTGCCTACTCACACTGTGGCAGGTCTATATGGGCACATTCATAACCTTGGTAATCTGTTATGTGTTTGAATCGAGTAGGGAGAATGAGCGGCTCAGTGAGTAAAGACCCTGACTGGCACTGAGATTAAAGTAGTGGAACCTGGTTCAATTCCCAGTGTCGGGACCATGTGACCTTGTGCAATTCATTTTATCTCCCTGTGCCTCAGGCACCAAAAACATAGATTGTAAGATCCACAGGGCAGGGACCTGTGCCTGCAAAATGTCTCTGTAAAGCGCTACGTAAAACTAGCAGCGCTATACAAGAACATATTATTATTATTAAAATAACTACAGAGGTACAAAACGGGAAACAATAATCATACATATATTGTGACTGTAGGAGGTAACCAGGCTCTCAAATAAAGGTTAAGTCAGTTTTGGTTACCTCTGATCCGTGTATAAGGGTTCAAAAGAGTTAGCTCTTGGACAAAGTAGCATTGTATGTTTCAACTGTACTTTGTGTCATAAAAGTCTTTTTTGTTTTTTGACATTTCCAGGCATGCCAGCAAGCTGGGATTGCTATGGGATGAGTTTCAAGGGGGGGTTTGCAGAGGAATTGTTGTCAGAATGTGCGTAGGTAGTTGGGGTCTGGAGTTGTTGGTTCGCCTAAAAATGTACCCAGAAATCATGCCTGATTCCCGGATACATGTGGGCACATTGTCCCGGCAATATCTCCCCTTAAAAAAGCAAGCGTGACTCACCACTAGGGTACCCTGCTTCAGCACACCCAGAAAGGTGAATGAGGCACAGGGATGAACAAGTGTCCCTGTAGCTGAGGGTTCCCAAGGTTAAGGGGGTACCCCAGGTAGTGCCCAGGTAACCCAGAACTTGTATTGGGTTTGTGGGTGCCCCAACTGTATATAAGGTTGTGAGGGGACCTCAGAGTCCAGACTAAGTCACAAAATATAGTGTAAGGGGAATAAGGCTGCTAGGAATAAAAGTACATCTTTCTTATTCTATTCCCCATACCCAGAGACTTAGGAAAGTATTAGAACCATGCTTTATTAAATGTATTATAAAGTAATGTGCTGGGGACTTTCGGAACTGATGTCCAAACAGATTTACAGGGCTAACCCATAGGCACCAGTAAGTCTGCTGGACATCGGAGTTCAAAGTAGTCAGAGATGCCAAAGGTGTGAAAAGCATATGGGCAGCAGGGAAAGGCTCAAGGACCCAGGTCCGGGGAACAATGGCAGTCATCCGGGCTGCCATTTGTTCTGCCAGACCTAGAGGAGCCTGACCCACGGACAAGAAAGTCCAAGAGACGGAAGCGGTGGCATGTGGAACTTCATGCCGATTTGGGAACCAGGAGATTCCGGGCTAAGTCCCGGTCAGGGTAAAACTCTTATTTAGAGTTCCTGCACCTAGGAAAGTCTAGATTTTACCCCAGACCCCCAGTAAGTGTGTCTTTTTGTGGGTATTTTGGGTTCCATTGTGTGTAAGCGAGTTTGTGTGAATAAACTTCAATTTATTTCATTACCTTGTTTTGCTCAGTAAATGATCCGGTTAAAAGGGTGTAAATTGCCTGGTCTCCCATGACATATATACACAGAGACCATGAGCATCAGCGATCACAAGAAAGTCACCAGTATATGCACTCGGTGTAGGGAAAATGAGAGATAGACTAAATAACTCTAGAGATGCCATATCCCTCAGAAGGCCATCGTTATAAGCTAGTGGCCCACAGGATCCAGGAATATTATTATTCTCGGATTCTGTGGGCCACTAACTTATGACGATGGCCTTCTGAGGAATATTGGCATCTCTAGACTTATTTAGTCTTTCTCTCATTTTCTCTACACCGAGTGCATATATTGGTGACTGTTGTTATTGCTGACGCTCACGATATCTGCTGAGTATACAACAATGTAGAACTCCTGTGAATCCCAGACTTCGTGCCTTCTAGACAAGAAACGGAGAGCAGATTGGAAGAAGTAATCCAGAGCGACGGCACACCGGCTGTACCAAGCCAGAAATAGCACGGGACCAAGGTATAGTAGAATAATATAACGTTCCTTTATTTAGACATAACTGAACTTTATAATTTTCTACTATACCTGAGTCCCATGCTATTTCCAGCTTGGTATAGCCTGTGTGCTGTCACTCCGGATTCCTGCTTCCAATCTGATGAATATGTGGAGACAAAAGCAATCCAGGTGATCTTATCTGTGGTTGACTTTTGAGGAATACAATAAACACAATGTAACTGCACGGTGTTAAAACCTCTGCACATTATGATGTAAAATCAATAAACAGTGGATCCCACGCTGCTGTGCAGTTACTTTGTGCTTATTGTACTGCTGAATGTGAGTGATTCCAACAGGATGCTGCTGTATGCTGGTTATCTAACTGATTGTTTTTTGAGGAAGCAATATGTTTTCCTGAGACTATTCCAATAATGATTGTTAATGTTATGCTGTTAATGTTATGTCTTGTAACCCCTGTGAGAATGGATCTGCCATTGGATGTAGTCGATCATCTAATGCAGTAGGGCCATTCCCTAGCTGTAGGGTATCAATCAGATATTGTAGGTGGAAACTAGTGTCTAGCAACAGATTATATCGTCTGCTGGTTTGGTGTAAATATCTGTAATCAGTTCCTCTCCATGCTTTTTTAATAAGGACATCTAAAATAGTGATGGATACGAAGTTAACTGATAATGTGACTTTGATTGTATTGTGTCTCATGTTTAATTTTGTTGCCCCTCTATAAAACAAGATGTCATCTGTACATTTTCTCCAGTCAAACATGTACAGTATAATCAGGATCGCTGTATACATATTTATCCAAGGTGTCAATTTAGAGCTACATTACTATTCATATGTGTGTGTGGTTCACTTGCATTGGTTTTCTCTTGGTGAGGTATGTGATGGTAGAGGGTAACCAGGCTCTCAAATAAAGGTTAAGCCCGTATTGGTTACCTCTGATCTGTGTATAAGGGTCCAAGAGAGTTAGCTCTTGGACCCAGTAACACTGAAGCATTCTGTTATAATGTCTGTAATAAAAGTATTTTCTGTTTTTTCCCTTTCTGGGCATGCCAGCAAGCAGGGGTTGCTAGGGTATGAGTTTCAAGGGGGGTTTTGCGGAGGATCCGTTAACAGAATATGCCTAGGAAGTTGGGGTCTGGAGTTGTCGGTTCCCCCATAAATGTACGCGGGAATCATGCCTGATTCTCGGATACATGTAGGCACATTGTCCCGGCAATATCTCCCCTTGAAAAACGCAAGCGCGACTAATCACTAAGGTACCCTGCTTCAGCATAGCCCAGAAATGAGAATGAGGCACAGGGATGAACAGGTATCCCTGTAGCTGAGGGAATCCTTAGGCTAAGGGGGTACCCCAGCTAGTGCCAAGGTGACCCAGAAACAGTGTAGGGTATGTGGGTGCCCAAACCATATATAAGGTTGAGTGGGGGGCTCTGAGAATCCAGAATGAGTCCAAATGAAAGTGTATGGGGAATACAGAAAAAGTACAACATCTTTCTTCTTCTGTCCCCTGTACCCAGAGACTCAGAAGTATATTACCAACATACCATAATGTATTAAAATATACTTGATTAAATATAATGTGTTGTTATATTCGGAACCGATGTCCAAACAGGCTGCCCGAGCTAACCCATAGGCGCCGGTGTGTTTGCTGGACATCGGAGATCAAAGCAGTCAGAGGATACCAGAGGTGAGAAAAGCATTTGGTCAGCGGGGAAAGGCAGAGTACGAGGTCTGGAGATCAATGGCAGTCGTCCAGGCTGACACTTGATCTGCCAGACCTGGTGGAGCCTGTCCCAGCGGGTGGCATTGAGATACCCAGGGATGAAGGTGGCAAATTTACGCATGTCCTTTGGCTTTTCAGATTTCCCGCTGACCCGGCTTTTCTAGCTTGCTTGGCTCTGATTGGTTGCTTGGGAATTTTCCCATGCGTTGATTGGCTGCTGAGTTTTGTGAATTAAACTCAGACTTGAGACTTAGTTCTCCGGTAGTAAGAGCGCGGGCGGGCTTTTCAAAGTTTCTTCTGCACAAATAGCAGAGCAACCGGCTTTAATTTCAAGCCAGAAAAGCCTGCCTGCCAGAGTCGAAGTCCCAACTTTTGCACCCAAGTTCTCAAAATCGAATGTAGCGGACACGGCTGTGATTTTATGCTGATTTGAGTTCGAGGATTTGTAGTATTTCGCTGTGATGGTGAAGGGGTACCCAGGCTCACTAATAAAGGTTTAGCCCAATTGGGTACCCCTGATCCGTGTGTGGAGGTCCTAGAGTGTCAGCTCTTGGACCCAGATGTCAGAAATGCATTACAGTGACTGTGTGCAAATGTTGCGACATTAGAGATTTTTTTGTGTTTTGCCTTTCTCAGGGTGCTGGGACCAGGAGATTTCTAGGCTGTAAGTTTCAGGGTGGGTTTGCCAGAGAAAGTCTTCACAGAATGTGTCTATGTATTGGGGTTCCGCAGTTAGAGGATTTCCCAAAAGTTGGATCTGAGAATCGAGTGAGATTCTCGGATACAGCTCAGCACATTGCTCCGGGCAAACTCCAACCCTGAAAACGTTCTTGCGACTGCAGCAGGCTACAGCATAATCCAGACAAGGTAAACGGGGCATGAAGGGGTTACTGTAAACCTGCAACATACAGGAGATCACTAGTATAAGGAGATACATGCCCAGGTACCCTGAACCTGGTATATGGGTTCAGGGGATGCTCCAGCTATATGATAAAGCTGAGAGTGTTTTTTGTGTGTAAAACGTTTAAAAGATATTTCTAGAGTGTGCCAAGTATGAGGCTAGTGAGTGTAGGCAATATATACCCTAACTCCATCCCTGACACCAAAACAGGGACTTACACATTTTTATCACACAAAATACAGGACACAGTATATTTTATTTAAGGGTTCTGTTTAATAGGTATATGTACTGATAATCTGTGAATGAACTGTGGGATTTCCAAGTCATGGATTGCAGGGGACCAGATGGCTACCAAGCTTGGTGCCTATGGGTCTGTTCAGAGTCCGGACTTGAAAGCCTCAGGGATGCCAAGGTGTTAGAACAGGAGGGGTACTGCAGTTCTGCTTGACTACCCGCATCC
Source organism: Ascaphus truei (assembly GCF_040206685.1). Taxonomy (NCBI): domain Eukaryota; kingdom Metazoa; phylum Chordata; class Amphibia; order Anura; family Ascaphidae; genus Ascaphus; species Ascaphus truei. The sequence continues at coordinate 204,997,774 of NC_134484.1, read as the reverse complement.
TGGGCTAACACAGGGCTATCCGGGCACCATTTTCCAGAGCCCAGACTCTGTGGAGCCTGGAGCCACGGGGGGCTCAGTATGCAAAGAGGCAGAGGTGACAGGTTGGCGCATGCCCCTTTGCAGAATGAAAAAAGGTGCCCATCCGGCTTTACAATACCGGCAAATCGGTGATTGGCTGGCAGGAGAATTCCCATGCTCTGATAGGCTGTAGAGGTTTGTGAATGGGACACTGAAACCCATAAGAAACCTTGCAGCCAATCAGGAGCGCAGATTCCAGGAGCCAAACCAACAGCGGCAAATTCAAAGATGCTCTGTGCTGAATAGACGCGAGCCAGCTTCAGAGATTTTGAGTGAGAACATTTCCCCACTTTTTGAGAACGTACAGTACCAGTCGCAGCTTGCATTGCATGCCGAAATCAGTTCCAGGATTTAGTGAGTACCTTCTGGTCATTGGAAAGGGCTCCTACAGAGGTCATTTTTGTGAATTTCATTTAAAGGACAAGTTTACTCATTAGCCCCATTCCCAGTAAGTGTGTTAACTGTGAAAATTGTGTTACATTGTGTGTATGTCTATTCCTGAAATAAATTACAATTTATTTTACCTCCTTGCTTTGCTCAATCATATGATCCCGGTATAAAAAGGTGTTGATAAATCTGGTCTCCCTTGAAGCTCGAAGTCAGGAGGGACCAAGTTCTCAGAAGAGAACATACCGGTGGCATATGGAACTTCATGCCGATTTGAGTTCCAGGGAATTCTGGGCTAAGTCCCAGGGTAAAACTCATCTACTGAGTTCTCTGCATCTAGAAAAAGTCTAGTTTTGTCCTCTGATGTAGATATTGTCCTCTGATGTACATATCCATGAATGATATGTTAAGATACATTGATGTACTAATTTGTTGTTTATTCATGTATAACAGGGACTTCTCCTTGTTTAAATAAAGCAGCCTCAGAGCACTGCGAATCCAGCAGAGAGATAGTTGATTGCAGCCAGTCAATTAACTAGTCTCCACCTGGACAAATTAGAGCTCTGTAAAAAGCCTCATGTGAGACACTGAGAGAGATTTCTTAGCTCACATTTGGGCTGACAGGAGAGCAGAGAAGCCTTCACACAGACACTGTCTTGAGCTTAAAGGCTGTGCTGAGATATCCAGACACCCAGAGACCTATATTTCCTGGACACAGAGGACCCTGGAACCTGCCAGAGACTGACATGTAGGGCCACCTGCTTAAGATACCCCCTGAGACTTAGGTGTGATAGGCTAGTAATGGGAATATCCCTTCAGTCCTGCAGATAGGGTCTGGGGAAGTAAGTTAACCATTACAAAGGAATAGGGGTTTGATTATTTTGTTTCTTTTTGTATATTTTGCCTTGTTAAAGGAACAGGCACAATAAAGCCGGGGTTTAAATTCACCCTAATCGGTCTCCATTAAATGTACCTCTGCACACATCTCTTACATCATGACTAAATAAACTAATTAAACAACATTAACAGTTTTCCATTTTTGTGGATTCGAGGTTTTACTTTGTGTGTTCATGAGAAGTAGCCACTGTCTTATCTTCTAGAGGCACCAATCCAATGTTTTGCTGTGAATATGGCATCCATTAAATCATTTTTCTAGTTTCTGCTCTAGAGTAGCAGATACAAGCTTGGCCATGTCTGCAATGTAGTTTTTATTCCTTAGAAATAAAGGGCCACATTGACTAAAATGGGCCATAAGGTGTTTTCCAGTCTTAACGAGTAGCACTGCTTCATAAATATGTTGCGATTTATATCCTGTATTTGGGAACAAGGGTGATAGCTGAGTGGTCTGAGGACATCCAGTGTGAATTTCTGATAGCCTCTGGTAAAAGGGCTGCTCTGAATAGGATGTGCCTTCCTCTTTAATCTTTGCCTGTCACCCTTCATAAAACAGTGGCACATCCCCAAACATCTTATTAATGTATGCATCACAGCTCTTAACAACTCCCTATCAGCCAATAGTACTTCCCTTGAATGAGAAACCAGTTTCAAATACTGTATACTGTGCTGCCTACTTACTTATTGCACACAGGAAAAAAATTAAAAGGAAACAAGTTGATTTATTTTTAAAGTTGAAGTATAATGAGAAAGCTTCTGTCACAATTTTGGACTTTTATGTGAGATTATTTTCCTCAAGCATATGGTGTTTATATTTTAGTAAGGCTCAGCTTAAACAATATCCTGTTTAAAGTGTTTTATGAATCACTGTCACAGATTTGAGTTTTATTATTATTATTTCACATTTAAATATTGCAATACGCCATCTGTTTATTTTGACATTATTAGATTGACAATACAGTTGGTTATATTCATAACTCATGCATAGGTGCTGTTTGCAAAGATGCTGATCTATTTCAAGCCACGAGGGAAAGAAACAGAAAATAACAACAACAAAATGGTGCAGTTCATACATTACTTGCTTTTGACATCTACTGTATCATCATCCTCTTTTTTTAATCCATTTGTTTATTTGGAAGGTTTGGCCTAAATATAAGGGCACACAGGTGGAAAATACATAATCAACTTTGTACAGTATCTACTATGAATTTTTATCTGTGAGTATCAATGAAGTCTTCGTTCAGCCGATATGTAATTATATAAATATATCATAAATATATCATCTTTTATTTGTGCGAGCTTTTGAGATACAGGAGGGCCCGGGTATTCGGCGGGCTCTGTTCCATGGGCCCGCCGTATAGTGACAATCACCGGAAAGCGGATCCGGCGATTTTCAGTTCTGCGCATGCGCAAACCGGCATTCCACCGTCCTGCGCGTGAAAACTACGGTCTGCGCGTGCAAACTACGGTCTGCGCATGCGTGCCGGGCGCAAACGCCCATTCTGCGCATGCGCGACTTAGGATCCAACATGGTGGCCTACTTCTCGGTGCCGCCGTATCGGCGGATCGCCGAAAAGCAGAGCACCGAGAAGCGGGTCCCTGCTGTACACTGATCTCTTCTTCCAGCGGTGTTAAAATGAATAAAGCACGCAAGGGTTTTTACTTTAAAACAGTGCATCCTGGAATGTGATCAGTGATTGAAGCCTATCCCTCCCCCCTGTGCAGTATGCGATTTTATGACTTGAGGTGTTAAAAGGTTCCTGAATGTTGGTGATGTAAGAGTATGTGTGTGTATGTGTGTGTGTGTAAATATAAATTTATACAGCGCCCACAGTGTATACAGCGCTTTACACAAGGTTGTTAGTGGAGTGGGAGTGTATACCAATGGTAGGTGTAGAAATGTAAGAGGGTGTTACATTACTATTAACACTAACACTATTAACATTAATAATACCGCTGGAAGAAGAGATCGTGTATCTAGAAAGCTCACACAAATAAAAGATTTGGTTAGCCACAGAACAGTATCGTCTATTCGTTTTTTTTTTTTAAGCTCGGCTAACACAGTACAGATACCTCTACATATAAATATATATATATATGTAGCCCTCTTTCCCTCTGGCTAAAGAGACTACCGGTACTGCCGTTACCTGTTGGCTCACAGAAGGCCTAAGCCTCCACCTCTGAAGCCTGGGGTGATATATCGATCGCCTCGGTGCAGCACCTCCACCTGCGAGGGATCCCAGCGTAGTGGGAGGAGCCCCTCACAGGAACCAATCGTAATAGTAAACATATATATATATATATATATATATATATATATATATATATATATATATATATATATACAAATACAACTGTATGCTCATCTGCATGTCTTAGGCAGGTCTGCAACCCCGCCTTTCCCCATCATCACCCAGCATACAGCACTTCCACTGCAGCAAGGGATTCTGGGAAATGACATGCAAATGAGCACACAGTGTCACATTTTGCCTCAAAAAACATTTTTAACATGGTTCCCTATAGGCTTAAGCTTGCTGCATGGTCACAGCTTTGAGCACAGCCAGGGTTAAGGTGCATACCCAGAAAACCCTCCCACAGACAGCCGTTTCGACCTTGATGGGTCTCATCAGTGTGGGGTTGATTTTAACTGGGTATGCATGAGAGGCTATGGGATAGGCTATACCATAAAACTGAGTTAAGTTATGGTGAGTAAAAAAAGTGACAAAAACCCATATATATATACATATATACATATATATATATATATACATATATATATATATATATATATATATATATATATATATATATATATATATGACATGGCATACAGTATACCAATGGAGTGTCCCCAAAGTACATAGGGTGCCAGATTGGACATCTGCCTGATGTCCAGAATAATGTCACTACACATACAGGATCTCTGGCAGTGAGTTTGACTTTTAGGATTTGTCTCTATGGCATTGGGTTCATATAACTTGTTCATGCTCATAGGATACCATTCCTAGCTGGTAATTACCATAAATACACTGCTACTCAGGCATTCGTGATTGCAGAACATTGTTAGTCAGTTAACAAAGATGTGGGCCGAACAAAGGAACCTGCTAGTCTGAGTTAGCATTTATTCTGACAGTCCGTCGTGAGGTTTCCAATCTGTTGTGAGTATATACTAGGGTCTCTATAGTCAAGTGCGTTTATTCCCTTCGAGTTCACTATCTACTGCAATTTGCACAGCGGTGGTTATAATCATTAGCATTGGCTGCACTTTCCCCGGCTATATATACTCTGCGTGATACTGTAATCGAAATACCACACATCACCAACAGACATTTGTCTTTCAGACATTAGTATGGTTATGCATTCTATACTGTAAGCACACAATCTCAGGCGGCTAGAGAGGTCCCTACATTCCTATATTTGAAGTGTACCTATCGCATACAGCCATTTCATATACTTGGTAGCATAGCACGATTAATCGCTATTTTCTAGGTTTTAATTGAGTTTGTTTTCTATATAACTAAAAATGTTGTTATTTTACATTTGCGTCATATGGGATCTTTCTCTTCTAATATGCAAGCCCAGATTAAACCAGTTACAGTATTTGGACTTTGAAGCTGTGCTACTTTCCTAGTTTGTTAGATAGCTTTTGAAGTTTGACCTCTTGAGCTTTGCTTAGGTGTTTGAGATAACTTATCATTCTGCTGCTCTGCTTCTCATTCCATTTGCCTCAGTATGGGGCTTTGGATGCAAATCTAAAAAGATACATTATTATTTTTAAGACTTCAATTTTTTTGTGAAGCCCATTTACTCCAGAACCTGCCAAAGATGTTCAGCTACTTTTTGTAAACAGCACCGTAAATCAAATGAAAAATAAAAACATCAGCCTTCTTCTGAGGATTATAAAGAGTATGCCTGGTACAGAGACTCACTGACTTCACCTTGCTTGCTACTGGTTACAGTACTTACTGTATACAACTAGGTATCATCAGTATTTGAAATATGTAACAGGTACAGATAAGGCCCATATTAATTGTGTGATACCTGTCCATAAGGCACCTTTTGGCACCAGTAGACACCATCAAGAAAATGATGCACCTTCTGGCTCCAGAAGGTGGAGTAGCACTGCCTAGGAAATAAGGCCCATTAATCACCTTCTTTAGGCCAAGTGGTAAGATTTTAACTAAATGGCTTATTCATATAAAATGCACTGTTTACACTCACGTTGTCAGATAAACATGAGCAAGGTGCAGTACTTACCCTGTTACACTAGACTCAGTTATTGACATGCTGTGTAACTAATACCATAAATATAAATCCATCCTTCTTGATTCCAAAGAGGTACAAATCATGGAAAGGTTGGGTTTATCGTCTGTTAAAAGCATGTAACGTTATGCTTAATAGATCTTTATCACCCAGGAGTGGCATAAAACCCATATTACAATGTCTCATTCTCTTTCTGAAATAGATACTTGTTTGTAGGAAAATGTAATTTGAAGTTTTGGGCTGCAAAAAAAATATTATTACTCTATCAATTATTTTTAAGTGCAAGAAAATAATATATATTTTAAAAGATAATTCCAATGAAATACCCATTTTTTAACGTATAGGCAGGGCCGCTGACAGATTTCTCGGGGCCCAGGACTAGAGTTATGTCCGACAACCCTCCCCCCCCCACCCTTGGCGGTATTGCGAGCCCCCCTTTCATTTCACACCTCACAAGCCACTCTATTTCTCCCCCCTCTTCCATGTCTTTCTCTCCCCTCCGTCTTACTCCTTCTTCCTCACTCACCCCCCTTCCGCCTCGCACGTATTTATCTCCCCAGCATCTCACTCTTAATCCCTCTTTTCCTCACTCACTCCCTCCCTCACCCCCTTTCTCCTCTCCCCCACCTTCCGTCAATTACCCCAATCTCACTCAATCCCCACAACAAAATACATACCAACCCCCCATTCTATATTAAAAAGACCCCCACCCGCCAACAATTCCATAATAAAGGACCCCCATTCCATATTAAAATGACCCCCAAATCCATATTAAAAATACCCCCACTCCCTTCCATTCCATATTAAAAAGACCCCCACTCCCCCCGTTCCATATTAAAAAGAAGCCCACTCTTCCCTATTCCATATTAAAAAGACCCCCACTCCCGCCAATAAATATTAAAAAGGCCCCACTCCCCCAATACATATAAAAAGATCCCACCCCCCAATATATATAAAAAGACCCCCCACCCCCCCAATACATATAAAAAGACCCCCCACCCCCCAATACATATAAAAAGACCCCCATTCCCCAATACATATAAAAGACCCCACTCCCCCTCCATACATATAAAAAGACCCCCACTCCCCCCAATACATATAAAAATAACCCCACCCTCCCTAATACATATAAAAAGACCCCCACCCCCCAATACATATAAAAAAAAAGTAGACACCTTTAGGATATTCAGGTCGGGCCCAGTGGCTGCGGGGCCACCGCTGCAATTTGCAGTGCAATTTGGCCAGCGCTGCAATTTGGGGCTGACCTATGATCAGTCCGGGTCCCGGCTCTCCATCAGCTGCAGGCCTCCTCACTCTGTGAGCAGCAAGTGTAGACAGAGCACAGCCTGCGGAATCCAACTTCCAACTTCAAGAAGAGGAAAAAATATCCAGGCAACTCCATAATAATTTATCAAGTGATAATGTGCTGTTGCATGAAACGCGTAGGTGCGTTCATGTAGTCCATTTATTGTTTACTAGCCTGCAATAAATTTGATCAGTTATTCTTATTTTGGAGTTGCCTGGATATTTTTTCCTCTTCTTGAAGTTGGAAGTTGGATCCCGCTGGCTGTGCTCTATCTACACCTGCTGCTCTTTGGATTCCTTACCTGGATGGATTGCACGCCGCAGATATCTGGATTGTCCCTGGGAGTATACAGGTAAAGGGCCGCAGTGCCTTGTTATATTTCCTGTATACACTGGACAATACTTGATGTATTCATACTGGTTGGGTGTTTATTAATGTGTCAATCTATGTGGTTGTCACGTGGACACCACTAGACACATATCCCTTCCAGTCCTCCTCAACTACTACTTTGTGGACATTCCATTGCTATCTGGACACTCATGCTGTATCTATCTGCAGACGGAACCATATCTGATTATTGAGCACCACATTTACCCTTATCTTACCTCCTCACTCTGAGTCCCAAGCAGGGCTTCCAAAGTCAGCACACACCATAAGCTGAGGCCCAGCTTACTTCTGGAGCTCTGATGTCAGAGGGGCCCATCGAGCTCCACCAGAGGTTGGAAGCTTGGCGTGGGACACATAGTGAGGAAGAGGCCTACATCTGATGGAGAGCTGAGTTGGGGCCAATTTGCAAAGCCGGCCGCTAGGACACCCACAGTCACTGGGCCAGGGACACTTGTCCCTTCTGTCCCCCCCTGTCAGTGGCCCTGTGTATAGGAAGCAGGGGGTCTCTGATGCTGAACCGTGTTAATTTCAGCTCTCTTGATGCCATGTCTGCCGAGAGACATACCTCAGAAGGTGCTGCCGGTGGTTCTTTCAAGTCGAAATCACCCATGTCTCACGGGCTAATAGGAAGCTTTGACTTAATGTCATGGATTCCTATTGGCAAGTGTGATGTGTGAGCTTTAAAACTAAATTTTGATTACCCTGAAGGGGGCAGTAAAGGGAGCACCTTTAGAGGTAGGTTTCTCAGGAAGCAGGGGGTCTCCGGAGCTGAAATTAATTTGATTCAGCTCCGGAGACCCCATGCAAATTACAGTATATGATTTGTTTTTAAAGTGGGTAACTAAAACATTTGCTTAGGTGGAACCCCATTTTAATACAAAATATTGGTCTTTAACTTTATCCTGTTCAATGTCTAATTTTTACAATTTAAATATAACTGTGAACAAAAAAGTGAATAAATACAAAATATATGTGACAATGCAGCAACAGTAATGAATTACATACCTTCCACAAAGGCATATTGAAGTAAAAAAAAAAAAAAAAGTCCAATATAGTGCGCTACTCAAATAGCTAAAACAGAAGGGCAGACTGTACAAACAGACATATAACAAACAAAAAACAAACACAGAGACAAAAATAAAAGGGAAGATTTGCCAAGATGGCCGCTGCATCCCCATTGTGGATTGAGGTAGTCCCTCCAGTGGACCAGATACTGAGTTCTTCCTCTGGATCGTGTGGAATTGAGGATCATTTGGACCTCAAATTCTTCCAGACCCTCTATCAGGAGCGAATCGGGGGGAGTGTCAATAAGAGGAGAAAGGGAATTCTGGGTCATTGGTTTCAGAAGGGAGACGTGAAAGATGATTAGTTCAGGCACTCAGTGCAAGTAACCATGAACTGCTTAACATCCCTACAGATCTCAGATCACCAGAAAGTGGACTCCAGTAAGCTGGAAGTCTTCTCCGCCCCAGAATGACTTAGAGGCCTATTCTAGTAGTTTAGATAAGTGACTTATTGAGAATTTTGGGCACTTCTCAAACGAGTTTGCATATGTAGCTATTCAGAAAGCTCCGATAACATGCCAAACTCGCTCGTGAAGTGCTTCTTCACGATTGATCGCTCTCCCGCACAGACAAAGCGTGCGGGAGCTTAAAATATGCACAAACTCGTATTTTTTTACAAATCAAGCTATTCTAGTAGCTCCGAGTTTCACATCGTGGCTGCAACTTGCGCATTCTGATCTCGTCACCTGAAGGGTGGCGAGATGGAATCCGCGATGTTACTGAAAAAATATATATTTTTACTACATCAGATTGGAGCTGAGACGCATTAATACCAGCTCAGAAGACCCCCTGCTTCAATCCTATGTAATAAAAATACATTTACACGCAGCTTCATTACCTTAGCGGCTAACCGCTAAGGTAATGAAGGGGTTAAATACCAGTGGCCAGTTTATTGGGAGTAGAGGGGGTGGCTGAAGGTGGTATTTTGTGCATGGTGGGTGTTTATGCCTATCGGGAGGGTTGTGGGAGGAGTTAACCTCTACATTACCTTAGCGGTTACTACTACTAAGGTAATGAAGGGGTCAACCCCTCCGGATATCCACCCTGTAGGCATAAACACCCACCATGGGCATCTCCAACCTTCACTCACACCCTCTACCTCCAATAAACATTAAAATACAATATAAATAGCAATACTGGCCAATATACACATTGATTTCAAGTATGGTTACCTATGTCCTCAATATGAGCAAAGATAACCCCAATAGCAATGAATGGGCACCCTATACCTACACACACAATCTATCTGGTAATCTCAAAACAAAGCTGTATGTTCTGCTATATTAGCAGACCAAGTGAAGAGGAAGGAATTAAACTAATATGATAGCTGGGCAAACAATTATTTAAAGCATAACCCAGAACCTCACCCACCATACCTAATTATTTCAAACTTCATCAAAAGCAATATTGTTGAGTGACTAATGACTTATTGACTAATACAAGCAAAGGCAAAAGACAGCAGTGTATCTTGCAAAAATGTATCCATCTTTTACTGTAGCACAATGCTGACAATGTCAACTGAATGACCTATATTTATCTATATACTATTATGGTCAAATTATTTCCCTTAGAAAAAAAAACTAGGCAAGGCTTATGTATGTGTACTGTATGATAGCGCATAGCTTCTAGGAGAAAGGGAAAAAAATCTTCCTTGCCTGTTATATCAACAAATGTGTACTTCAATGTCAATATCATTAAAGCGGCTGTCAGGTTCAGACTTGTATGTCTTTGTTACTCTTCTCTCCTGAACATTTTGGAAAGAACCGGTCATGTCTGATAGAAGCAGATGAAATGTTACTGTGAAATAGCTTTCGCCAGTTCAATCTCTCTCTGTAACTGGAATCTGAAAATGAGAAATCAAAGATATGTTGTACATTTTGGTGTTGTGGAGACAAAATACCCTCCGTTTGACAAATACATACTGTATTCCAGCAACAAAGTGAAGGGTTCTTTACAGTAAGGGCAGATAAAACGTGGAATTCATTACCCATGGAGACTGTGATGCAGATACAATAGATATCTTCATTAAAAGGTTGGACATCTTTTAGAAAGGAAAGATATAAAAGGATATACCAAATAAGTAAACATGGGAAGGATGTTGATCTATGCAGTAATCTGATTGACAATATTTGCAGTCAGAAATGAATTTATTTTTTCCCTTATGAGATATCATTGGATGATATGTCACTGGGGTTTTTTGTGTTCCTTCCTCTACATCAATATACTGTAAGTACGGATATAGGATAAAGTATCTGTCATCTAAATTTAGCATAGGTTGAACTTGATAGACGTACAGTATGTCTTTTTTCAACCTCATCTACTATGTAAAAAAAAATATATATATATATATATATATATATATTCGTTATTTTGGTGTTGTGGAGAAAAATAATCTTCTTTTAATTATACATTTGCCACTTTCAAGGCTATGGAGCTTGAAAACAATTATAAAGCAATTCAATATGGGCAGTGTATAATTTACCCCAACTAACACTGTTTACGTTTCTACAGAGATCTAATTAGTATGTTAACACTTATATTTAGATTTCTTTTGGCCTGTTCTATTTAGAGAAAAAGTTATATGTGGTAGAACCGCAGATGAGTAAACAGATCTATCCAAAAGTAAATTCAGATAAAGCAGCTTTCATACTATATTTACCTACCTCTTAAAACTGCAATAACCCACAAATCAAAACTAATATCTCCATTTTAGCTAAGCTAGAGGATCTCCTTAGAGCTGAAGTTCAAGCAATATTCTACATACAGTATGTGTTTTTTTTTTTAAATAAATCAGTTGTGTACTATGAGAAAATTCTTGTAGCCTTTTTTTTAAACCACTCTGAAAGACATTTTTAATGTTGTGTATTATAATGTAACTAGCATTTTTTGTTTCTATAGCAACCATTTACAACATCACATCCCTTTCTCTTCTGAAACAGGCTCTGGCAAACCCCCTTTTCAGTCCTGCCAAATCTTTAGCAGTGCAGCTATTATATTTAGTGACTGCCTGGTCATATGATCTTCCCTATATAACTTTGCATCTTTGGTCCTCTTCTGCTGATCTTATCACTGGGATTAAATAGAGATTTACAGATGTAGTCCAATTTACTTTCTCAGGAACTGCATTTTCCCACAACTCTTGGGAAGGAGGCAAAGCCATGTTTGTGTATGGACTGCCCACACCTGCTTTCCCTGCAGCTGAAGATTACTGCAGTCTGTTTCCCCTGGAAAAATCCGACTGCAGGGAACATAAAATGGGCTACATTCAGTAATGAAGTTAAGTGAGAGCTGTGTGGGAAAAAATCTTCCACCCATGGCATTACAGCAAAATGAAGGCAGTCATCGCATAGAGCCATAGACCATCATAGAACTTTGAATTGTTTTTTTTTTGTGTATGTAGCCATGTGTAAGATTGGTGTACATATCTCTTTCTCATGTTGGCAGTAACCCTGGTAAGTATGCAGGATTGCCAGCAACAATCAATGGAGGTTTGCCCTCAAACCCTGGTGAGGTGTCATATGTCCCCAAAGGAAGTGACAACATGCATTGTGCCCACACTTAGTGGTACAGAGCAGGTTTGTTCTCTGGGGGGTGATATAAGACACAGCACTGCCTAAAGTTAGAAGTTCAGTTTCCTGTTGTTGTGCTGCTCTGTTCACTGAGAGGCACGTGAAGGTCTGCAACAATGTTGCAGTGTCTCCTGCTAGCTGTGAGTCAGTGAGCATACGCAGCAGAGTTAGAGGAGCTGACAGACAGAGCAGCTCAAGAGAGAGACAAAGCAGCTCAGGAGAGGAGATTACAGCAGCCAGAGGAGCTGGGGAATCTCTTTGAGAGTAAAGGTGGAAAGCAGCTCTATTAGAAGAGAAGGGACCTTCCTAAGAGAGTGCTGCAAAGAGATGAGTGGCTGAGCTGTTATCTGTGTGGGGCAGCTTGCCCATACCACCCTGCAAATAAAGATGCCCTGTTCGAATATACATCCACTGTGTGAGTGTGAAGTTACTCAGCAGTGGATGGCACCACCAAGAAGGAGTTCCTCACCAGGACCATCTCCCTGCGGAAGCACAGATCCTGATGAGGTGGAGGCGCTGCACATGAAGTAAGTTGGACTCGCACCCACTACCTCAGCTACCTGTCCTGATGACATCCCCTAATACCATCAAGCGGGAGACTCAGGAGTCCTGTTACTTGCAGGTGCACCACCACACACGACCTTGTAATGGGGACCGGTTAGACCACACGGGCCAATGTGAGATTGGGTGGGTCAGACAAGGGGGGTCCAGCCGTTACATGTATGTGCAATTATTGTTATGTATTTCTAAAATTGCATGACAAACAGTTTCTCAGCGTGATGATACTAAAAGCATGAGGAATTGGAAACAGAAACATTTTTAGAAGCAGCAGATAAAACCCTGAAGCATTAGATACTGTAGCATAATGCGGAATTGTAATAGATTGCATAGGAAAATCAGCCGTTTATAAAGCCAAATACATTTTTTTTCATTGTTTATATTTTATTGCAGTAAATTAATAAATCCACCAATATTTTAAGAATATCTGCAGTTGGCAGAAGAGAGATAAAATTGGCAGACGGTTCTGTGGAAATGGGACATAACAGGTTATGCTCTGCTCTACATGTAATAAATGTTGCTCACCAAAGCAGTGGAACCCTTATTCATTGGCTTGTGAGCAATTACATTGCAGACAGCCATATTTATTTTCCAACTCTGTAATTACATATCTGATTAGCCAATGGGATCCAAAACACTCAGTGATTAAGTAATTTTGTCAGCAGTCATTGGACGAGGGGAGGGGAAGCAGCTGTATTAATAGTTTCAGCTCTTGAGGGCAATGCAACACAATGCAAAACTATTGATTAGTAGATTATACAGTACAGTACATAACCAAAACCTCTGAGCATTGCTGCGAAGCTTGCAAATGTGACAAAGCGTTTGCTTTATTTGCTCAAACCTAAAACATCCACTGTCTTGATATGAGTGAGGAAAATAAGTACATTTCACACACTCAAAGTAGAGGTAACAGTTTAGAGCATCAAGAACAAAATACTTCACTAGTTTTTCTAGCGCATGCAACAGTACGCTGGTCATATTTATGTGCAAGAATTTGTATGCACAATTATAAAATATCTAAAATACTACACCTCTACTATTTTGCTTTTTTCAAATATTCATGTTAGAGAGGGTACATATTACAATGGGGAATGGTTAAAGAATTCCACTGTCTCACAGAGCACTTTTTTGCTCTATTTTCTAATATTATCCAATTGCAGTTTTGGATAAGTGGGAAAGTTGAGTCTAGAATGAAGGTAATATTTAGCATTAATAATTTTTAAATATATATTGCCGGGGAGAGCATGGCCAACTGCAGAGCAGAGAGGACGCGTGGCTGCAAAGCTCCGCGTAAAGACCCACAGTTTGGAATAGGTACCCTTCCAAACATGGAACATATATACTGTGTGTATATATATATATATATATATATATATATATATATATATATATATATATATATATTATTTATTTATTTTATATATAAAAAACAAAACATAAGTGCTTGCTCAGTGTATCCACTAGTTGAATTATGACATTATAAAATTAAACCCAGTGTAAGGTATATGAGTCTATACAAAAATATATAAAATAGACAAAAAATATAAAAATAATGAAAGTGCTTAATTAAAATGAAACAATAAATCTGTTAACATAATAATTGAAACTGAAGAGCGTGAGAATAATGTCGCAAATAATATAGAAATGTCCACATAATTGTCCGTGACAAAAAAAAAACAAATTAAATGTGATTCCAACACGGTGACTTGTCCGCAGCCTCTCAAAGCATGAACCACATCTGGATAATTTCTAGCAGAAATAGAAGAAGAGAGGCACGTGCCACATAGCGTAATTCTGTAGGGTTTTTATTCTCAACAATAGTAAATTTATAAAAGGCACACTCACAAGTGTAGCTTAAGTAAAAGCATGTAGAGTCAGTCGATCTCAAAAGAGATTATACTCATCAGGAACGACTGCCACAGCCAGGAATCCACGTGGAGCTCAGCAAACAATATTAAAACAAACGTCCATGGTATATGAACTTCCAGATAACAAAGGTGATGGATCGCAATTGCAACAATTATGTCTCACATCTAACCACAACTGCAGTAAAAAAGCAACAAGTGTATCAATATAAAACTCTCACGTGTTGACGGAATGACGTCATACGTCTCAGCACACGTGTCCCTACCCGTTTCGTCACAAAACGTGACTTCGTCAGGGGTTAAAGAATCAAATTACTATAGATCTTTTAAAGCCCACTGATGGCTTAAAAATCAGCTGTAGTTGATCATATTAACTGTGCAACCAATCTAGAGCAGTATAAGTTTGAAAAAAGGCAGAACCTCATGTGATAAACAATAACATCAAAAATGAAACAAGGGCTACCCAAACAAAAACAAATATCTATACTTACAACCATGTAAAAAATATACAAAACAATATAAAATATATACATAAACAAATATTGCTTACAAATGTTGCTAAACATATAAAGAAAACACAGAAAAAAACTCAATATTCAGCATACATAACATAAATTTTACGCAATATAAGTGATCATAATAAAAATTGCCTGCAAAAAAGGCAATATAAAATTGGACTTGGAAAATCGAATTTTGAAAATGATTTGTGTATATAGAAAATATATCAAATTGAAGGACTTATTGATGTACCCATTAAAAAAGGAAAAGAGGGGGGGAGGGGAGGAGGGAAAGGGAGAGAAGGAAGGGGGAGGGGAAAGGGGGGAAGGGTGTGGGTAGTGGAGAAAGGGGAGGGAGGAGGGAGAGCAGGGGAGGGCAAGAAGTAGGGAAGGAAAAGGGTGGAAGGGGAAGAAGGAAAATAAGGACTGGGGATGAGGGAAAGGAAAAGTTAAAGGGGGAGGGGAGAGAGAGGGTGGAGGTGGAGGGGGAAGATAACCCAATGTAGAAAGTGGGAACACTCGTGAGGAAAAACAATTGAAAGAATCCAGGAAACTCTCACATTTTCCAGGTCCCTTTCTCTTCCATCTCAAATAATAGTAATATCATCAATGAAATGGCCATAGTAGACCAGACCCGCCCCCAACCTAGCATTGGCTCAGATGTTCTTGAGCTCACAAAAAAACATAAAAAGGTTCGCATAGCTGGGGGCGAATCTGGTCCCCATGGTCATTCCACAAATTTGAAGATAGAATATCTCATTAAACAAAAAATAATTATGGGACAAAATGAACTGGATACACACTAGCAGAAATTCCTGCTGAATTTTAAGAAGTTTGTTATCAGCACTCAAGAAGTATTCAATGGCAGCTAAGCCTTTTGTGTGCTCAATGTTAGTATACAATACCTGAACATTGAGAGTGGCCCAAAGATAAGTCGGTTTCCACCTGATACCAGAGATGGAGCCCATGACATGCAGGGAGTCCCTAAGGTAGGAATGTAGTTCAACCACATAGGGCTGCAGATAGTAATCAACATACCTGGATATCCCCGATGTCATGGACTCCATCCCAGATATAATGGGTCCACCACGTGGATTGACAGGATCCTTTTGGACCTTGAGAAGGTGATAAAAGATAGGGACACATGGATGTTTATTATATAAGTATTTCATCTCAACTGGTGTTATAACACCTTTAGATCTAGCTTTATTCAATAGTGAGAGGAATAGACTCTGGAATTCATCAACAGGGTCTACTTGTAAGTGTATGTAAAATTCCCGATCTAATAGGATTCTCTCTGCCTCTCTAATATATGTGTCCCTATCTTGTATAATGATGGAACCCTCCTTATCGGCCTGACGTAATACAATATTGTCAAGTTCCTGAAATTCTCTGAGGGCCTCCCTTTCGGCTATAGCAGGGGTCTGCAAACCTGCCCTCAAGAGCCGCACACAGGCCAGCTTTTATGGATATCCCTGTTTCAGCACAGGTGGCTTAATCAGTGCCTCAGTGCTTGACTGGGCCACTGATTGACCCACCTGTGCTGAAACAGGGATATCCATAAAAGCTGGCCTGTGTGCGGCTCTTGAGGACAGGTTTGCAGACCCCTAGCCTATAGTAAGGTTAGCATGAGCATTGGAAGGTACTATACACGTTTTCTCAAAGTCTTTGAGCACAAGTGATTAGAAGATTCAACATAATTACCCTTTGATAGATAAGGATAAAACAATAATTTTGGTGCAAATGGTGAGTGTAAATCCTCAGGTGGAGATGAATCATTATACTGCACCGACACACTTTATTCGAGCAAATACCCAGTATGTACCTGGCAGATACCTGGAATGCGCCGCTCCTCACCTCTGACAAGCCCCGTTGCATTTGCCTTCCCAGCCTGGGTTCATGCCTGGCTGACGGGCGGCTGATCTGTTAAATGATAATGATTAGGATTTAATAGGCTGCAATGCTTCGTGTGTCTACCAGATGGCATAAATTCATGAATTGTAATGCAGTATATATATATACTGTGCAGTATTGCAGCCAGTGGGAATAAAATGCTTCAATCCCTGCCTGGAAAATAACCCAATGCACTCGGGCAGAAAACAGTCACAAACCTCAATACACCCGGGATAACCCGAATTCGTGGGACTAGCCGAGCTCGAATAAAGTGTGTCGCCAGTGTATTCATCAAGCAATGAACTCAGATACACTGAAATATCACAATTGTTAATATTCTCAGTGTAATAATAGGGAGTGAGAGGGGGAAGGGTTGTGAGCTCTAGCTACTGTCAATGATTAGGTGCCAGGGGTGAGAGAGTCATAGAACACAAAAAGAACACCTGCCTAGACAGGTGAAAGAACCCCTTTTAAACAAGCACTCATACGGTGATGGGTACAGATAGATTAAAAAATGAACCTTTATTAGTGGATATGGGTAAAATAAGTGAAATACATAAACACTCAACACAATTAAAAACGTATTAAACAAATTGCCCCTAGGTCTATTTATAAACTAATACTTGAAGGAGAATGTTTGGGAATGTCTGGTACCATATGAAAGAAAATATTTTTTATAAATAAACTAATAAAGTGCAAAACTAATATGGTGCCTCAGTGTGGTCTATCTATAATGTTTGAAAGAGTCTGGTGTGTGTCACTCAAGTATAGTGACAGTCAAACTACTTTCATGCCACATCTGAATAACTTGTGGTTCTGTGACTATATACAGAGTGGTACCTGTATATCGCTAGGGTGTTGCGGGTTAGACCCACATACAAAATTTTTTTTATTCAGTGTGACCTAGCTGCACATAGCTGGTCACAGGAGCCAAAGGGGTTAATTTGTATATCCTTCAAGGCAACACAGGGTATAATAAGATATCTGTAAGGGAGGCTACTATGTAGCTGTGGGGGAAAGAGAAGAGGCTAATCAGTGGGAGCCGCAAATATATGCACTATTTCTATCCCACTGTTAGTAGTGTGAATCTAGGTTCTTATAGCCTCAAATGAGCACAATTTGATTAACCCACCGGATAGATAGTGAGGTGAGTTAATGCTCGTGCCCCCTATGGAGGTAGCAAATAATATTAAGGACAGGCTAGCTGATATATCTCTGCCAATTGAAGATGTTTGAAACAGTGTTTTACAGCTTCCTTTAATAAAGTTGCTCTATATCTGCAGATCTAGATATATGACTGTGGTTGTTGTTTAGGCTTAATAGTTGCCCAGCTAGTTCAGTCGATGTAATGGCTGTGGGTAGGCAGAATATATATATTTTTTGGGTGTTAATGCCGTTTAACATCCGCCAAGTCTTTGGGGCAGGTAGGCCCCGTCTGGTTGATATAGACCATTGATTTGGTATCAGTGGTGCCTTGCAGCCGCTCAGTGATGCGCCCCAGTATTATAGTATTATAGGGGTGTCAGAGTTGCTGCACTTTTGGAGCTTTAAATCACCGCTCCTGAGTGGCGGCATCTGTTCAGTCCCCACCCGGCATGGTGTATTCATGAACACCGCCTAGTATATAAATGCCGGGTGGAACTCAGAGTGCAGACAGCGGCTATCTTCCGCGCTGTCTGACAGACGTCGCCGCACCAGTACGCGTGCTGACGTCACAGGGGAGCGCCCACCGACGTACGTTTCGAGGTGGCCTTTTCAAGATGCCGCCACTCAGGAGCGGTGATTTAAAGCTCCAAAAGTGCAGCAACTCTGACACCCCTATAATACTATAATACTGGGGCGCATCACTGAGCGGCTGCAAGGCACCACTGATACCAAATCAATGGTCTATATCAACCAGACGGGGCCTACCTGCCCCAAAGACTTGGCGGATGTTAAACGGCATTAACACCCAAAAAATATATATATTCTGCCTACCCACAGCCATTACATCGACTGAACTAGCTGGGCAACTATTAAGCCTAAACAACAACCACAGTCATATATCTAGATCTGCAGATATAGAGCAACTTTATTAAAGGAAGCTGTAAAACACTGTTTCAAACATCTTCAATTGGCAGAGATATATCAGCTAGCCTGTCCTTAATATTATTTGCTACCTCCATAGGGGGCACGAGCATTAACTCACCTCACTATCTATCCGGTGGGTTAATCAAATTGTGCTCATTTGAGGCTATAAGAACCTAGATTCACACTACTAACAGTGGGATAGAAATAGTGCATATATTTGCGGCTCCCACTGATTAGCCTCTTCTCTTTCCCCCACAGCTACATAGTAGCCTCCCTTACAGATATCTTATTATACCCTGTGTTGCCTTGAAGGATATACAAATTAACCCCTTTGGCTCCTGTGACCAGCTATGTGCAGCTAGGTCACACTGAATAAAAAAAATTTTTGTATGTGGGTCTAACCCGCAACACCCTAGCGATATACAGGTACCACTCTGTATATAGTCACAGAACCACAAGTTATTCAGATGTGGCATGAAAGTAGTTTGACTGTCACTATACTTGAGTGACACACACCAGACTCTTTCAAACATTATAGATAGACCACACTGAGGCACCATATTAGTTTTGCACTTTATTAGTTTATTTATAAAAAATATTTTCTTTCATATGGTACCAGACATTCCCAAACATTCTCCTTCAAGTATTAGTTTATAAATAGACCTAGGGGCAATTTGTTTAATACGTTTTTAATTGTGTTGAGTGTTTATGTATTTCACTTATTTTACCCATATCCACTAATAAAGGTTCATTTTTTAATCTATCTGTACCCATCACCGTATGAGTGCTTGTTTAAAAGGGGTTCTTTCACCTGTCTAGGCAGGTGTTCTTTTTGTGTTCTAATATTCTCAGTGGAAATATTTTCATCCATAACCGACTCAATATGTTCAATGCATGCACGTTCTTGAGTAAAGAACAATTGATGATTATTTTTCCTTTCCTTAAGGGTGAAAAATCTTTTGTGTAATATTTCTGATGAAACGGTTGAGATCAACAAATAATTCAAACTAATTGGGTCTGGAGTTGGGTGCAAAACCTAAACCTCTAGCTAATAGTGAACGCTGGTTGTCACTGGGTGTGTATGATGAGTGATTGAGTGATTAGATGTTAACTTACTCCCCAATCTCTTGTTGTTTTTCTTCTCCTGGATAACTCTTCCTCCTCTACTTCCTCATCTTCCCTTTTTCTCCTTGTGGGTGTATTTGGAGGGAGTCTCTGAGTCCACAATGGATACATTTCTCCTTCGTCCTGAGGATAAAAATCTAAAAAAGTTCGATTTGTGTTGTGTTTGATGTCCCTTTGGTATAGCACCTTGATTACTAGGACCTGGTCTGCTATAACCGCTGCAATCTAACACAAGGCTATCAAATCTATTTGATGTCAAAATCCCTTTGGAAACAACAGGATTGGTAGGCAATATCCAATCGTGTGTCTCTACAAAACCTGCGGATTCCAGTGGGCCAAAAGATTCTTTCCTAGGTTCCTAGTGTCTTGATTTATGTTTTTATTGTTGTAGTTATCTTTGTTATTTTTATAAGAATAGCTGGGCTTGGATTTCTTATGATAATTATTATTATTAGAACTGTCTCTCGTTCTCCAATTCCTTGATTTTCCATTGGAATATTCTTCCTTGTCCCTGATAGACTTTCGTTTTTTCCTATCAATAAGTCCTTTCTTAAAACTTATAACTCTTGTATTAGTTGTAGCTTCTAATAAATTCTACTTCTTCACAATGAGCTCTTAATTCATTTTGAACCTGCTTCATCTCTGTTTCCAGAGTGACAAGTCTTTCCTCTCTAAATTTGACTAAGTGTCACATAAGAGTAAGAGAGCAACTTGTCAAAGATTCATTCCATTCATTTAAAAAAAATCATTTGTTTCAAAGGCTGGCTGTTTTAAAATATCGAGGTATAATTTGGTCTATATAATTTTGTAAGGAAACCTTATCATACCAAAACCGCATTTCCTCTTTGATCAACTTCTCTAGCTTAATAAAACTATATTTGATGTCTATGTTTTATCAATAGATGGTGGAATTCTGGGAAATAACATGCAAATGAGCACACAGTGCCACCTTTTGTGCTCATTTGCATGACATTTCCCAGAATCCCTTGCTGCAGTGGAAGCACTGTATTGGTAGGTGATAATGGCGAAAAGCAGGGTTACAGACCTGTATAAGATGTGAATGTGTTCACAAGTAATATTTTTATATGCTATATGCTATACAGTAGAGGGTTTGTAGTCACCTTTTCACCCACGATAACCTAAAGAATGTGTGGTGAAGACCTACTTATGTCTCAAATTGCAAAGCCAGTAGAACCAACCTCACACTGATGAGACCCACAAGGTTGAAACAGTTTGTCTGTGAGGGCTTTGCATCTCATCTCAGGCTGTGTTTAAAGCAGCATGCTGGCAGTCAATCACACAAGAACAACCCTCATCTGGAGGCTATAATCTGCCTAAGGCCCCAATACCTGCCTGACTCTGGTCCTTGGGGAGCCAGGAAAGTATAATAAGGCATGCATAGCACACTGTCTGCCTGTCAAATATATACCCCTTATCTAGGGTGACTAGACGTCCCGGTTTAGGTGGGGACAGTCCCAGTTTTTAGGTCTCTGTCCAGACTTTTTGGAGTGCTGTCCTGGTTTTCTAACCCCCTAGCGAGCGCTGGCTGCACGTGCACGAAGAGCGCTTGCTAACGGTGCATGCACGATCAGCACTTGCCAGCTGCTCATGCTCTTGTGCAACCAGCAAGCTCCGATTGCGTATAAGCGACCGGCAAACGCCATACACGCATGAGCAGCCAGCATGTGCAGATCACGCTTGCACAGTTGACAAGCGCTCTTCGTGCATGCGCAGTTGGTTTTGTCCGTTCTCGAATGCGTCACATTTGTCCCAGGTTTTGCCAGGACAAATATGGTCACCCTACCCTTATCACACAAGGGGGGAACCAAACCTGCGCCTCCCAGCTTACGTTAAGTGGGCCTGGGGAGGAGAAGAGGCCTACGTGAGCTGTTGAGCCAAATAGTTCCCAAACTAGCGAGGGAACCCTCTGCTTTAAAGAAAATAAGGGGGAAAAGACATAAACCATATTGAAGTCATAGAGCAACGTAAATAGGCAGTAAATACAATAATAAAGTTGCATGTATGCGAGATGCAACAAGATGGACTTGTGAAAAAGACCCTCTATTGTATAAGGGAATATACCCCAAAACACCTCTGTGATATAAATATAACACAACCTTTGTACTAGCAGGTTAAGGTCTGCAGCTGTAGGTAAACGGAGTGACTTAACACCCCTGGAACTGAAACTGAAAAAACAAGCGCAAACGCATATGGTGAAGTATGTTCAAAATTCATATTGTATATTAAAAGGTAAGATATCAGCGTACATCAATGTGGATAAAAATAGGCATATCATGCACCTAGGTCACATGTTACCCGGCACCACCAGATTCACAGGAACCGCATGAACCGCAGCAACCGCCGTATCACCAGGATTAGGTAGCGCTGGTCGTCTTCCATCCTGCGCCGTCACAGGCTGTCCTTATGAGACCCTCCGTCTGGCTCTGTAGACTCGGTGGAAACTTCTGGGTGCTCTGCCCGTTGGAGCCACCGTCAGGCTCGTCTCTCCCGAGTTCCGTGTGGTTTGCGGCTGGTTCGTGACTTGGCGTAAGGCAGTCGCTGCCGTAAAGTGTACTGATGACGTCACCCGAAAAGTCCGAAAAAAGTCTCTCTTAACCTCAGAAGAGGTATATTGCAAAGATAAATGACTGTAGGGGCTAATCAATTATTAAATCCAATGTGTTTCATAGCAAAAGCTACTTCATCAGGGATAAATAAAAATTGAAATACACAGGTATATATACCATATAACTACACATGATAGGTCAATTCGGCTTCATTCTACACCAATGAGGTCTGACTATGACAAAATCACATATGTGTGAATAATAGAACACTTATGGTCTTAATTAGGTCTTGGTGTTAGCAGAATTAACCCATCATGGGCAGCGATAACTCTATACATAATTATTACCTACATAGTAAACCTTTATAAAATTGGCAACACATATCAATAAAAATTGTATGTTCAAATGGGACTCTGCAATAGAAGAAACAAAAAATTAGTACATAATAATTAATATTAAAAGAATGGTTAGAGACAACATCGAGTGCAGCATATTAGCCGCTTACTTGTCATATAGTTATGAAAACAAAGCACAGAAAAATAATGCACAGAAAATAAGCCAAAGCAGCACCAGGCTCACTTAATAGAGACACCATATATCTATATTTTCATTCAGACCATTTATACCAAGGGTATTAAGTTTTTGTATCCAGAATGTCTCCTGAATGGAGACAACCTTTAACCTGTCCCCTCCCCGTCTATTACATGGAACATATTTAATTCCTTTAAATGTCAAGGATGAGGGGTCCTTATTATGATGAACAGAAAAATGGCGACTAACACTGAGTTTGTAGAGCATTTTTTATATTTCTCACGTGTTCTTGAATACGGAGTTTTAAGCTTCGTTTTGTGCGGCCTACATATTGTAGACCGCACGAGCATTCCAGTAGATACACTACATGAGTTGTGTTGCAATTTATAAAGTCAGTAATGTCCTACATTTTTTAATTATTACATGATTTGAATGTTTTTCTTTCAGAATGAAGGAATCTGCATATTGAGCATTTTCCACATGGAAAGTTACCTAAGGGTTTTGGCCCAAGCCAAGTTTTACATAAGGTGTTATCCAAAACCTTCCCTACTGTATATCACTTGGAGCTAAGGTATCTTTTAGACTCCGTGCCTTTCTATAGATAAATTTCGGAAAGGGGGTAAGGTGACCATTGAGAATCGGATCGGTAGATAGAATACCCCAGTGTTTTTTAAATAACTCCCTCTATCTGTTTATGCATAGAGTTATACAGGCATACCCCGGTATAAGTACACTCACTTTAAGTGCACTCGCGAGTAAGTACATATCGCCCAATAGGCAAACGGCAGCTCATGCATGCACCTGTCATCACGTCTTGAACAGCAATACCGGCTCCCTACCTGTACCGAAGCTGTGCGCAAGCGGGGAGACTATAGAGCCTGTTACACGTGTTATTTACATCAGTTATGCACGTATATGACGATTGCAGAACAGTACAGGCATCAATAAGTGGGCGAAAGGTAGTGCTTCACTTTAAGTACATTTTCGATTTACATACATGCTCCGGTCCCATTGCGTACGTTAATGCGGGGTACGCCTGTAGTTAGTAATAAATGCAACTTCCATCCTTTTTGTCTCATTTTTCTTTTTCTTTCTAGGTATTAACATGTTTTTACGGTCTATTCTCCTGACTTTCTCCAGTTCTATCATAAGTCTTTGATAGTTATATCCCCGTTCCATAAATCTCAGAAACAAGAACTGTGCCTGTTCATCGAAATCTATTTCACTAGTACAGTTCCTTTTGACTCTCATAAATTGACCTCCAGGTATATTGTTTATCCATGATTTTTTATGGTTACTGGAGGCCAAAAGAAAATTATTTGTATCCACTTTTTTGAAAAATGTGGTTGTATGTACACCATGCTCTTCTGAAGCAGACAAATTCAGATCTAAATAGCTGACATTCTCTGTGTGTGCGTGATGTGTGTAAATACCAACTTAAATTGATTGTTATTTAGATAATTAATTAATTGGTTCACAGACTCCTCATCACCTTCCCACACACAGAGAATGTCATCTATATAGCGACGAATGAAGGAACAAAGGGCACTGCGGATTTGAACAAAATAAACTCATTTATTGAGCCAACACGACGTTTCGACCTAAGTGGTCTTTTTCAAGTGACAATGGCATAAATACATTCCACAATAGTAACATATAAATAGTGCCCCAAATCCCCACAATGCAGCCTGTCCAATTAGTGTAGATGAAGTTCATATGCTGAGACAGTCCCTTTAGCCAATCTCCAATCTGTGCTCCTTTACACCAGCTGTTGGTGCTCCACGTTAGATTCTGGTGTTCACATCCTCCTTGCTCCTGTGTAATCCGGCATCCATCTTGATGACGTCATCACTCCTCGTTTCTGGCGTTTGGAACGCATCCTGGTCCCATTCTGCCATTGCACGTCATCTCCGATCGTGCGTTTCAAGTCCGCGCATGCGCGGTGTCAATCCGGTCGATCCTCTTCATCCCTATACCCCTTCCGATCGCAGAAAGCGCAGATCATTGCAGAATCATTGCGCCTGCGATTGTCAATCATCCTGCGGTCCTGCAGGCTCGGGGGGGGGGGGGGGGGGGAACAACTGATCTCCAGTTTCATATCGGTCAGGAGTTTTGATCCTAGTGCGTCATCTTCATCTGTCAGACAGTGTTGTAGAATGTCTTCATCACCAATGATCCATAATGCATAAGTGGAGGAGAAAGGGGAGGAACAGATCAGCATTCCACATATAGAACAGGCTGTGTGACATATTATATCACCGTGATTAAGTGTTGTTAATAAAAATCTAAAAAAAGGTTTGTCTTTGTCAATGAATTCAAATGCCTAACCCCAGAGGTACAGTATAAACGAACGAGTATACTTGCAGCAGGCAATGGCAGCAACCTAAGGAAAAAAATCATCTCTCCTCAATGAAACAACCTAATGACAAAAAGTCATTTAGTCCATTTGGGTATACAGTATTTAATGTGTGGATCCAAAAGGATTCCCACTGTAATAATAGCGTATCCTTATCCAGACCAGCCCTAGCTTTTTTAATATGCTCAATACCCATTAACTTTAGTGAGGATATTGGGTGACTGAAGTCAGAGCAATGTTTGATAAGAGCTGTTTCCTCTGCATGATTATTAATTTTGCTTTTGTGTTCTATAAATCTGGTTTTGAGCATGCGACTGCTCTTGCCAATATAACATAGTCCACATGGGCATTTAATCATATAAATGATGTTCGTAGTGATGCATGTGATACGCTCCTTTATTTTATACAGTCTGCCACTTCTGGGGTGGTAGAACTTATCCCCTGTATTCAGACTGTTACACACGCTACAGCCATAGCATTTATAACAGCCTACTTTAGGCAAACTCAAGAAGTGTGGTGTTATGTAATGTTTTTCATTATCCGCCTTTATCAGGATGTCTTTAAGATTCTCTCCACGCTTATAAGCAAAACGTGGGAAATCCTTACAAACATCTTTGAGTGTTTCGTCTGTCTGTAAAACTTTCCAGTGTTTTTTTAAAGTGTTTTTAATGAAACCACTGGCCGTTGTAAATTTGCTAACAAATGTCAGACGGTCACTTTTAATCTTTGATTGGGGTGTTGTATCAAAAGCCTTTACAATCTCAGATCTGTTGTGTCCCCTCTCAACAAATCTGTCCTCAATCTCCTTTAAAGTTTCCTTCAAGTTAGTCGGCCTGTCTACTATGCGTGTAGCCCTAACCTTTTGTGAAAATGGTAGCATATGTTTTAATGGTTCTGGGTGGAAGCTGGTTGCATGTAACGTGCTATTCTTATCTGTTGGTTTTCTGTATAGATCACTATGAAGTATTCTATTTTCATAGGTAAGGAGCACATCTAGATACGAAATCTGCTTTGTGCTCCAGTTTTTTGTAAACCTAACAGTGGTGTTTAGACCATCCAGATAGTCAAAAAAGTGGATAAGTTCTTCCTCTGTACCCTCCCACAGAAACAGCAGATCATCGATATATCTACAGTAAAACAACATTCTCTTATAGTGTTCTGTAGGATAGATAAATTGCTCCTCAAAATCAGTCATGTATAAATTAGCATAGGACGGGGCCACATTGCTGCCCATAGCTGTCCCTGCAGTTTGTAAATAAAAGGTCTGCTCGAACTTAAAGTAATTTTTGTACAAAACAAAATGTAGGAGGAGCATGATAAAATCCACAGGTGGATTTGATTTGTGAGAACTAGTAAGATTCCTTCGAATGACATCTAAGCCACCATCATGAGGAATTATGGTGTACAAATTAGTAACATCCATAGTAACCATGATAAGATTTTTTCCAGTTAATGGCACTGTGCGTATTTTTGTAAGAAAATCAAATGTGTCACGTATGTAAGATTTGTTCTTAATTACCAAAGGTTGAAGAAAGGTATCAATAAATACCGCTAACGGTTGATTGATGGAACATGTAGCAGAAATTATGGGTCTGCCGGGGGGATTCTGTAAACTTTTGTGGATTTTTGGAAGTAGATAAATAACCGGGCGTCTTGGATTTTTCATAGTAAGAAAGTTAACTATCTCCTCACTAATCCATAAATTATTTAATCCAAGTTGTAGTATCCCCCTAATTTCTGTTTGATACCTTACAGTCGGATCCATATCCAATTTAATGTAACACTCTTGATTCTCCAATTGTCTTAAAACTTCTGTTTTGTACACACTATAGTCCTGCACTACAAGTGCTCCTCCCTTATCCGCTTTTTTAAAAATGATGTTGCTATTCTCCCTGAGTGTTTTTAAAGCCTCCTTTTGTGCAATTGTCAAATTATAGTTTGTGTAATGATGTTTCTTAAAATGTTGTTTCACATCATGTTTTATAAGATTCATGAATACACTCACACTAGAATTTTTGAAAGGTGCAATAAACCTTGATTTCAATTTACACCGGTTAGGGTTTACCTGCTCTTGTTGCTGCCACTGCTGATATTGCTGATCTGTGGGTCTTAAAAAGAAAGATTTTAAATTCAAGTTTCTTTCAAATTTGAACAGTTCAACCTCTAATTCAAAAGGGTCAGGTCTAGTGGTGGGGACAAATGAAGGACCTTTGGATAAAACACAGATATCCATTTCTGTTAACTTATGAGAAGACAGATTAATGATTAGATTATGCTTACTCATGGTCGTGGGCGGAGAACCGGAGGTGTTCTTTGTGCATCTGCGGCCCCTCCTTGTCTTGCGTCTTTGGCCCTTGATGTCTGTCCTCGTCCCTTGTCTAAAAAAGACCTCCCTGGGGTTTGGGTTGTTGCACCTTCCGCTGATGAAGCGGTGTCAGAATCACTTGTGAAGTCTGATGGTTTTTTAGCCACTTTTTTTGATTTCGTTAGGTTTTTTGAGCGTCTGTCAGATTTTCTCCAAAAATAGACGTTGTTCTCTTTGTAATCTGTCACTACTACCTTAAATTTTTGTTTCTTAAAGTGGATTAAATCATCCTTAAATTTTTGTAGCTTAACTTTAAGGTCATCTAGTGATTTGACAGTAATGTCATTTTGATGTGTCTGCTCAATAATGATTTCTATTTTTAGAATCTCATGCCTCACAGTAGTGAGTTGCTGACCCACTTCTTCTATCACCAGCAGTATCAAATCAAGTGATGCTTTATTCAAAATTCTACACCAGTTGTCACAAAAAATAGTATTGTCAATTCCAATAGTTGGGCGATTTTTTATACGAAACCCCCTAGGAATGAGTTTCTGTTTATAGTACTCAGTTAGTGTGTTGCCATGAGAGTAAAGCTCGATTTCCTTTTTCTTAAGCCTTTCTAAATCTTTAATATGATCTGTGGGTCTATCCGGCCCAAAGGCCTCTTGTGGGGTTGATTTAAACAAGATTTTATTGATTTCCTCGTCATTAAAGGTTTTTGTTTCAGCTCTATTAGCCAATCCACTTGACAGATTATCCAAACCTTCCATATGTTATATCCCCGTTCCATAAATCTCAGAAACAAGAACTGTGCCTGTTCATCGAAATCTATTTCACTAGTACAGTTCCTTTTGACAAAAAGGAATAGAGGCTGGGGCGCTCCCTTATTTATTAGGCTTGTGGTGTGGCCTATGTTGTAATGTGTAACCAAATAAGGGGTAGTGTATACTTGCCCTTGTTGTTTTCTGCAGCTGGACCTGTAGAGAAGATAAAGCCCGGAATCTTCTTGTAATGACAGTAGAATCGGTGGATTGGTCAGCGCACGGATTTTTCGCTCACAGGATGAAAAGAGAAAATGAGGGACACGTGATTAGTGTCAAACCATACAAAACATTTAACCAGTAATATAATGTGGTTGTTTAATAAGTAATATGGTTGTTTAATAAAAAATTAATAAAAATGCTTGGATAAAAAATGCTTGGATAAAACACTTTGTTAAAAGACTGATTTGGGGCTTGGATGCAGATGTCTAAGTGAAAATACTTCAATGGAAAAAAGGTTTCTGTGGTTGGTGGTGGTGTGAGGGATGGGACATAGAAAATATAAAAAATATAAAAATATATAGAGGGACTGTGGGGGCCGGTGATTGGCGCGCTTGTGTGCAGCCTGCTGCCAAACAGGAAAAATGATGCTGCTTATGTAGTAAGAGACAGTAAAAAACAGTAAAAAACAGCCTGCTGTCTGGCAAAAGTGGTGATGCTTGTTTGGCAGTAATCGTTATATTTGGGTGTTTGCCAGAAGCAGTGGTTTCCTCCTCCTTCTGCTGGAGGTGGTATGCGGTGCTGGTAAATGAAGTAAAACTGAGTTTTTTGGTGTAGGGGTGATTGCCTACTCCTCCTTATGGAGGTGGTATGTAAGTGGCTTCTCTCCCGGGTGCCCCATACAAAGAAAAAAGGGCCGAAACCGGTGAGTGGGTAAAGGTGAGTTTATTTAAGTCATATACAACAGAAAGAATAAAAACACTTACAATACAGCTTTGGCAATAGCCCAGCTGCAGCCTGATCGTCCGATGGCGCTCCTCCGACCGGTGTATCCCCCGTGACCGCGTCCGATGGCGGGAACCGGAAGGGGAGGGCTTACCGGATGTCAACAGGCTGGCTGGGTCCTTCAGGTAATGGGCTCCGGCAGGGAACTACGCGTTTCGCAGTGATGCTTCGTCAGGTTCCTGCCGGATGCCCTGGATCTTCCCTTTTTATAGGTAAAAGAAGCTGGTTAATTGATTGATTACAATCACTTGGTGTTCCATATAATTAGGGTGTTAAAACAGCTTATAAATCAATTGGTGGTCTGTTTTGTTTTGTACATAGATTGTAATGAGTGAATGGGGAAAACAGGTAAATGCAATAAAGATGCAAAGTTTACACAGTTTGGTATAAATGGGTCAAACAGTTAATTGTTTACATGTGGTGTCACTTCTTCATATAGGATTGCCTGGAGCTTGACATGTGGGTGTGCAATTGGGCACTCAAGAAAAATAAAAATATAAAATACAAGATGCTCATAAAACAGTACATACTTCTTTATACAAGTTCATAAAAATGGGTGCTGTGACATAGTTACTTTGTACTAAAGCCTTGTATTCGAATCCTCATATGGATATACATAGCTTTGTACTATGCTGGTAAGTGATTTAGTGGTTTATAGGGATATGCGGTAGAGGGATATAAAATGTAATTTAATATGGAATCAGGAAATTTGTCGGAGTGCATGTATGGTGAATAAATTACATCATACGTCTCTTCATTAAAAATCAAATGCTCAAATGGCTTTATATAAAACATGAAAAAATGTGAAGAAAATGTATGCTAAAAAATGTAAAAATTAGGGATAAAATATATGGTATCAGAATTGTGTGTTCTCAGGGTTCAATATGAAATATGAATTTCAGGGATGTCTTTAAAGTGTATGAGTTTGTATTCCACTCATTAAAGACTTAAGACTTAAAATACCCGGGTGTTCATGTATGTGCCGTGTCGGGGATTCGAATCCAGGGTCACAATAATTAGTCACTCAATATCTGTGTGCTTAGTGGGTTAGGCTACACAGATGCTGATATTCAGTGCATGTTTGGTGGTACATTGAGAGGTGAGTTGTCACAAGTAGATCCTCATAGTTGCGCCGGTACTAGTGCAAAGAGGGAGGAAGAGAAAAGAGGGGATGCAGGGTGAAAAATAGAAAGAGAGAAGAGAATGGAAGGGAGAGGGAAGAGTGAGAAGGAAGTAGAATGGAGGATGAGGTGGAGAGAGGGGGAGAAAAGGGGAGAAAACATGATTAGTACTGTGTATCTTGAATGGACGCAATCGTTACTCTAAAAATGCCCCAATATCTATATCAATGTTGAGTCCTAGGGGTGCTAGTGTTTTCAATTTGTAGATCCACAGAGTTTCCTTCTTGGCTAGTTTGGTTAATCTATCGCCTCCTCGCCATAGGGGTGGGATCTGTTCTATGGCTCTATAGGTGAGGCCGGAGGGGTCTCCTTGGTGTTTTATTGAAAAATGTTTGGACACGCTATGTGTCATTAGCTGCCGTCGAATGTTCCCAATATGCTCTAGTATTCGAACTTTTAAGGGTCGGCTGGTACGGCCGACATATTGTAGTCCACATGGGCAGTTTAATAGATAAACTACGTGATCACTCTTGCAGTTGATGAACTGTGCAGTCTTAAATTGTTCACCTGTTACTCTTGATGAGAAATTTATTTTGTCGCAGGAGCCCTGTTTACAAGCTTTGCAGGTACTGCACTTGAAAAAACCTTTTGCTGTTGATAGCCAATTGCTATCCTTTTTTGAGTTGTCTGTTCTGAACAGACTAGGTGCTAGCTTGGTTTTTATATTATCGGCTCGTTTAAAAATGACCCTTGGTCTTTCTGGGAGGTAATTTTTGAGGGTGTCATCCCCTAGTAAAAGATGCCAGTGTTTGTTTAATATTTGTTGAATTTTGCCCGAATCCTGGCTGTATTGGGTTAAGAATGGGGCATTGAAGTCTTCTCTTTTCTGTTTATTGGATGGTTTAAGAATGTCAGTTCTTTGCAGGAGGCCTGTGTTGTTAATGGATTCTTCTAGTGTGTTTTTGTTGTACCCTTTATTAATGAACCTATCCTTTAGGATCCCTGCTTGCTCTCTAAAGACGTTATTGTTACTGCAATTTCGCTTAATTCGGCGGAATTGGCCTGGGGGTATGTTGGAAAGCCACTTTTTGTGGTGGCAGCTTGTTTTCAGTAGATAGTTATTGCAATCTACTTTTTTAAAGAATGTTTTTGTTTTGAGTGTGTTGTTCTCATAAACAAAACAGACCACCAATTGATTTATAAGCTGTTTTAATACCCTAATTATATGGAACACCAAGTGATTGTAATCAATCAATTAACCAGCTTCTTTTACCTATAAAAAGGGAAGATCCAGGGCATCCGGCAGGAACCTGACGAAGCATCACTGCGAAACGCGTAGTTCCCTGCCGGAGCCCATTACCTGAAGGACCCAGCCAGCCTGTTGACATCCGGTAAGCCCTCCCCTTCCGGTTCCCGCCATCGGACGCGGTCACGGGGGATACACCGGTCGGAGGAGCGCCATCGGACGATCAGGCTGCAGCTGGGCTATTGCCAAAGCTGTATTGTAAGTGTTTTTATTCTTTCTGTTGTATATGACTTAAATAAACTCACTTTTCTTTGTATGGGGCACCCGGGAGAGAAGCCACTTACATACCACCTCCATAAGGAGGAGTAGGCAATCACCCCTACACCAAAAAACTCAGTTTTACTTCATTTACCAGCACCGCATACCACCTCCAGCAGAAGGAGGAGGAAACCACTGCTTCTGGCAAACACCCAAATATAACGATTACTGCCAAACAAGCATCACCACTTTTGCCAGACAGCAGGCTGTTTTTTACTGTTTTTTACTGTCTCTTACTACATAAGCAGCATCATTTTTCCTGTTTGGCAGCAGGCTGCACACAAGCGCGCCAATCACCGGCCCCCACAGTCCCTCTATATATTTTTATATTTTTTATATTTTCTATGTCCCATCCCTCACACCACCACCAACCACAGAAACCTTTTTTCCATTGAAGTATTTTCACTTAGACATCTGCATCCAAGCCCCAAATCAGTCTTTTAACAAAGTGTTTTATCCAAGCATTTTTTATCCAAGCATTTTTATTAATTTTTTATTAAACAACCATATTACTTATTAAACAACCACATTATATTACTGGTTAAATGTTTTGTATGGTTTGACACTAATCACGTGTCCCTCATTTTCTCTTTTCATCCTGTGAGCGAAAAATCCGTGCGCTGACCAATCCACCGATTCTACTGTCATTACAAGAAGATTCCGGGCTTTATCTTCTCTACAGGTCCAGCTGCAGAAAACAACAAGGGCAAGTATACACTACCCCTTATTTGGTTACACATTACAACATAGGCCACACCACAAGCCTAATAAATAAGGGAGCGCCCCAGCCTCTATTCCTTTTTGCCATATCTTAGAACCCACCCTGGTGGCAGCACCCTAACTGTTACACAATGGAAGAAGAACAAATAGAAATAGGAGACACCATTGAGACTAAAGAAAGCATATTCACTAAAAGATTGTTTAGAAGCAATAATATAGAGAATAAAATGAAAGAAGTAGAGACGGCCGAGATGGGAGACACTGACACCATCAATAATGAGTTTGACAAATTGGAGACACTCCTAAAAAAAGAGACTAAAAAAGTTTGGGACAAAGTGTATCTACAAAAATATTTAGATGCAAAACGTATCCCGAGAGGATTACGTTTTTCCAAGAAAGCTTCATTTGACCTATCAGACATAGAATTCAATGTCATATGGGAAGAGACTATGGATACATGCTCATACACCCTAATGAAACTCATCATTGAACACCATAGCAAAACCCTGTCAGAGATAGACAGGGAGGTAATTCAAATTCAGAAAAGACTAGAACCTATAATGGATAACCCCACCTTCCAAAATAGGGATAAAAAACTAGCAGATGAGATAGATACAATAGAAAGAAACCTAATAGAATCAAAAAACAAAAAATATAGGAGAGACGAGGAGGATTATCTAGTCGGCTCAAACCCAAGATGGCAGAAAATCACTCCTATTACACCAAGCACACCAAGGGAGCGTAAGAGAACATTCGAATATAAGAGCAGAGACAACAGCACGGATAATGTCCCTAACACTTCAAACCACAAATCCAACACAGATTACTCCAAAACAAGCGCCAAAAACGGTAGCACCAAGTATGTAAAATTCAGACACGATGAAAAACAAGCCCCCTCTAGGGAATGGATACCAAGGGAATATGAACACCATAGAGAAACACACACACACCATGACAGAGACAACAGGCGATCTGACACACATGGCAAGGATGAGGATAGAAAACAACACAGACAGGGATATGACGACCAATGGAAACATAAACCACACACCACCCAACATAGCAACTATCATGATTATCATCACAGGGCCAGATCCCCCCACGACAACCACAGAACACGATCCCCAATAGAACATAGAGAAAACAGATATGAAAGGGAACGTAGCCCAAGGAGAGAACAAAGGTCACCACCCACACACTCTAGACATTCGGGGCCTTTTTTAGAGAATGCTCCAGGGAGGAAAGCCCCCCCCCTAACAACACAGAACAGATACCAACTCCTAGAAGGACAGAGAGAGCAAGACTCCCCAAACACAAGGGCCAAAAAAAGACCACACGAGGAAAACGGGGAGGAAGAAGTCAGCAGAAAAAGACCAGCAACACAATAGACAATAGTAATATATTCAACCTGAGTAAAAAGACTCTAAATACCGAACAGTGTAGTCTCATCAAAAAGGGCCTCAATTTTGCTCCAGCGGCTGCAGCAAGTGGTTTCAACCTTTACATAGACGCCCACAAATTCATACGACAACTCACACTGAAAAAATTCTTCTTATCTAAAGATGCACAAAGTAGGGAAATCACAAATAATAGTACACCCTCGGTATTAGAAGAGGATAATTTCAAACACACATCCCTGAAAGAAAAATCCAAATTCTACCCAAGCTGGGCTAAAAGCCATAATATAGAAACATTCCACCAAAAAATACAGGAAGACTTCGACAAACTGACTAAAGATAACCGAAGTAAAATCAAACACAACCTAACACTCAAAGAAAAGAACGCGCTAAAACAATTAGAAGAAGATAATTCAATACCGATTAAACAGGCAGACAAAGGGGGGGGAGTAGTCATCATGGACACCTCTAACTACAGACAAGAAGCAGACAGGATCCTTGCGGATACCACGACATATGAGAATCTTAAAACAAACCCCCACAAAAACTTCTGCATAGAATACTTAAATCAAATTGACAAGTGTAAAACATTAGGGGTTATTAATCAAAAAGAATACCAATATCTAAATGTAAAATTCCCCGTGATGCCAATCTTCTACTTCCTACCCAAAATACACAAAAGCCTGACAGCGCCCCCAGGTAGACCTATCATCTCGGGGATAGGCTCTTTCACTTCAAGACTCTCAGAATACATAGACATCTCCCTACAACCTTATGTTGCGGAGATGAAGTCATATCTTAGAGACACAACACAAACTATTAATCTGATAGAACAAGTAACATGGAGCCCAGACTTTATACTTTGCACATGCGATGTGACATCCCTATACACATCAATCAACCACGAAGACGGCATCTCAGCTATAGATAGGACACTCAGTAACGACCCAAACATGCACATAGAACAAAAAACATTTATCTTAGAAAGTATTAACTTCATTTTAAAACATAACCTCTTCAACTTCGACGGGAAACATTTCCTCCAAAAATGCGGAACGGCAATGGGTACAAAATTCGCACCCAGCTACGCTAATCTTTTTATGGATATCTGGGAACAAGACACTATTTGGTCCCCACACGAATTCAGCGCAAATCTAGCGCTATGGCGAAGATATATTGATGATATCCTCTTCATCTGGAAGGGAAGCGAAATAGATCTGAAACGTTTTCTTGAATATATCAACACCAACGAACTAAATCTTAAATTCACAGCTTGCACAGACAAAGTCTCAGTAGACTTCTTAGATCTCACAATCTATGTTGAGAACAACACACTCAAAACAAAAACATTCTTTAAAAAAGTAGATTGCAATAACTATCTACTGAAAACAAGCTGCCACCACAAAAAGTGGCTTTCCAACATACCCCCAGGCCAATTCCGCCGAATTAAGCGAAATTGCAGTGACAATAACGTCTTTAGAGAGCAAGCAGGGATCCTAAAGGATAGGTTCATTAATAAAGGGTACAACAAAAACACACTAGAAGAATCCATTAACAACACAGGCCTCCTGCAAAGAACTGACATTCTTAAACCATCCAATAAACAGAAAAGAGAAGACTTCAATGCCCCATTCTTAACCCAATACAGCCAGGATTCGGGCAAAATTCAACAAATATTAAACAAACACTGGCATCTTTTACTAGGGGATGACACCCTCAAAAATTACCTCCCAGAAAGACCAAGGGTCATTTTTAAACGAGCCGATAATATAAAAACCAAGCTAGCACCTAGTCTGTTCAGAACAGACAACTCAAAAAAGGATAGCAATTGGCTATCAACAGCAAAAGGTTTTTTCAAGTGCAGTACCTGCAAAGCTTGTAAACAGGGCTCCTGCGACAAAATAAATTTCTCATCAAGAGTAACAGGTGAACAATTTAAGACTGCACAGTTCATCAACTGCAAGAGTGATCACGTAGTTTATCTATTAAACTGCCCATGTGGACTACAATATGTCGGCCGTACCAGCCGACCCTTAAAAGTTCGAATACTAGAGCATATTGGGAACATTCGACGGCAGCTAATGACACATAGCGTGTCCAAACATTTTTCAATAAAACACCAAGGAGACCCCTCCGGCCTCACCTATAGAGCCATAGAACAGATCCCACCCCTATGGCGAGGAGGCGATAGATTAACCAAACTAGCCAAGAAGGAAACTCTGTGGATCTACAAATTGAAAACACTAGCACCCCTAGGACTCAACATTGATATAGATATTGGGGCATTTTTAGAGTAACGATTGCGTCCATTCAAGATACACAGTACTAATCATGTTTTCTCCCCTTTTCTCCCCCTCTCTCCACCTCATCCTCCATTCTACTTCCTTCTCACTCTTCCCTCTCCCTTCCATTCTCTTCTCTCTTTCTATTTTTCACCCTGCATCCCCTCTTTTCTCTTCCTCCCTCTTTGCACTAGTACCGGCGCAACTATGAGGATCTACTTGTGACAACTCACCTCTCAATGTACCACCAAACATGCACTGAATATCAGCATCTGTGTAGCCTAACCCACTAAGCACACAGATATTGAGTGACTAATAATTGTGACCCTGGATTCGAATCCCCGACACGGCACATACATGAACACCCGGGTATTTTAAGTCTTAAGTCTTTAATGAGTGGAATACAAACTCATACACTTTAAAGACATCCCTGAAATTCATATTTCATATTGAACCCTGAGAACACACAATTCTGATACCATATATTTTATCCCTAATTTTTACATTTTTTAGCATACATTTTCTTCACATTTTTTCATGTTTTATATAAAGCCATTTGAGCATTTGATTTTTAATGAAGAGACGTATGATGTAATTTATTCACCATACATGCACTCCGACAAATTTCCTGATTCCATATTAAATTACATTTTATATCCCTCTACCGCATATCCCTATAAACCACTAAATCACTTACCAGCATAGTACAAAGCTATATATATCCATATGAGGATTCGAATACAAGGCTTTAGTACAAAGTAACTATGTCACAGCACCCATTTTTATGAACTTGTATAAAGAAGTATGTACTGTTTTATGAGCATCTTGTATTTTATATTTTTATTTTTCTTGAGTGCCCAATTGCACACCCACATGTCAAGCTCCAGGCAATCCTATATGAAGAAGTGACACCACATGTAAACAATTAACTGTTTGACCCATTTATACCAAACTGTGTAAACTTTGCATCTTTATTGCATTTACCTGTTTTCCCCATTCACTCATTACAATCTATGTACAAAACAAAACAGACCACCAATTGATTTATAAGCTGTTTTAATACCCTAATTATATGGAACACCAAGTGATTGTAATCAACCAATTAACCAGCTTCTTTTACCTATAAAAAGGGAAGATCCAGGGCATCCGGCAGGAACCTGACGAAGCATCACTGCGAAACGCGTAGTTCCCTGCCGGAGCCCATTACCTGAAGGACCCAGCCAGCCTGTTGACATCCGGTAAGCCCTCCCCTTCCGGTTCCCGCCATCGGACGCGGTCACGGGGGATACACCGGTCGGAGGAGCGCCATCGGACGATCAGGCTGCAGCTGGGCTATTGCCAAAGCTGTATTGTAAGTGTTTTTATTCTTTCTGTTGTATATGACTTAAATAAACTCACCTTTACCCACTCACCGGTTTCGGCCCTTTTTTCTTTGTATTGGGCACCCGGGAGAGAAGCCACTTACATACCACCTCCATAAGGAGGAGTAGGCAATCACCCCTACACCAAAAAACTCAGTTTTACTTCATTTACCAGCACCGCATACCACCTCCAGCAGAAGGAGGAGGAAACCACTGCTTCTGGCAAACACCCAAATATAACGATTACTGCCAAACAAGCATCACCACTTTTGCCAGACAGCAGGCTGTTTTTTACTGTTTTTTACTGTCTCTTACTACATAAGCAGCATCATTTTTCCTGTTTGGCAGCAGGCTGCACACAAGCGCGCCAATCACCGGCCCCCACAGTCCCTCTATATATTTTTATATTTTTTATATTTTCTATGTCCCATCCCTCACACCACCACCAACCACAGAAACCTTTTTTCCATTGAAGTATTTTCACTTAGACATCTGCATCCAAGCCCCAAATCAGTCTTTTAACAAAGTGTTTTATCCAAGCATTTTTTATCCAAGCATTTTTATTAATTTTTTATTAAACAACCATATTACTTATTAAACAACCACATTATATTACTGGTTAAATGTTTTGTATGGTTTGACACTAATCACGTGTCCCTCATTTTCTCTTTTCATCCTGTGAGCGAAAAATCCGTGCGCTGACCAATCCACCGATTCTACAGTTCCTTTTGACTCTCATAAATTGACCTCCAGGTATATTGTTTATCCATGATTTTTTATGGTTACTGGAGGCCAAAAGAAGATTATTTGTATCCACTTTTTTGAAAAATGTGGTTGTATGTACACCATGCTCTTCTGAAGCAGACAAATTCAGATCTAAATAGCTGACATTCTCTGTGTGTGTGTGATGTGTGTAAATACCAACTTAAATTGATTGTTATTTAGATAATTAATTAATTGGTTCACAGACTCCTCATCACCTTCCCACACACAGAGAATGTCATCTATATAGCAACGCCACACTACTATTTGTGCTTTAAACGGATTATTGCACCAGATGTGAGTTTCCTCCCAGTTCCCCATATACAGGTTTGCAAAACTGGGGGCAAAACGTGTGCCCATTGCAGTTCCGCAAACCTGCAGGAAGAACTGGGAAAGAAATAAAAAGTAGTTGTGGGTCAACATGAATTTAATAGCTTTTACAATGAAATTCCTATTTAGATCCTTAAATTGAGAGTCTTTTCTCAAGCAATCATCAACCACCGTCAAACCCTTCTCATGAGGAATACTTGTGTATAGTGCCAGTACATCGCATGTAAGCCATCTGTAAGATTTTTCCATTTAAAGTCGGTGAACAGGTTCAATACAGCGGATGAATCTTTCAGATATGAGGGTAATTTCCCTACAAGATTCTGCAAAAAATAGTTCACATATTGTGAAAGGTTTGCGGTTAGTGACGATATGCCCGAGACTATGGGCCTTCCCTGTGGGTTCAACAGGGACTTTGCAGCTTTGGAAGATGGTAAAAAAACGGTATCCTCTGTGAATTTGTATATAGGAATGAATATTCCTTTGTTGTAATCACTGTCAGGGATAGAGCTTCATCTAGAAGCACCTTTAAAGACAAAATAAATTGACTTGTCGGATCTGAGGCCAGTTTCTTATAAAAGACAGGGTCACAAAGGAGTCGGTCTTGTTCATAGACAGAGCGATCTTAAAGTACAACACCTCCTCCTTTGTCAGCCTGTCTTATAATCAATTGTTTATTTTCTTGTAAGAATTTTAATGCGAGACTTTCTGCTTTGGTGAGGTTATGTTTAAACTTCCCCAAAGTTCCACTCTCGGTAATGCTATTCAGGTCATTGTGTACCATGTTGAAAAAAGTATCAACATGGTTACCCTTAGACTGATAGGGATAGAACGTTGACTGTGCCTTAAAGGAAGTATGTATGCAACTGGATTCTTTTTCTGTTAATGGTTCTAAACTTGGGGTTTCTTTTAACATGGGTGTTGATTCCTTCTCTAGTTTAAGAAAATGTCTCTTAAGTGTAATATTTTTTACAAACTTATGTAAATCTTTGAATAGTTGGAATGAATTTGCTCCACATTATCTAGAGAAGGTAAGTCCTTTACTTAGGACTTTCTTCTGATCATTCGTGAGAATCACTGAGGAAAGATTAAAGATACCTTTATCTATTGGTAGTGTTTGACTCTTTAAAATTCTCTTCGTTTGGACC
This sequence comes from Ascaphus truei, assembly GCF_040206685.1. Taxonomy (NCBI): domain Eukaryota; kingdom Metazoa; phylum Chordata; class Amphibia; order Anura; family Ascaphidae; genus Ascaphus; species Ascaphus truei. The sequence continues at coordinate 204,957,611 of NC_134484.1, read as the reverse complement.
CTGGATCCTCCTCTTTGCCCTCTTCGGGTAAAGGTCTTTTTAGTTTTTCTCCAGGTGTCCCCTGTATGAGATTCTCTGATTTTTTCTTTCCTTTCTCTGGAGTGCTATGCCTGTTCCTCACTAGGTCTAAAAAAGTGGACGGAGAAGAAGGTGGGGGAGCGGGACGGACTACACGCAAGTGGTCAGGGACCCTAGCGGGTGGCCATTGAGGCCCACTATGCTGATAGTGTTGATATGATTGTTTCCTTCTATTATAACTATAGTTTTCATCATAGTTCCTTCCCTTATTATTGGTGTTCCTATACTGTCCATCTCTCTTTGGGTAAGATCTATCCCTCATAGGGTAATCCCTTCTATCCATATGATCAGTGCTTGACAAATCACCCAAAAATCTACTCGCCGAACCAAAAAATCTATTCGCCACCTAGTCCCGCCCCAACCCCGCCTCTAGTCTTGCCCCCAACCCCGCCTCTAATCCCGCCCCCAGCCCCGCATTTAAAAATATATATAAATGAAATAAATTGAATAAATTCCTAGTAAGAACATTCGTTTTTGACATAAGTTTATTTATTGTATTACATTATACTATAATTAGTCCTTGTAGTATAGGACTAATGTCCTATGAGGTGTGTGTGTGTGTGTGTGTGTGTGTGTGTGTGTGTGTGTGTGTGTGTGTGTGTGTGTGTGTGTGTGTGTGTGTGTGTGTGTGTGTGTGTGTGTGTGTGTGTGTGTGTGTGTGTGTGTGTGTGTGTGTGTATATAAATGTCGAATCTAGAAAAAAAAACAGATGTGAATGACTAGTTTCCTGCACCCCTTAACTAGTGCCTGGATGCCCCTGCTTCACAATATTTAAAGCAGCAATCCCGTCTGGGATCTTACCTGATCCGCAGACCCTCAATGTCCAGGTACCTCATTCCCGCAATGTTATACATTGGAGGGGATGTGTTCCCTACCTGTCTTCTGGGTTACGGGGGATTCCGATGTCTTCCGTGTGAAGCTCGAGAGTTAGATCTGGAAGAAAGTAGAATAGGTTATTTCGGTGTAGTATAGGGCAGTTAAGATATACAGGGTAAATAAAATTTCCAGATTGTGAGACAGAGAGAGGGTGAGACAGAGAGAGGGTGAGACAGAGAGAGGGTGAGACAGGGTGAGAGAGAGGTTGAGACAGGGTGAGAGATTGGGTGAGAGAGGGTGAGAGAGAGGGTGAGAGACGGAGAGAAGGAGAGAGGGTGAGAGACGGAGAGAGGGAGGGAGAGAGGGTGAGAGAAAGGGTGAGAGAAAGGGTGAGAGACAGAGAGAGGGTGAGAGACAGAGAGAGGGTGAGACAGAGAGAGTGTGGGAGACAGATAGAGGGTGGGAGACAGAGAGAGGGTGACTGTGGGGGGATAGGATGACTGGGTGGGGTGATTGGGGATGTGGGGTGACTGGGGGTGGGGTGATTGGGGGGTGAGGTGACTGACTGGGTGATTGGGGGGGTGGGTGACTAACTGGGTGATTGGGGGGTGGGGTGACGGGGTGTCTGACTGGGTGGGGATTACTGACTGTCTGACTGGGTGGGGTGACTGGGCGACTGGGCAGGGGGGCGGGGGTTGGTATGACTGACTATGAATGACTTTTGACTGACAGGGTGGGGGAGTATGACTGAGTGGGTGGGGGGGTATGACTGAGTGGGTGGGGGGGTATGACTGACTTGGTGGGTGGAGGTATGATTGGGTGGGTGGGGGGGGTATGACTGGGTGGGTGAAGGGGGGTATGACTGACTCGGTGGGGGGGTATGACTGACTGGGTGGGGGGTATGACTGATTGGGTGGGGGGGTATGACTGACTGACTGACTGGGTGGGGGGATGACACCTCTGGTGTTCTACACGTTCTCTCTCTCTCTCTCTCATACACACACACACACACGCTCTCTCTCACACATACACACACACTCTCACACATACACATACACACACACACATACACACACACACACAAACACACTCTCTCATACACACACACACACACACACTCTGGGGGGTGGGAGCGGAGAGGGGGGGAGCGGAGACAGCCACGGGGACCGAGGGGAACACACTTGCTGGCATCTCCCACCACGCGCGAGCAGCCACGGGCAGTGGGGGCAAGCGGGATCGGGGGACATCTCCTGCCCCGCGCTTGCAGCCATGGGGACAGGAGCGGAGACTGAGGGGAAGCAGGTCCGGGGGGGGAACATTCCCCGCTGTCATCTCCTGCCCCGCGCTTGCAGCCACGGGGACAGGAGCGGAGACTGAGGGGAAGCAGGTCCGCGGGGGGGGAACATCCCCCGCTGTCATCTCCTGCCCCAGCCGAGCAGCCATGGGGACAGGAGCGGAAACTGGAGGCGATGAGGGGGGAAGCACGGGCAGGAGACAGGGACCGCATGCGCAAGGAGCAGGAGCAGCCATTACTTACCCCTGCAGAGAAGGGCTCCATTCCGCATCACGACCAATCAGACAGGAGGATATTTTTTTTGTTATTTATTTTTTTAATCTGGGGGGGGGGGCGGGGACAGCCACGGGGACCGAGGGGAAAGTGGGGACCGGAGGGCAACCGGGACGGGAGGGGGGGAGGAAATCCCCTGCTGTCATCTCCTGCCCCGTGAGAGCAGCCACGGGGACAGGAGCGGAACCGGAGGGCAAGTGGGACAGGGGGGGAAATCCCCTGCTGTCATCTCCTGCCCCGCGAGAGCAGCCACGGGGACAGGAGCGGAACCGGAGGGGATGAGGGGGGAAGCGCGGGCAGGAGACAGGGACCTAGCGCACGAGGAGCAGGAGCAGCCATTACTTACCCCTACAGAGAAGGGCTCCATTCCGTGTCACGACCAATTGGCCAATCAGCCAGGAGCATATTTTTTTTGTTGTTATTTATTTATTTATTTATTTTTAAAAATTTGCGCAGAGCAGGGGAAAAAAGTAGCTGGCCACCGGCCAATTTCCGTTCGCGCCTGGCGAGTGGGCGACCGGTTTGTCGCGCACTGCATATGATGATATCCCCCTGGATTCCTACCTCTATCTCGTGAGTGTTCATTTGTTCTATAACTAGGTCTAAGTTCAATGATATCAGTTGGGCGACCCCTATTCTCATTTGATGATTCATTGATTAACACATTCACTGCTTTCTTATCCTTCCTCTCCTCCTTAGCTCAGGTTCTTTGTCTGTTTGTATCATAATCTGATTTGTCCCTATAGAATTTTTTGTGCTTTGTTTTAATTAACTCATCGTCATGATGCTCAAGATTGGTACAGACTTCGTGTTCCATTTCAGAGCAGTCCAGATTTATAATGGAAGGTTCCATAGCTGTGATCTGCTCTGAAATTGACACACCCAACTCTTTAAGTGATTTGCTTCTTTCAAAAATGATAAGGCGTATCAACTCATTAGAACATTCATCTAGAATGCGTTCCCACTCCTTCATGAAATGTTCATTGTCTTGACCAAATGTAGGGTTTTTTAAAATACGAAGCCCTCGGGGTACTCTACTACAGTCTAGATACCTTTGCATGGTACGTCTTTCGAACCATTGTTTACTTTCAGTTATTAACATTTTTTCTACATTTTTAAACTGTTCCTTCATAGAAACCTGTTCTTTTTGTGCCTCATCGGTCACTTTGGGCTCCTCTAAAAAGAGAAGATCAAAGGCCTCTTCACGTTTGGCTCTACACGCTGTGAGGCTCCACACCATATTGAAATTAAACACAGATAAAAAATAATAAAACAATAAGAGAAAAAGTGCAGCACTTGTATAATAACAGAACAAGACAAACAAATTTAAAGTGCGCAAAAAGACCCTCTATTGTATAAGGGAATATACCCCAAAACACCTCTGTCATATAAATATAACACAACCTTTGTACTAGCAGGTTAAGGTCTGCAGCTGTAGGTAAACGGAGTGACTTAACACCCCTGGAACTGAAACTGAAAAAACAAGCGCAAACACATATGGTGAAGTATGTTAAAAATTAATATTGTATATTAAAAGGTAAGATATCAGCGTACATCAATGTGGATAAAAATAGGCATATCGTGCACTTAGGTCACATGTTACCCGGCACCACCAGATTCAAAGGAACCGCATGAACCGCAGCAACCGCCGTATCACCAGGATTAGGTAGCGCTAGTCGTCTGCCGTCTTGCGCCGTCACAGGCTGTCCTTATGAGACCCTCCGTCTGGCTCTGTAGACTCAGTGGAAACTTCTGGGTGCTCTGCCCGTTGGAGCCACCGTCAGGCTCGTCTCTCCCGAGTTCTGTGTGGTTTGCGGCTGGTTCACGACTTGCCGTAAGGCAGTCGCTGCCGTAAAGTGTACTGATGACGTCACTCGAAAAGTCCGAAAAAAGTCTCTCTTAACCTCAGAAGAGGTATATTGCAAAGATAAATGACTGTAGGGGCTAATCAATTATTAAATCCAACGTGTTTCATAGCAAAAGCTACTTCATCAGGGATAAAATAAAAATTGAAATACACAGGTATATATACCATATAACTACACATGATAGGTCAATTCGGCTTCATTCTACACCAATGAGGTCTGACTATGACAAAATCACATATGTGTGAATAATAGAACACTTATGGTCTTAATTAGGTCTTGGTGTTAGCAGAATTAACCCATCATGGGCAGCGATAACTCTATACATAATTATAACCTACATAGTAAACCTTTATCTACCAATAGATAGAGGTATCTTTAATCTTTCCTCAGTGATTCTCACGAATGATCAGAAGAAAGTCCCAAGTAAAGGACTTACCTTCTCTAGATCATGTGGAGCAAATTCATTCCAACTATTCAAAGATTTACATAAGTTTGTAAGAAATATTACACTTAAGAGACATTTTCTTAAACTAGAGAAGGAATCAACACCCATGTAAAAAGAAACCCCAAGTTTAGAACCATTAACAGAAAAAGAATCCAGTTGCATACATACTTCCTATAAGGCACAGTCAACGTTCTATCCCTATCAGTCTAAGGGTAACCATGTTGATACTTTTTTCAAAATAGTACACCATGACCTGAATAGCATTACTGAAAGTGGAACTTTGGGGAAGTTTAAACATAACCTCACCAAAGCAGAAAGTCTCGCATTAAAATTCTTACAAGAAAATAAACAATTGATTATGACAGGCTGACAAAGGAGGAGGTGTTGTACTTCAAGATCGCTCTGTCTATGAACAAGAGGCGCACCGACTCCTTTGTGACCCTGTCTTTTATAAGAAACTGGCCTCAGATCCGACAAGTCAATTTATTTTGTCTTTAAAGGTGCTTCTAGATGAAGCTCTATCCCTGACAGTGATTATACAAAAGGAATATTCATTCCTATATACAAATTCACAGAGGATACCGTTTTTTTACCATCTTCCAAAGCTGCAAAGTCCCTGTTGAACCCACAGGGAAGGCCCATAGTCTCGGGCATATCGTCACTAACCGCAAACCTTTCACAATATGTGGACTATTTTTTGCAGAATCTTGTAGGGAAATTACCCTCATATCTGAAAGATTCATCCGCTGTATTGAACCTGTTCACCGACTTTAAATGGAAAAAACTTACAGATGGCTTACATGCGAAGTACAGGCACTATACACAAGTATTCCTCATGAGAAGGGTTTGACGGTGGTTGATGATTGCTTGAGAAAAGACTCTCAATTTAAGGATCTAAATAGGAATTTCATTGTAAAAGCTATTAAATTCATGTTGACCCACAACTAATTTTTATTTCTTTCCCAGTTCTTCCTGCAGGTTTGCGGCACTGCAATGGGCACACGTTTTGCCCCCAGTTTTGCAAACCTGTATATGGGGAACTGGGAGGAAACTCACATCTGGTGCAATAATCCGTTTAAAGCACAAATAGTAGTGTGGCGTCGCTATATAGATGACATTCTCTGTGTGTGGGAAGGTGATGAGGAGTCTGTGAACCAATTAATTAATTATCTAAATAACAATCAATTTAAGTTGGTATTTACACACATCACACACACACAGAGAATGTCAGCTATTTAGATCTGAATTTGTCTGCTTCAGAAGAGCATGGTGTACATACAACCACATTTTTCAAAAAAGTGGATACAAATAATCTTCTTTTGGCCTCCAGTAACCATAAAAAATCATGGATAGACAATATACCTGGAGGTCAATTTATGAGAGTCAAAAGGAACTGTACTAGTGAAATAGATTTTGATGAACAGGCACAGTTCTTGTTTCTGAGATTTATGGAACGGGGATATAACTATCAAAGACTTATGATAGAACTGGAGAAAGTCAGCAGAATAGACCGTGAAAACATGTTAATACCTAGAAAGAAAAAGACAAATAAGACAAAAAGGATGGAAGTTGCATTTATTACTAACTATAACTCTATGCATAAACAGATAGAGGGAGTTATTAAAAAACACTGGGGTATTCTATCTACCGATCCGATTCTGAATGGTCACCTTACCCCCTTTCCGAAATGTATCTATAGAAAGGCACGGAGTCTAAAAGATACCTTAGCTCCAAGTGACATAGGGAAGGTTTTGGATAACACCATAGATAAAACTTGGCTTGGGCCAAAACCCTTAGGTAACTTTCCATGTGGAAAATGCTCAATATGCAGATTCCTTCATTCTGAAAGAAAAACATTCAAATCACGAAATAATTCAAAAATTTATGACATTACTGACTTTATAAATTGCAACACAACTCATGTAGTGTATCTACTGGAATGCTCGTGCGGTCTACAATATGTAGGCCGCACAAAACGAAGCTTAAAACTCCGTATTCAAGAACACGTGAGAAATATAAAAAATGCTCTACAAACTCAGTGTTAGTCGCCATTTTTCTGTTCATCATAATAAGGACCCCTCATCCTTGACATTTAAAGGAATTAAATATGTTCCATGTAATAGACGGGGAGGGGACAGGTTAAAGGATGTCTCCATTCAGGAGACATTCTGGATACAAAAACTTAATAACCTTGGTATAAATGGTCTGAATGAAAATATAGATATATGGTGTCTCTATTAAGTGAGCCTGGTGCTGCTTTGGCTTATTTTCTGTGCATTATTTTTCTGTGCTTTGTTTTCATAACTATATGATAAGTAAGCGGCTAATATGCTGCACTCGATGTTGTCTCTAACCATTCTTTTAATATTAATTATTATGTACTCATTTTTTGTTTGTTCTATTGTAGAGTCCCACTTGAACATACAATTTTTATTGATATGTGTTGCCAATTTTATAAATAAAGGTTTACTATGTAGGTTATAATTATGTGTAGAGTTATCGCTGCCCATGATGGGTTAATTCTGCTAACACCAAGACCTACAACAATGGGAAAGGGGAAAGGGGTAGAAACCCTCGCATCAGCCTCTAATCAAAAAGAATTGACAACGGTGCAATAAAGGGAAGGAGCAGAATTATAACAAATAAACAAAAGACACCCTGTGGGCAGCACTCGTTGTAAGCAAATATGGATTGGTGATAGATTTAAAATTAAAATGCTTTAATCGTATAATTTAAAATAAATGTCAAAATTGTTGAAAGAATGGACAACTGACTGTGGTGACAAAATACAAAAAACAGACAAAAATATATAAAATACTATAACTGAGATCTAGGGGGAGAGGTGGAGTACCCACCTAACTGCTAATTGGCAGATATCAACAATCAAGGACTGAATAGTCAACCCCCTAGTTCAGCAATGACAAGGTTAAAAAGCCTGTAAAGTAGATACAGGTGACGGAGAACTACCCATGCAAAGGTATATACCAATGTGCTATGCACAGTTGAGTGAAAGCTCACTGATAGTAGTTTGATAGTCCACAGTGAAGATAGTGAGGAGTACCCTCAATATAGGGTTAAAGCAAGCCTAGCTATAAAAAGATCAATATGGTAGGCGATGTGTTATATAATAGTGTGCACAAGAGCTCACAAAGTGTGGTGCTTAGCTCTGGGGCACGGATCTAGTCCGTATCCAGTTATAGCCCCCTAGTATAAATGTGCCACTTAAACATGCTTATTAATACCTCACAAAATACATTGGTCAGTCAGTGACTATCAGTAGCTAGATGCACAGGAGCTTACAAAATGTAAGACCTAATTAAGACCATAAGTGTTCTATTATTCACACATATGTGATTTTGTCATACTCAGACCTCATTGGTGTAGAATGAAGCCGAATTGACCTATCATGTGTAGTTATATGGTATATATGTAAAACAAATATAATCACTGCGCTTCTCCATGTAAAGAGCATGCAGCTAGTGAAGGAAATGGCCATACAAATGTGCAAAACAGAAAGTGAATCCCTGCGCTTCTCCCATAGGGATAGCAATCAATGGGGAATATATATATATTGTTGAGGTTCCCTTCTCAACCGAGGGTTTCTACTGCTCAGATGTGGGCTCCGAATTAGTATAGTCTGGGTGCGCACCCCGGATCCCAATAATGACACAGAGTCACATATCAGTTTCCTCAGACTAGTAGTCAGGACTGCCGTCGTGAGTCTCTGTATTATTCTCTTTTATAACAACAAAGGCTAGCACTTAGACAATCATTTACAGACATATCCATTACACTGGCGACACACTTGATTCGAGCTTGGCTAGTCCCACGAATTCGGGTATACCCGGGTGTATTGAGGTTTGTGACTGTTTTCTGCCCGAGTGCATTGAGGTATTTTCCAAGCAGGGATTGAAGCATTTTATTCCTGCTGGCTGCAATACTGCACAGTATATATATATATACTGCATTACAATTCATGAATTTATGCCATCTGGTAGACACGCGAAGCATTGCAGCCTATTAAATCCTAATCATTATCATTTAACAGATCAGCCGCCCATCAGCCAGGCATGAACCCAGGCTGGGAAGGCAAATGCAACGGGGCTTGTCAGAGGTCAGGAGTGGCGCATTCCAGGTATCTGCCAGGTACATACCGGGTATTTGCTCGAATAAAGTGTGTCGGTGCAGTATGTGCTAAAACTTATTCAATTAGTACAGGGTTAGTATACAAAAGGTGCGGCTGGGGTGGTGTTATTGTTGGCTGATTCAAGTTTCACAGAAATGACGTGTCCTCTCCACTCTCCCAGGTTTCGCCTCCTCCGAAGTCGGCCGATCCACGGGAAATCGCTAGCTCCCCCAAGACGTGGGCGAGGGTCAGTAGAAACCCGCACAAATGGAATTTCCCAGTCACCCAAAAAATAGAAAACAGTGTTTAGTACATAAGAAACACAACAGAGGGGATACAAAATGGAGGTCGAGTGGTTCCTTCAGTAGACATATTATATCCTTCACAATCCCCCTAGAAACCACGAGACAAACATAGAATACCTTATTATAAAAATCTATTGAAACAAAGGATATACTTTCCCTATAACTAGTTACTAAACTTAAACACTCTACCTGAGGGTGTTGGTCGGCTGTTCATGAGCTTTTCTCATCCCCGACAACTACTTGCTCGCTAAACTCGAAGACCTACAGAACAGACAAAAGGAGTCCCTACCCTTTCGACAAACACACTAGGGTCTGGGATACTAGTTGGTCACCCCTGTTATTCCGGAGTACTGTAATGGACTGGCCTAATATTCTCTTGTTTTTTCAATGGCATATTTTCTAGATCAGTCTTATTATCGTTAAGGAGAATCATAGTAGGTACCAATTCTGATCCTGCTTTTTTGCACAAACCTTTGCAACAGGGAATAATACAAAATATTACTATGGCAAGAACAAGCAAAATAACCACTAGAACCACTGCGATTTGGGTCAACCACTGTCTCCATCCTGAGAGCCAGGAGAAATATTGATCCCATGGGTCCGTTATACCGGAATTTCTCTTAAGTTCTTCAGATAAATTTTTTAATTTATTAATGGCGTTGGTGACCTTACCATCTGGTCCTGTGTTCCCAGGGATATATGTACAACATGCATCTCCAACCATATGGCAAACTCCTCCTTTTTCTGCCAATAACATATCTAAAGCCATTCTATTTTGGAACGTCATTGTGGAAGTGGGTCCTAACTGGTCGGCTATACCTTGCAAAGCATCCCGGGTATAGTTCACAAATCTCTGTTGATTATAGTAAACATACTTAATCCAGTCTACATTTTTATTTACTGTAACTATTGGCATAAAAAATGATTCAAATCCTGCTTTTACTTGGTCTCTTGCTTTAAACTCGTCTGGGACCCCCCTTGGGACCCCAATCGCAGCAATATATACATGTGGATCTAAGCTTCCTGCGGGAGCTTCGCGCTTGCTAACTTTGATTTTTAACACTGAGACCTCGGGTTGTTCTGTGTCTATAGGGATAATGTGCATTGGCATTAAAATCTTTGTAAGAGCACACTGGCCTGTCCAATTACATTCAAGTCGTGTTCTTACTTTCAGATCCCCACAAACCCAGTATATATCACCTAACGATTGAACCTGATTTTGTAATTTTGGACCAGACATATTGGAAAAAATCCCGCAATACCCCTGAGAGAAATTACCCAAAAATCTGTTACCCTGTAGCGACTCATAGCATGTATAATTCCCTTTGTATACAGTAATCCCTTCCCCTGGTTTCGGGGTTTTTGTAGTAAGTGGATATTTTTGTTTCCACTCTTCACACAGAGAGTAATTGGTACTTGTATTGGTATATATACTAATAAAACATTCCTCTACATTGGTGGGTATATTTAAAGGTACTGTGCCAAGATGGGGCCTAGCTGCAGTACAGACATAGCAGTTACTCTGATTACTTTTTTGTGAGGAATATCTCATCCATTCCAACCATAGGTTGGTGTCGGAAAATCCTGTTTCTAGGGCCATTGTATCTTGAAACGAGGGATTTCCCAATGCAATCATTCCCTTTGTACTTTGGTATTGGTCGTGTTTTGGACTAATCGGGTCTTCCCAGTTACTATGGTTATGCATATCTTGGAGGTAAAAAGGGGTGAGTTGTCGGTTTGATTCATACACCCGTCGATAATAATCGTATTCGCCTACAAAGTACAGGCCTGCATCCCCTTTACTGGGATTTTCAATGGTCAGTATCAAAGGTATACTGTTGTGTACCTGGCCTTTAGCACATATTCCCTTATACTGTAGCGTCATGCGAGTGATCAAAGATTTTCCCTTTTTATCCTTTCGATTCATTGCTGATTTTGGTTTATATCCCCAGTCAGCACCAGTGTTCCACCCAACAGCACCCCAGTATCCACATTGGTTTCCCCAATAGTCATCTGTCACACAGATATATATATTCTTGTACTCTGGCTTATTTTGGTAACAGGTCCAAGGTACTGATGTGTCACTACACTGGGCAACATTACAATAATCAAATTTGTATGTGGCTACTTCCGCATTTGAAGAGTTATACCAGAATGTGATTTTCCCAATTTCTTTGGTGATAGCAACCTGATAGGTCAACACAGAGGGAACCAGTAAGACAAACCACAGTATCAGAGCCATTATTCAAACGGGATTAGCTGTCCTCTTGCAGTGAGATGCGTGTATCCAGGTGGCTTTCCCTTGAATCTTTACGGACGTGGGGGTAACCAAAGTCACCAAGTGGGGACCCGTGTATCTTGGGTCTAACGCGTGCTTCCTCACGTGTTTCTTTATATAGACCCAATCTCCTGGTTTTATTTCATGGGTTGTGTTATCCGTGTTGGAATCTGGAAGAGAAAATGACACTGCAGAATGGAGGTTAGATAACTCCTCACTTAACTTAATAACATAATGTACTTGTTTATCATGCATCTCGTTAAGACTAGCATATCCCTTCCTACCCTTTGTCCTAACTGTCCTGCTAAATAGTACTTCGAACGGGGATAAACCAGACCTTATCTGTGGGGTAGTCCTTACATGGAACAAAGCTATAGGTAGCAGATCTGGCCAGGGGAGCTGACTTTCTTGGGTCATTTTTAATAGTGCTGTCTTAAGGGTCTGATTCATTCGTTCGACCTTCCCGCTACATTGGGGGTGATATGGCGTGTGGAGGGCTTGCTTCATGCCCAAGGCCTCTAATATTTCTTTGAATATATTAGCAGTAAAAGCTGGTCCTTGGTCACTTTCAATTATATCAGGGAACCCAAATCTACAACAAAGTTCGATGATTAATTTTTTAGCAGTTATTTTCGTCGTCATATTAGACATTAGAGATTCCGCTTGGATCACTTGATCGACTGTAGTGACGGCGTATCCGGTATGGAAATGGCCATATTCATCAGCAAATCTAGAGCCATCAGTGAAAAGTGATAGATCGGGATCTTTGAGAGGCGTCTGCTGCGCTCGGGAAGGGGTTCCTTGTCGTGTAATTCTGTTACACAGTCAAGGTCTTCAGACTCATGGATATCCCCCTCCACCGGTATCAGAGTTGCAGGGTTTAGTATTGTACATTTCTTCAGGGTGACATTGTCCGGTATTAGCAGTGCAGACTGTAGTCTCAGTAAACGTTGCATGGTTAGGTATTTTGGCCTAGACAGATTCAGGATAGCATGAATGTCATGTGGTGCTTGAATAACAAGAGAGTGACCCAGAATAATATCCGCCGCCCTGTTGAAAATTTCGAATGTTGCTTGTACGGCTCTGAAGCAAGGTGGATATCCTTGGGATACGGAGTCCAGTTTGGTGGAGTAGTAGGCCAGAGGCCTCATCCGGTTGCCATGGAGTTGTGACAGTACTCCGGCCGCATATCCATCATGCTCATCCACAAACAGGGTAAAGGACTGGTCGTAGTCCGGTATACCCAAGGCGGGAGCGCGTGTTACCAGATCCTTCAATATCTGGAAAGACTCCTGTAACCGTGGCCCTTGGGTTATATCCTTGAGAAGTTCCGGTTTCGTCACAGCTTCGTACAGAGGCTGCATATATTGTGATGCGTTGGGAATCCATTGTCGACAGAAAGTGATAAGTCCTAAGACTTGTTGAAGACCTCGTACTGTGGTAGGCATCTTTAGTCTGGCAACTGTTTCGATTCGGTCAGGAGTGAGGTGTTTTTCTCCTTTTGATAGACAATGTCCTAGAAAAACAACCTTAGGGCTGCACCACTGTACCTTTGCTTCAGAGACCTTTGAGTTTATTTTTGCTAGATGGATCAGCAGGGACACTGAGGCTTGTTCACACACCTGGACAGATGGAGCACAGATGAGAAGATCATCCACATATTGAAGTAACGCTATTTACGGATGGTCTTGTACCCATGGTTCGAGACAGTATTTCATAGCTTGTGTGAACTGATTAGGGCTATTCTGGGCCCCTTGTGGCATGACTGTCCATGTACGTTGAGTACCCCTGAAGGTGAATGCGAAAAGATACTGTGAATCCGGGTGAAGAGGTACTGAAAAGAAAGCATTTGCCAAATCCAGGACTGTATAAGCCTCACAGTTAGGTGGGATCTGGCTGAGAAGCGTGTGTGGGTTTGGGACTACCGGGGTTTCCAGGACGGTGGCTGCATTAACTGCTCTGAGATCCTGAACTAGTCGAAATTTGGCTGGTTCCCCTTTCGCCGTTTTCTTTTGGACAGGAAACAGAGGTGTGTTGCAAGGGGATGTACACCTTATTAAAGCTCCTTTTTCCTCCAGCATCGTAATCTGTCCTTGGAGGCTTTGCTCTGTTATAGCCTTGAGAGGGTATTGAGTTACCCTTGGAGGTACAGCATTGGGCTTGAGCTCCGCTCTGACTGGGGGTACTGGTAGACGTCCAATATCATCAGGGCCTTGTGACCATACGGTTGGTGGCACCTGGTCTTTAACCCATAGTGGAACCGGGGATGCGGTGTCCATAGTCAGAATTCGCTGAAATAATATTGGCAGAGCATAAAAACAGCACGATGCCTCAGGGGAGTCTGAAGAGTTTGGGTCATGCAACTGTACCCGCAGTCCTGAATCATCATATTGTAGAGTTGCTCTCATATGGGACAATAAATCTGCTCCTAGTAGATTAACCGGACAAGAGCTGGAGACTAAAAACCTGGACATCACTTCGGGAAAAGGACCGACATGAACTGGCACAGTAAGAGGAGTGTCTAGTGACTGACCTGTTATCCCGATACAGGTCATAAAATCGGAGGATAAATCTATTCCTCGGGGCAAATCTTCGACTGTTATTACAGATCTGGCCGCTCCCGTATCCACCATAAAAGAGACAGGTTCACCTGCGACTTGTAGAGTGACAGCCGAACCATTGGGATATGTTTGTTTGGATATAGCAGCCCTGGTGGATACGGGTTGGCCCGCACTTCATTGGGGAGAAGACGGGCCCGGATACGTATCATGCGGGTACGGCCGGGGCATTGGAACTTCCTCTCGTGGGCGGCTTGCATTTGGACCCACCTGCTGGGGTTGTTGCCATGGGGACATGGGCCATCTTCCGTTATTGTCATAGTTTTGTACCGGTGGGGTTCCTTTCATACGGTCCCGGCAGTCTCTCTTTATGTGGCCTAGTCGGCCACAGTGGTAACAGGGACCTCTTGGTCTCGGTGGGCCTTGGGGCCTACCGCCGGCGTACCCTTGGTTGGATTGGGTAACATATCCTGGGTTCTGGAAGGGCGCCGGAGCATACAGTTGTTGAGGGGGGCGTACTTGTGGTGCTCCCGAGGTATTGTACAGAACACCCACCTCAGTGTCTTCCGGACCAGCAACCAGAATCTTTTTAGGCACTGCCTGTGTTTGTTTCTTTTGGAATGCTTTAGCTATTGTGAGGGCGTCGGTGTACCCCAGTGAAGTCATCCAGGGACACCCCTCTTGTACCGCACCTTTTAGTTTGGGAGTAAGTCCATCCATAAATGCTGTCGCTAACAGGTTAGCCTGTAGTTTGTTACTGGTGGAGAAACCCATATCCCGGAACATTTGGAGCAATCTGGTGTGAAATTTTTCAACTGACTCCGTGGCTTCCTGTGTTATATCCTTAAGTGATGGGGTCTGATCTGTAAGCCTATCCTGAGCCCATAGATGTATTTGTTCTAGGAAATCCTCCCCCGACTTATAGTCTGTATCGTCAACTACCCTAGCATCGTTGAGAGATTTTTCAACGAGAGGCCAGAACGAGTCTTCTGCTTTTACCATGGTAAGGGATTTTAAATCCGCCCATGTTGCAGAGTAGTTCTGCTGGATCTGACGTAACATTCTATAAAAGGGCATAGGTTTGTCCTCCGGGTCGGGGAGTTGTTGTAAAAGGGTGGAGCTTTGTTGGGGTGTGAATTTAATGTTCCTAACTGTCCCTGCCGGGACTGTTGCGTTGTCTGTTTAGAAGACGCCCTGTTCGGACCGGGGCACTGCTGCTTTAACAATAGGGAAAGTGAGGGCCTTATCCGTATTTTCACAGGCCTCTTTGAACAACAGTGGTCTCTCTTTATCATTAGCTACCAGAACAATTGTATCTAGTTCTACCACCTCTTTTTTTATAGTTTGTAACACAGCCTGCACGATATGTCTCACACATTCCTTAATGGGGTACCCAAAAAGACCACCAGAAATGGGAGGGAATGCTATGGAACGGTTGGACATTTGTGGCGGTTTCAGACTGGAAGCATACATTATTGTCCCATGTACCGCGCCCTGCAGCAATTGTTTGGCTCTATCTGGGGCGTAGTCCCGGTATACTGGACCTACCGCATGTATAATTAAATTACACGGCAGATTTCCCAGTCCGGTTGCGGCTATACCTCCCACCGGGACTTCCCCGTGGTCTTGGACATATTTATTAGAGTCATACTGTATACTTGGGCCACCTTTTTCACTGATTCTTTTAGCTAAACCCCCTTTGTGTTGAAGTCTACTATTTGCTGGATTTACAATGGCTCCTACAGATAAACTAGTGAGATCAGCCTGCATCACTTGTACCAGAATTTGTTGTGATCTGCCCGTAAAGGCTTTCTCAAATATGGGTTCAGGGTTACTGTCACCCGTCGTGGCAACACCCCAGTTCTGTGACCACAAGGATGTGTCGGAGGAGTCGGGGGACAAAGTCGCAGCCCTTCTCTCTTCAATAGCATTGATTTCATTTCTCAGTTGCATTAAATCCCCTGACTGTAGGCTGGGGTACAGCGAGACAGGCGGAGCCGTGGCTTTAGGGGGGGGCGTAAAATACTGACCAGAGGGGGTAACAAGGGGGCATAATTTTATCTCCGTATCAGAGTCCGGGCCGGAGGCTTCCCGAGGACGGTGAGCTCCACAGGAGTAACAGTTGCCCCTGCTTAGTGGATTCTGGTTTTCGCAAACGGGACACACCCAATATGGTTGTTCAATGGGACATAGACTATTCCGCGGATAGGGAAGGGGAGGGTCCCCCTGGGGGATCAATGGTTTGGTACTGTCACCCTCGGACACCTTCATATAACAATAACTTTTCTTGCCCTTTCCTCCGCATTCTATTTCGGTAAAGGCTTCTTTCTGAAGGTCAATAGCCACACTCAAAAATTTCTCCACATTTTCCCACAAACCCTTGTCTTTCAACTTTCCTTTACATGCTTGAATTTTATCTTTCAACATTTTCGGTTGTAATCTTCCCGTAGGGGGTAAGTCTAACAATTTAAACAACATTTTACATTTCTTTGTATACTTTTTACCCTCCCTTTCTGTCACAAGAGTTACGGAATCCTGTGCCCCAGATGGGACATCCTTAGAGAAAAACCGCGAGAACATTGTCTATAGAAAAACAACCTTGTATATATAGCACCAACTACCGGCGGTACCGGGACTCTGTGAGTTTCAGCGATATATTGACCTAGACGGAGAGGCGCGCAGACACTCCCCGGACCGTCACCTGTATGGACGATCCTACTATTATCTAACAATAGATATCCTAACACACTTTTCCCCCTTATACTTATATTACTGAATACATGATTATTTCGTAACCCCTGTGACAGATGAACATAAACCACACATCTGGCAGGCACAAGACCTTACAAAACTATATAAATCCTTGGCGGGAACCATCGGGCTCTATGGTCTTGTATAGTTTAACAATACCTAGCCCATCAACCAAGTGTCGTCAACCTGAACAGACTGACAGGAGTTCGGCAAAAATATATTCTGAATATATCTTACCTTATCCTTAGAGGTTGATCAGACCCCGGGATCAGTCCGGACAGGGGACGCCCTCCTTGGATAGAGACGGGTTCAGGATTGCTCCGATGTCCCTTCACAAGGATCCTGCCGGCTACGCCAACTGTTGAGGTTCCCTTCTCAACCGAGGGTTTCTACTGCTCAGATGTGGGCTCCGAATTAGTATAGTCTGGGTGCGCACCCCGGATCCCAATAATGACACAGAGTCACATATCAGTTTCCTCAGACTAGTAGAACGAAAAGGAAAAAAGGGGGAGCAAAGGATTAGATGGACCTATATTAACATTACTAAGATGACTTCATAGCATATCTAGCTGTTTAATAAAGGTGGGTTGACGAAATGACGGTATATTGTAATCCAATACTCACACGGCCCTGTGTGAGCACATATGTGTAAGGGTATCTTGTTCCTGGTATCCACTTCTTAGCCCAAATGTTGTTCAGATGAAAGGGGGGGGTTTAGAAAAAATAATCATACACTACTTACACGGCCATGTGTAAGCTCAATCCTGGGAGAGAATAATGTGGGGTTGTCTGATGGACCCGTCCGTGGTACTTCCCGTGGCAACGTATAATCAGCTGCTTGCGGGCAAAGTAATTGCTGGCGGTTCCCCTTCCCTCACACGTTCCAATCCTCCCCCCTCCCCGATTCAGGAAACGGGGATGCGTGGGGTAAAATGATAGCAGGGCGTCAGTTACAGTCTTCAATTAAATGAGCGTTTTATTAAACATTTAAACAGAACAAAAGACTCACAGAATAATGTTTAGAGCACCCCGTGGCACTCCGATCAGCGTGGCTGCAGGTCGCCTTCCAGCTGCGCTGTCTTCCGTATCCGGATTCAGAAGTGATGGAAACTTCTGACGCGGCTGTGACTGCAGTCCGCTTCCACTTGCTACGGATGCCTCCAACGTCCAAAATGATGTGGTGAATTAGAGCAACGCGTTTCGCCGTTCTCGACGGCTTCCTCAGGCTCAAAATGTGACAGCCGCGTCAGAAGTTTCCATCACTTCTGAATCCGGATACGGAAGACAGCGCAGCTGGAAGGCGACCTGCAGCCACGCTGATCGGAGTGCCACGGGGTGCTCTAAACATTATTCTGTGAGTCTTTTGTTCTGTTTAAATGTTTAATAAAACGCTCATTTAATTGAAGACTGTAACTGACGCCCTGCTATCATTTTACCCCACGCATCCCCGTTTCCTGAATCGGGGAGGGGGGAGGATTGGAACGTGTGAGGGAAGGGGAACCGCCAGCAATTACTTTGCCCGCAAGCAGCTGATTATACGTTGCCACGGGAAGTACCACGGACGGGTCCATCAGACAACCCCACATTATTCTCTCCCAGGATTGAGCTTACACATGGCCGTGTAAGTAGTGTATGATTATTTTTTCTAAAACCCCCCCTTTCATCTGAACAACATTTGGGCTAAGAAGTGGATACCAGGAACAAGATACCCTTACACATATGTGCTCACACAGGGCCGTGTGAGTATTGGATTACAATATACCGTCATTTCGTCAACCCACCTTTATTAAACAGCTAGATATGCTATGAAGTAATCTTAGTAATGTTAATATAGGTCCATCTAATCCTTTGCTCCCCCTTTTTTCCTTTTCGTTCTCCTATACCTTGAGGGTTTGGATACCCCTCTCTGGGGTCGAGCAGAGGAATTCATCGCAAGCCACGGATTGCACTGTGAAAGACTACATCCATTGGTTTTGGGATAAGTATTTTACTTTATTCTCTACCCTGTACTAATACCCTAAGGTAAGCGCCCGGTTTTTTGCCTGCATTTCCTCAGACTAGTAGTCAGGACTGCCGTCGTGAGTCTCTGTATTATTCTCTTTTATAACAACAAAGGCTAGCACTTAGACAACCATTATGTGCTAAAACTTATTCAATTAGTACAGGGTTAGTATACAAAAGGTGCGGCTGGGGTGGTGTTATTGTTGGCTGATTCAAGTTTCACAGAAATGACGTGTCCTCTCCACTCTCCCAGGTTTCGCCTCCTCCGAAGTCGGCCGATCCACGGGAAATCGCTAGCTCCCCCCAAGACGTGGGCGAGGGTCAGTAGAAACCCGCACAAATGGAATTTCCCAGTCACCCAAAAAATAGAAAACAGTGTTTAGTACATAAGAAACACAACAGAGGGGATACAAAATGGAGGTCGAGTGGTTCCTTCAGTAGACATATTATATCCTTCACAATATATGTATGGTGTAAATACCTATAAGAAAAAAGGAGACTTTTGGTATACATCCTTTGATCAAATAATGCCAAGCCTGCTAACCACGTCAAGGTAAGTCTCTTTAGCAGGTCCCTACGCTAAATGCATACTAGTGTTATGTGAAATAAGCCCAGAAGGGGTTAAAATATCAAAGCATATGCTTGTATAACCTAGTGCAATTAAAAACTGGTATATACCAGTACAGATACTCACATGTAAGTGAAGTGCAATAAGGGGACCTTGCTGGGAGATTATATACCTAGAAGAGGAGGGGCTGGCCTGCCACAAACTGCTCAATAAGCAGTTGCAGGTGATTGGCTAAATATATTCAATTACACCATAGTAGTGTTGCCCTCTAGGAGCGTGCTGCAAAGGATTAAAATTAGCCCAACAAATAATGTAAAACAAATATAATCACTGCGCTTCTCCATGTAAAGAGCATGCAGCTAGTGAAGGAAATGGCCATACAAATGTGCAAAACAGAAAGTGAATCCCTGCGCTTCTCCCATAGGGATAGCAATCAATGGGGAATATATATATATATGTATGGTGTAAATACCTATAAGAAAAAAGGAGACTTTTGGTATACATCCTTTGATCAAATAATGCCAAGCCTGCTAACCACGTCAAGGTAAGTCTCTTTAGCAGGTCCCTACACTAAATGCATACTAGTGTTATGTAAAATAAGCCCAGAAGGGGTTAAAATATCAAAGCATATGCTTGTATAACCTAGTGCAATTAAAAACTGGTATATACCAGTACAGATACTCACATGTAAGTGAAGTGAAATAAGGGGACCTTGCTGGGAGATTATATACCTAGAAGAGGAGGGGCTGGCCTGCCACAAACTGCTCAATAAGCAGTTGCAGGTGATTGGCTAAATATATTCAATTACACCATAGTAGTGTTGCCCTCTAGGAGCGTGCTGCAAAGGATTAAAATCGGCCCAACAAATAATGTAAAACAAATATAATCACTGCGCTTCTCCATGTAAAGAGCATGCAGCTAGTGAAGGAAATGGCCATACAAATGTGCAAAACAGAAAGTGAATCCCTGCGCTTCTCCCATAGGGATAGCAATCAATGGGGAATATATATATATATGTATGTATGGTGTAAATACCTATAAGAAAAAAGGAGACTTTTGGTATACATCCTTTGATCAAATAATGCCAAGCCTGCTAACCACGTCAAGGTAAGTCTCTTTAGCAGGTCCCTACACTAAATGCATACTAGTGTTATGTGAAATAAGCCCAGAAGGGGTTAAAATATCAAAGCATATGCTTGTATAACCTAGTGCAATTAAAAACTGGTACATACCAGTACAGATACTCACATGTAAGTGAAGTGAAATAAGGGGACCTTGCTGGGAGATTATATATACCTGTGTATTTCAATTTTTATTTTATCCCTGATGAAGTAGCTTTTGCTATGAAACACGTTGGATTTAATAATTGATTAGCCCCTACAGTCATTTATCTTTGCAATATACCTCTTCTGAGGTTAAGAGAGACTTTTTTCGGACTTTTCGAGAGACGTCATCAGTACACTTTACGGCAGCGACTGCCTTACGGCAAGTCGCAAACCAGCCGCAAACCACACGGAACTCGGGAGAGACGAGCCTGACGGTGGCTCCAACGGGCAGAGCACCCAGAAGTTTCCACTGAGTCTACAGAGCCAGACGGAGGGTCTCATAAGGACAGCCTGTGACGGCGCAGGACGGCGGACGACCAGCGCTACCTAATCCTGGTGATACGGCGGTTGCTGCGGTTCATGCAAATCTGGTGGTGCCAGGTAACATGTGACCTAAGTGCACGATATGCCTATTTTTATCCACTTTGATGTACGCAGATATCTTACCTTTTAATATACAATATTAATTTTGAACATACTTCACCATATGCGTTTGCGCTTGTTTTTTCTGTTTCAGGACTTGTGAAGAAGATGCCTCATAAATGAAGGGAACTACATCAACTTAAAACATTTACCTCTCCTGGATAATTCAGTCCTAATTCCTTGTAAACATTTGCTGATTGCACACATCCATGCCGTCCAAGCTGCAAAACAAAAACAGACACAGCCTCACAGAATGTTTCCCTATATTTCAAAAGATGCCCTCCAGGATTACGGATTAAGGAGTGTCTACCCTATGCGGACCCAGAGTAAGGCTCTGAGAAGAAAGTAAATACCACACGCACTCACAAGGAAATGTTAGTGTTTGTTCTTTCCATTCTGAAATGCAGAGTATACATCGTACAGTAGCCTCATCGATGAGAATGTCTCTAACCACATTGCAGGCTTGGTAGAGTGTTACGCAGTGCTCGCCACAAACCAGATGAGACCCCTGTGCTGAGATGGGAATAGTAGCCACCAGCCACAGACACGGGGACCCCGTCCGTAATGTAGAGTAGTCTTGCTGGCCGAGTCTGGGACAGGAGAAATCAGAGTAAACGTATACTTGCCGGGTCCGATGCAGGAGAGGTCCAGAGCGTGTGAGGTACTATTGCCAAGGTCAGAACTGGAGAAGAGAGGATGGTCGGATCCAGAGCCAGGGGTCAGGCCAGGAGAGATACAGATGGTCAAAGTTCAAGCCAGGGTCAGGGTTCCAGAGGGCGAGGGTTTCAAAGGCAGGCAGAGTCGGTACACTGGTAAGCAGAAATAGGACAAGGTAACAAGACAAGGAAGGCAGAGGCAAACACCAGGTAACGTGAGTCTATGCTCAGCCGAAGTGCTAGTGGCACAGCTGAGTATAAGTAGCAGGCAAGGACCAATCACCCCAGGGGGTGGAGCGGAGACGTAACCCCCGCGGGGGCCAGGGATAGGCTGGGAGGGAAGCGACAGCTGGCAGTGCTGGAACTAATGAGTTCCTCTTGACTCGTCACTCGGGGGTGTTGCGCGTGCGCCGCACGCGTGCGTCACACGCTGGTGACACGTCTCGCCTCTGCCCTCCAATCCCGCGATGCGGGGTCTGCGCCTGCATGGGGAGCGCTCTGCACATGCAGGGAGAGACGCGTGACAGAGGAGGACAGCGCGGAAGGTTGCCAGCAGGTGTCGGGACGGAATGGAGGTAAGTGCGGGCACGCGAAGTCCGTGCGGGGGCCGCGAGTCATGACATAGAGAAAGTGGTCACCACTGCCCTTACCCAGGATTCTCAATCCCAAAATCAACATGATCTAAAAACTCAGGTCAAAATTATTTTCATGAAATTAAAGTATACGGAGAACCAATCATGGTATAATGATCTGACAGTCAGAGGGATGCCCAACTTGACGCTCACCTCTCTCGCTTCTTCACATTCCTTCTACCATAGATGCCATGGGACATGGTCCAGCAAGATAGAGCAGATAGATTTACCAGGCCTAAAAATATCGATACAGCAAAAACACGAGATGTGATCATCTGTCTATATTACTTCTGTATTAAGGAGGAGATATTAAGAGCTGCTAGATCAGTCCCCCAGATTGAACAAGATAGTCCAGCTATTTATCTTCCCTGACCTTGCCCAATTTACACTAAATAAGAGAAGAATTTATGGTCAGGTCACTCCAACCTTCCGAAACAACCACATCCACTATTGCTAGAGATTCCCCTGTAATCTGCGGTTCACCTTTAAAGAGGCATTGTATGTTCTTTTGTCACCAGAGGAGGGCAAAAAAAATAAACCTTGGGTCTACTTGTGCCAGGTGACCAAGAGGCCCATCCTTCGCCCAGACCTAGATTACAATGCCTGACATGGGTGAGGGTCTCAACTTCAAAGCATAGGAAGATTAACCCAACCTGAGATGTCCTACATCAAGAAGGAACCCATGTGTAAGAGATGTGTGCAGAGATATGAATGGAGACCATTTTTAAGGTTAAACTAAAATAAGGCTTTATTGCGCCTGTTCCTTTAACATTGCAAAACATTCAAAATAAACAAAATAAGGTCTACTCTGCTTTGGAGAATATCTACACCTTTACTCCAGCCCTCACTAACTAGATATGTAGCTAAGCTAATTAGCACCCCAAACATATATATCTATAGATATATAACAGTCCAACAAGAAAGTCTCTTATCTGTTTTTGTAGCTGTAGGGGAAGGCCTCTCTGCTCTCCTGGGTCCGCACCCTTGTGTGCTATGGAAATGTCCATGTCCAGGTATAGAGGTCTTGTCTCCTTGTCTTGCTGTTAGCATACAGTCCTTCAGTGTGCATCAATACATTTTTTCCTCTGGTCAGTCCAGTTGTGGGCTAAGGAAAAATCCTTCCTGTTTTTCTTAGATCAGGCTTTTTCTAACAGTCCTAATCAGCCAGGTGGAGTCTCGTTGATTGCATGTGCAATTAACCAGCACACTGCTGGATTTAGAGACAGTTTTTCTCAACAGTGAAGTCCCTGTTACACCAATGATTACTTTTTATTGCTATATTTTCTGCATTGGCTGCAGGCTGACAACACCCTACCTGTTCGAGACATATACTCCAAAGCTCAGTTGTTGGCCTTGTATTAAGTCTTAAGTAAATTTACCCCACAGGTTGAATCTTTTGCCTAAAATACTTTGGAATTGACTGTTTGAATGACTCAATATTTAAAAGTTTTAACAGGTGATGTAACTCACTGTACTGTTCTTTATCCCCCACACTTTATAGTGTACATTTTCTTTTTTTAATTCTTAGCAGTTGTAACAGGACCTGTATCAATGAAGCTTCAATAGAAAGCCTCTAGTGGTCTGAGGAATCCAGCAGGGAACTGATTAATTGCAGCTAAAGACAACTAACCAGTCTCTACCTGACTAATCAGACCTATAGAAAAACCTTCTGATGGAAACTGAAAGAGAGAGACTCCTGAACACAGTCACAACTGTGCTGCAAAGGAGATGATGTCTGGAGCACAAGGCTGTTCTGACATCAAGACACCAGGAACAAGAACTATTCCTCGGCACAGAGGACCCTGGAACCTGCCAGGGGCTGGGCCATCAACGTACACCAACCAGACTCAGAGACTGACATAAAGAGCCCCTGCTTACGAGTACCTCTTTAGACTTTGGGGTCATAGGTTGGTAAGAGGCCTATCCTGCTAGCCCTGCAGAAAGGGACTGGGAAAGTGAGTTAGCCCTTTTGTGGTTTAAAGCATTGTTTAAGTGTAGGCTGAATAAAGCCATGGTTTAATTTCCCCCAAATCTGTCTCTCTGGTTGTACCTCTGCACATGTCTCATTCAGCGGTCTTGCTCAATAAAAAAAGGCGCACCATAGGTGTCCGCGTTTGGACCATTGCAAGCCCCCTCCCCCGAGGTCAAGGACTGGAGAAAGCGGGATAGTAGATGGGAACAAGGCAATGCAGGACAAGGTGAGGCAACAATGAATATGACTAGCACACATCACAAGGATTATGCTCAGCCAACTTCCTGGTGGAAGAGGCTGAGCCTAAATAGCATGATCATCCAATCAAGCGCAGGGCTGCACAGCAGGCAGGAATCGGGCAGGAGCCAATCAGGAGACTAGAGCTTGAAGGGGCAGAGCCTGCTTCTGATCTTCACACCAACAAATCAGTGACAATATCTCTTCAGCCACCATTGGCCCTTCCACTTGGTCAGCCCAATCTACAATTATAAATAAATTGGAGGGCCTTACAATAATGTAGGTCTCCTCTAGGACAGAGATACAAAGTAGAGCTCTGCTCACATATGCGTGTATGAGCTGCCTGTATTTTCTTGTCAGTTGCCAGGAGGTGAGAGACAGACGGTGTACTCAATTCCGCATTTGCAGATGCATTACATATTGGTGAACAGGATTTTCAGTTGGTCGTATGATAAAAATTTCTCGCTTCTTACTGATTTGTGTGAGCTCATATTTCAGAATCTGACATCAAGTATTAGCCCTTTTTTCAGTGTTAACTCATTATTCATGCGGGATATAACAGCCTTATTTCTATGAAGAGAATATAGAATTTGTCTTGCAATAAATCATTAAAGCTCCTATGGAACATGGCGAATATTTAGTATTGAGCAGAAGATGAACCCAAAAGAAGAACTAAAAATAAGTTGTGCTAGTATATAAGTGAGAAGAAAAATAAGCGCAAATTAATTAACAAACGTGCCATGTGAAATAAATGTGAAAAAAGGATGAGTTTGTTTTATTTTATTTATTTTTTTATTTCTAAAATGTTTTACCACGAAGTAATACTCAGTATCTCTTTGGCCATTAGGATTTGAAGAAGCACCGCCTCGATATCCGCCTCGTTGCTGGTTACGATGTTCATAGCTTTGATTTTCTCTATAATTAGATAACATTCCTTGTGAAAAAACATCATTGTCAGACATATCTGATTCGGCACTAGCTGACTGAGAAAAAGAGAATTTTTTTTGAGTATTGATTTCTATTGTGCTTTAGGCTTATTAGACTTATGTGGTGTTGAAGAATTAAATTTCTTAAATGGAGTGACCTTCTGCCACACATAAATTTGGTTACGAATGTATGTGGATACTAGGAAACAGTGTTCCTAGTGCACCGTGCTCAGCTGTAGGGAATCTCTAGGCGTCCAATTGATATAGACCCTCTAAATGAGGAAGGCAGGTAAACACCACTCTCTGCAAATGTATATGTGAACAGTGTCTCTATTCATATCTCCTAAGATGTGGGGAAACTGTGCTTTGTTGGTGAGAGTCAGTAACAAATCTCTGACCTCCCAGTGTACAGTATATAACTTTCCCCTGCAGAGAAGACACAAAATATATGACTCCCAAAGCATAATGAGCTAATGGGGTACTCACAGTGGAGAGTTGTCTTGTGCGGTGAATCCCACGGCGTGCATCACGTTGAGACAGGCAAACAACAGGATATCCTCACGGAAGAAAACGGAGCACAGCAATGCAGCAATAAGGGGGCTAGATACCGGTATAAAAGTCCTTTATTCCATGGTAGACATCATGGCACGGGATAGGTTAAAAATCTCGAACGCGTTTCGGGCCGTCGCCCTTTGTCAACGAGAAAGTTGACAAAGGGCGACGGCCCGAAACGCATTCGAGATTTTTAACCTATCCCATGCCATGATGTCTACCATGGAATAAAGGACTTTTATACCGGTATCTAGCCCCCTTATTGCTGCATTGCTGTGCTCCGTTTTCTTCCGTGAGGATATCCTGTTGGTTACGAATGTAGTCTTGTTTGTCCCTCTCAAACTTAACTTGTTTTTTTGACATTATATCTTTTTCCATACTATTGATATTCTGGGACAATGTAAGATCCAATTCATTAAACCCTTCCATATTTATGTATTGGTGTAAATCCTTTTGGGGGGTTGTGATATCCTTATCCAAAGATACTTTCTCTTTGGATTTTGATTGGATAATAAGATCAATTAGAGTATAAGAACAAGTATTAAGAGCATCCTTCCATTTAGTTTCAAACTCTGAATTGCTGAAGCCAAATGTGGGTGATTTTTTAATTCGTAATCCTTTTGGGATACTCTGGGATTTTACATAATTTTGTAAAGAAATAATGTCCCACCAAATCAGTATCTTTGTAGATAAAATTATTTCTAACTTAGAAAATTGAATCTTCAAGTCAGACACATCTTCACAAATTAACTCTAGGGTGTTGTCAAACACTTGTTGAGCCTTTTTAACCCCTTGGGATTTATCTGAACAATTGAAGGCAAATTGCGTAGGATTATCTACTTCAGTCTGACATTCACTTTCTGTGGTATTGTGATCCCTTTGTAGTTGTAATAAATATGTTGAAGTACAACAAAACTACAAAAAACATAATGGGATGTCAGAAAAAAAGTTCAGATCTTAGTAAGCACATAGGTTGTGGCAGCAGGTGGATAATTTGTTGAAGTATTACAAACAGTTATACTGTTTTAACGTCTTGACTGAGCTGAGGTAGGGATGCATAATAACCGACTAGAGCCCAGGGCAAAGTCCTTTTAGAATATCCATTGTCGGTAAGCAGGCAGAGTTTGGAGGAGGGCAGTTTCAGCCGGATATTCCTTGTAGCTTGCCAAACCTGATCTCCCACTTGAAACGGGAGAGGTGGTCGTCGACATTTATCCGCCTGGATCTTTTGCTGGTGGCTTTGACCAGATTGGCCTGCATCCTCTTACAGAGTAGTTGGAGTTCTTGGAATTTGTCGTCCACTGCAAGAACTCCAGAGAGGACTGGAAGGAGGAAGGGCAGCAGGATGGTACCCATAGGCACAGAAGAACTGCGATTCCAGTGTTGAATCATGCTTCATGGAATTGTGGGAAAACTCGGCCCACTGGAGCAGGTCAACCCGGTCATCCTATATTTTAGAAACAAAACAACAGAGGAATTGTTCTAAGGACTGGTTGGCCTTTTCCATGAGTCCATTGGACTGGGGATGATAGGAGGAAGGAAAATGCAGGGAGATACACATTCTTTGGCATAAGGCCTTTCAAAATCTGGAGATGAATTGGGACCCGCTGTCCGAGACTATATCCATCAGGACTCCATGGAGGTGGAATATCTACATAATAAAGATCTCTGATAGTTCAGAGGCAGTGGGTAGCTTCCTGAGAGGAACAAAATGGGCTTGTCGTGTAAATCGATCAACTACTACCAGTACAATAGTCATACCTCTGGTCGGAGGCAGCTCCACAATAAAATCCATGGATAGGTGGGTCCACGGGCGGGTGGGGACTGACAAGGGCTGGAGCAACCCACAGGGTAACGTCTTCGGCACCTTAGTCTGGGCACATACAATGGAGGCTGCCAAAAACTCCTTCACATCTTTGCGGATCTCTGGCCACCAAAAGATCTGTTCAAGGAAATCACGTCTTCGTGACTCCTGGGGGATCAGCCGTCTTGGATTTATGACCCCATTGCAACACCTCACTTGGAAATTGGAGGGGACACGACGACAAATAGTTTGGACAAACGAGTGGACATTGACCTGGGATCCTCTGCCTGAGCCTGTGAAATCTGTTGCAGTGAAGTGAAGATGAAACTGCAGCGATGATTTGAGAAGATGGACCCCTGCTCTACTGTATCTCCTTGGCGTCGTCTGGAGAGAATTGCCTGGATAGTTCATCTGCTTTGAGATTCTTAGATCATGGACAATAAGTGATCACAAAGTTGAACCAAGTGAAGAAGAGAGCACACCTCGCCTGACGCGTCCAGAGTCTCTTTGCTCCTTTAATGTATTCGAGGTTTAATCTCTAGTGCAATCTCCTAGTGTGGAGAGGAATGGAGTGGAGTGAAACTGGCAGGAGCAGCCATGAAGGTTGTGATGAAGGAAGAATAGATGAAATGTCCAGAGAATATTCCTCTTGCTGCACCTAGCCTGATGAGGAACCAACGCAATTAGGGGATACCAAATTACCTGAGCAGGAGAGAACTAGAAGATGAACCATGGGGATGCGCCTGTACTGTGGGCTCAAAGGTCATCTTGTCCGAGACTATCCTAAAAAAGGAAAACCCCAATGCCCAGTGAAGATAGAGGAATATTCTCTGGAGATTTAATCTATTCTTCCTCCATTACAACCTTCATGGCTCCTCCTGCCAGTTTCACTGGGGACCAGCCTCCATCTTCACTCAGGCTTTTGTGGATTCTGGAGCCGCAGGAAATTTCATTGACCACACATTTGCAGAACTCCACTCCATTCCTCTCCGCACTAAGGTGTCATGACTGTGCTCGCCACAAACCTGGGTCGGACCGCGTGGCTGAGGAGGGGTTGTAAAAGCACCGACCTTAGACCGCGCAGGCTGATCCGGATTGCGCAGTTCATAGTCGTACATAGCAGGATCAGGATAGGAGAAGACAGCATCGTCGGTGGATACGCCAGGGTCAGGACTGGAGACATCAGGGTAAATGTTGTTCAAGCAGGAGTTTGGCAACAGGTAGTCAGGAGAGCCCCGCTTCAGCTTAGGAGCGCGGGAGTGGCCTCTGCGCGTGCGGCGACCATGGCCCATGGTACTGGTCTCAGGAGGTGGTTGACAGACCAGAGTAGCACACCGCCTAGCTGCACTGGTAAACCAGAGGGGGAAAAACATCGTTTCACAGAGGCAGAGAAGCACTCAGCAGTGGAGCTCTCAAATACTGGGGAACCCTCAGTGGGAGATAGTATTGTCTGGGGAGTAGGAATAGGCTTTGGGGCTCTAATATCAGAAACTTGAGAATCAGGCAGAGCAAGGGTAGCGGAGGGAGGGGAGCTAACCTCAGAAGCTGAAGTCTGTACTTCAGTGACAGGGACCTGAGAGACTACAAAAACAGCAGCGAGTAAAGGAATTGACTCCGGAGCTGGAGGCTCGGAATCCATAACAGAAACATCTCGCAAAGCAGGGGTACCGATAGGAGAACTAGCGTCAGGAGCTGGTGCCTGGGAATCAGTGACTGGTAATGGGAGAGTAATGATGGGAGTTAAAGAGACAATAAGCGGTAAGTTGGAACCGTGGAAACTCTTAATAGCAGAAACCTTTGAAGTAAAAGGAGTTTCTCCAAAACTGCAAGGGCCCTAACAACAGGGGTGCTTGTCATGACAAAAACAGATTTAGGCGTGTTTACTAGTGCAAAAATTCTGATAACAGGACTCCTAGCCAGTGGTGAAGGTGTCAGGGTTTGACTAGTGAGAACAACAGATATAGTGATAAGTGACTTAGAATCAATCACTGAGGTTCTAGGTTTGCTGGACATGTGTGAGAAAGTACCCTTTAAGACAGAAATTTTAATTTTTACCCCGAGTAACCCAACGGTTGCTGGAGCACGTTTAGCTGCAGTGCTGAGGGACTGAGGTTTAGAAAGAGCAGTAAAACTAAATAGCTCAGATTTAAACACCAGGACTTGTAATACTGTATAAGCAGGGTGGTCTCAGACTGTACTAAGGGGGTAACAACCGATATTCTGATCCCTGGAGGGTTTGCATGGGCAGAGAAATCAGGGGAACTAACAGCAAGGACGACCTCTATAGAAAGAGATTCTGAATCTGAAGGGAGGTTTTTACCTCTCCGAGTATCAGGGCCGACAAGGCAAATTTCAGAGAGAGGGGAAACTGTGTGCAGGCTTCTAGCTAACACATATGAAAAAGCGTCGCTTTTAAGTGAAAACAGTGTGTCAGCAAACATTCCTGGGAACACAACATGAACCCCAGGAGGGGCATACTGACCACTGTATGGTTTTAACCCTAAGCTTTGAGAAGGGGAGAACACAGACAGTACACGGGGGGTAATCATAACTGTACTGGTCTCTGAAGTGGGTATTTGGTAAGGAGTGTCTGAGAAACCAGAAATGACTGCAGATTCCCCGACGTGGGCACTATGTGCTGAAGCAGGGATCATGCTCTCTGGGTGACAGACTGGTTCAGCGAAGTACCTGGAAATGGGAACTCTGCGACCAAGCTTAGGGAAAAACTTGGTAACTGAATACATTTAACTGGAATCAGAACTTTAGCCGAAGTTTCAGGGGGCACAGCAGCTGAAACTTGAGCTGAAGCAGGGGTTTTATAGCAAAAACTAACTAAGGATTCAGCAACCTTGGGGAAGTCATTTAATGCAACCTCTGCTATAGGACTTGGGGACACATTCTCTGAGGCTAGAACGAAGGCATTAGCTTGGAGGCAGCAAGAATTTACTGGAGTTAAAGCAGATAATACCTGAGAGTAGAACATAGAGAGTTTTTCCTCTGTAATAGGTGAGACAAGGGATTCTTCCTCTGGAGCTAGGGAAGTGACCATGGCTGGCGGAGAACAGGGGGTTACCAAAGGGGACTCAGAGAGCTGCCCCACAGGGTTTAATACAGGAATGACCCTGGGAACAGAACTTAGAAATTGAAGCTGAGTACGTGGGAGGGATTTGTTCCCTGACAGGGAAGGCATGCAGAACTGCCTAGCAGGGGTTAAAGCAGGAAAAACTTCGAGGGCTGAAAAGGGAGATTCAGAGTTAGGAATAGAGGGAAAAAGGGACTTGTTCTCGGATACTAGAGCCTTAGTGTTGGCTAGAGAAATATACGTATACTCCAGGGGAACCTCACAGGACTGATCAGCAAGGGTTAACGTAGACGTATCATTGGTGTCAGAGTACCCGGGTGTACCATCAGGGCTAAGGACCGTGGCAGCATTTATGTTAGGGGGCAGTGATAGTGGGTCAGTTTGGTAATTTCCTGGAGAGGGAGATACGTCCCCAGGTTTAGCGACAGGACTGGCAGCACAGGTGGACTGCCAAGCGGCAGCGTAGCTGGCGAGGAGAGGGTCCTGTTCCTTTATGCAAATGTTCAAAGTCAGGGAAAGTACACAGAGTGTGTTTTGTGCATGAGCCAACATGAAGAGAGGTTCCTGTTGTACTAGGTGAATGTCCAATGATAAGGCCAAGGCAAGGAGTGCAATTCGGGCGATGGCAAGTTTGATAGGGTGCACATTATCCCAGGTTAAAGGGGAACCAGAGGAGCAAACACAATCGGCCAGAGACTGTTTTAAGACCTTGAGGCAATAAGCCTTACTAATGAGATCGTTACGGCATTGTCTTTGCAACGGGGTTAAACCTTTATACATAATCTGATCTTCAATCAGGGGTAGTATTTCGCACAGATACTGGTTTTCAAACTGGGACTGGTCTACAGGCCGGGACAGGATTTCAGACAGAAACATACCAACCCTCACCACAGGGCGGTCCGAGTTTGTGGGGCCGAGCATACTGTCACGACTGTGCTCGCCACAAACCTGGGTCGGACCGCGTGGCTGAGGTGGGGTTGTAAAAGCACCGACCTTAGACCGCGCAGGCTGATCCGGATTGCGCAGTTCGTAGTCGTACGTAGCAGGATCAGGATAGGAGAAGACAGCATCGTCGGTGGATACGCCAGGGTCAGGACTGGAGACATCAGGGTAAACGTTGTTCAAGCAGGAGTTCGGCAACAGGTAATCAGGAGAGCCCCGCTTCAGCTTAGGAGCGCGGGAGTGGCCTCTGCACGTGCGGCGACCATGGCCCATGGTACTGGTCTCAGGAGGTGGTAGACAGACCAGAGTAGCACACCGCCTAGCTGCACTGGTAAACCAGTGCTTCAGCGCAAGAGTTCTGAGCGGGCTGGGGAATCCTCCGTTTCAGCGCAGGAACCAGGACACGGCCTCTCTAGATTAGGGAAAGAGTAGGCCCCAGGAACCAGGAAGCTGAAGATACACAGGGAAACCTCCGCTTCAGTGCAGGAAACCAGGAACAGACCGCTGCATGAATATAGCAGCCAGTCACAGGAAACAATGAGCTGAAGTAACAAGGAGAGTACTCAGCTTCAGCACAGGAAACAGGAACTGACCGCTGCATGAGACTAGCAGCCGGTCACAGGAATCAGGGAGCTGAAGACAACAAGGAGAGTACTCCGCTTCAGCACAGGAACAGACCGCTGCGTGACACTAGCAGCCGGTCTCAGGAACCAAGGAGACAGACAAGACAAGGCTTATGGCAGAACACAGAGATATCCAGGAAGGACTATGCTCAGCAGGGAGCATTGTGGGAAGGCAACACTTAAAGGTCAGAGAACCAATGGCAGAAGGGGCGTGTGGCAGTATTGCTTTGGTGAGTGAATCCAGGCTGCAGTAAATATCAGGGGAAGTGTTCCGGGACTGCACAGGCTGCAAGGTAAGGCAAACATTAAACCGAGGAGCGGATTCCTTACATAAGGAGATTGCACTAGCGGTAGTGGCCATTGATGAAAGACTCCTGATACCTGGGACCTTCACCCATGAGACTAATCCGTTGCTGGTTTCGGTTGGGGTGCTTCACAAAGAAACACTTTCTTTTTATGTAATTAGTTCTCCGTCAACTCCAGTGGTCCTAGGCCTTCCCTAGTTGCAGCACCACAACCCCAAGATCGATTGGAAAAGCAGTCAAGTGACAGCCTGGGGACAACATTGCCACGAATCTTGTCTTCCGGTGTCTCGCAGCATCTCCGAGGTTCGGCTACCCACAGAGACTCTCGTCATGCCTTCCAGTTTCCTATCATGACTTTGCCGATGTATTAGATAAAAAGCAGGCAGAGGAGTTACCACCACACCGACCTTATGATTGTGCCATCGATCTGCTCCCAGGGGCCATCCCTCCTCGAGGTCGCACTTACCCCCTTTCAGAACCAGAAACCAGGGCAATGCGGGAATACATCTCGGAGACCCTCCACCGAGGGTTCATTCGCAAATCAGGTTCCCTCGCTTGTGCAGGTTTCTTTTTCATTTCCAAAAAAACCTCTTCTCTAAGGCCATGTATTGATTAAGAGGCCTAAATAAAATCAGTGTAAAAAATCGGTATCCTCTACCCTCATCCCTGAATCTTTTTGACTGCTTTCGCAAGGCTACTGTAACGGATCGGGGGACTCGCGCTTCCCAGCGTGTCCCCGTCACCCCTGGTCCCACGCGGCTAGCTGTCCCTCTTCCATACGTCCCCACTCTCTCCCCTCCTCCTCTCTGAGCCGTTCCTCCGTGCCACGGTCTGCACGCCCAGGCACACGTTCAGAGCACGCGCGCGGCCCCCTCACTGAGCGCGGGCGCTCCCAATCGCTTGTCACTTGCCGTGGGACACTCGCCCCTCGGCGTGCCTCCGTCATCCCAGCCCTTACCGTACCTGGCTCCTCCGCTCCTCCTTCCCTTCTGCCTCCCTTGCCGAGCGCTCCCTCCGCGATACTACCATCACGCCCAGGTACACGCGTGGTGCGCGCGCATAACAACCTTACAGAAGGCGCGCGCACCCGCTCTAGTTATCAGCCGTCCCCAGGCACTGTCTCCGCCCCCCGTTGGTTGCAGGCAATTACCCTGGATTACCTCCCTGTCTCCTCCCCTGCTCTCACGGACCTATCTCTGCAATTACCCAGTCAAACCTCTGCTCCACCCATCTCTCCTATTGGCCCTTCTTCCCATATAACCCCACTCTGTCCTCTCAGTCCTTGCTCTGCATAGCTTTCTTGTAGCTCCTGTGTGTGCAGTGTCTATGCCTAGCTCCCTTGTCTGTTTCAGCTCTGGTTCCTGTCCCTGCCCCTGTTTGGATTCCTTTGGTTTGAACTTGAACTCTGCTTTGGACTTGACTTCACTGCCTTCTCCTGCCCTTGAACCCTGGCTTTCGGACATCACTACGCTGCTCTCTCCAACCCCTGAACTCTGGCTCTTGGACATTACCCTCTGACCTCTGGCACCCCGGACACAGCAAGTATAACGTTAACCTTACTCACCAGGCCCAGCAACGCAACTTACCACGCCCCGGGTATGCCCTCACTGCTGTGGGTGCATGTTATACCATTAACCACCTCAGTACTGGGGACTGGCCAGGTCTGTGGGCATACAGGCGTTACAGCTATGATCTTCACCAAACTGGATCTTCGAGGAGCTTATATTTAATTAGGATCAGAGAAGGTGATGAGTGGAAGATGGCCTTTAATACCCGTGAGGACCCCTATGAATACTTGGTCATGTCATTTGGGTTATGCAACGTACCGGACGTATTTTAACATTTCATCAATGAGATTTTCCGGGGCCTACTTGATCAACTCTGTGTGATATATGAAAGAACCTGCCCTGCCAATTGGAAAAAGAGCTGGAGGCCTTGTGACTGGATACACACACAGCACCACACGCTGCAGACTTCCCGGGAAGCTTTACCACGCCCTGGTACTGCTAGCTCCGATTTGGTAAAATGTATAGGCCTTGGAAACTAAGGAAATCAAACGACATGCACGCAGTGTTTCAAATCCTTTGTCTCAGTTTATTTAGTATAAGGCAGAGATATATATACAGAACAAAGAAAACATTGGTTAGAGGCGTAACTTAGGTTAGAGGCGTGATTTAGGGGCAAGACATGTTAGTGGGGTGGTCTTTGGGGCGTAAATCTCCCAGGACAGGCACTGGCTAAAATACATAACTTTCTCACTGCCTACGTTATCTACAACCTTGGTTTCCATGGCAGCTATGTGGGGTGATTCTGCCTCCCAGAAAACTAGTCTCCTACTACTGATTAAAACAGCAAAAAGCTGACCACATAAGAAAATGTATCTCAGCAAAAAGCTGACTACATGATGTTAGCTAGCCAGTGAAGACAAAATGGATGGTTTAACACAAATGCAGCTTCTGGCCTTCTCTATTGTCCCTAACAATATATCTGGACAATATCCTTATTTTCTCCAGTTCTTTGTCCAAACATCGGGCACAGGTTAGACAGGTTCTCAAAAGACTTCGGGATCACTCCCTTTTTGCCAAGCTTGTGAAGTGTCAGTTTGAACAGAAGAAGATTTCCTTCCTTATATACTTCATCTCCTTCCTTGGATTTGAGATGGATCGTGTGAAAGTATAGGCAGTGCTGGATTGGCCCCCACTGACAGGCCTCAACCCAACGATTTCTTGGGTTTGCCAACTACTACCGACGTTTCATCCGGAACTTCTCCAAGGTAGTTGCACCCATTACGTCTCTTACTAAAAAGGGGCGGATCCCAAGATATGGCCCTCTGAGGATTTTCTGGCTTTCGAGAAACTCAGTTTGAATGGGACTGCAGGGAACCTGTTGTGTTAATCCACTGGGCCATTAAAAATCTCACAGAAATGTTGAGGCATGTTGAGGCATTTACTGTGAGACTGCCCCAGAATCTCCCAGAATTTCCAAGTTAAGTGTTCTAATACTGGTGACTGCATCTGTACCTTAGCATCTCTGATCAGCCCCCCAAAAGGGAAAACAGGAGAGCTTTCCTATTAAACAGGGCTGCTTTTAATAACCGGGCTCTCATGCCAGCGGTGAACAGAGACTGATCGGGTCCCTCCCACTCACAGCACTTCCGTCCATCTGCACATCCCATAACCCAGAGAGGCCATGTCAGCATCCCTTCCCCACCTTTCTGTTTACATTTATTGGAAATCTCTCCCTGTGCAATTTCCAATCGTTTCACATCAGTTACAAATGCAGTCATATTTTGCTACCTGCTTTTCACACACAGGAGTATGATCTGATCCCCTCCCTCTTTCTCCGTGCACACAGTCACAAATTAATTCTCGAAACTCTCCAACACATCCTCCCTTGTGCTACACACACTCTCCTGCATACTTTTTGTGACCATAACCACATTTTTCTTCTCCATGTTTTCAGCATACCAAACTGCAGTTCTTAAACATTCATTTGTCACATTAATCTTGGACAGACTTGCATTCAGTTCACATTGCAACTCGCACACTGCCTGTAGCATGATCCAACCCACTTGGCTTACTGCCTTCTGCGCTTTCATTCTATATCCTGACAGATCTGATTTCTTTGGCATCTCACACAAGGAACACCTTGCACTCTCACAGTGTATTGAAAGCCCATGTTTACTCAGTTCCTGAAACACAGGTACACAAGGACTGTTCAGACAATTTCACATGGACACTATCCCACTTGGTAACAAAAATACTCATGTTGCTAAACATTCTCTTACACTATAGCACACTACTGCAACAATGATAGCAATCCCAAACCCAATACAATGCAATTATTAACATTCACTCGAGATGAGGAAGGCAATCCTGCCGGCTACGCCAAATTTTCTTACAAGAAAATTACTTATTCAAAGATTGATTCGGTTGTCGATCTCAGCCACGAGTGCACACATGAATAACACCAACACCAGATGTTATTAGTGAAGACAATTTATTGGGTACTTAGCTTTGAGTATATTCCGCATCTTAACACCTCATACATAAACATTGACCTCTTGCAGACACACTTACCAGAACTCCCGCCTACTGTCTCTGTAGGTTATTCCTACCAACCAATTAGATTGTAAGCTCTTCGGAGCAGGCAATACCTTTCCTAAAGGTTACTTTTATGTCTGAAGCACTTCTTCCCTTTGTGTTATTTATATTATTTGTTACTTATATGATTGTCACATGTATTACTGCTGTAAAGCGCTATGTACATTAATGGCACTAAATAAATAAAGACATACATAGATACATACGTCTTATGGCACTCCTGATATCGCTCTTGATGTGAACCAGGGGACCCCTATCATTTCCATTGAAATAGAATTCCTGGTAGTTATTATTCTGTGATCACATTTGTCCTACGTGCAGTGCTGAGAACACTTCCAGCTTACACAAACCTGATCAAAGGGTATCCAGGCATTCAGCAAACATCCACCCTAGGGAGGCGAGGGAGAAGGCCAGCTCTTCTAGTGAGCTTCCCATAACAGCCTCTTTCAGAGCATTCCTGTTCCCAGCAAAATGACTACATCTAAGCATATCTGTAAGAGACAAAAGTTAACTCATCCTGCACCTAGGCCAGGAGAAACACAAGAAACCCCATTCTCATTAAACATACATACATACATGTATAAAGTATCATGTTTGATTATAGATCTCGATGTGGGTTCTGGACTACAAATAAAGGGAACATAAAATATTCTAGACAAGTTAATCACTGTCCTATAGGAACAGTTGAAAACAGTCGTAAAATAGATATGGGGAGTATATTAAAGGACTAGAATTTGAATACTCAAACGAAATTATTAACATGGAGTTTTAATCCCACAGAAATGAACCCAGATCAAAACCTATATTCAAACTACTTGGTGCTAATGCTTTCAGCTGGTAGATACAGTTCTAGATATCCAGAAGGGAAACCTACCTACTGGATCTACCAGGTGAAAACAGTAGCACAAAGTGTGTTGAGTGTTACAGCTTGAGAGGTTACCAGCGGACTCAAAACAAACCCGTGACATCAGTAGTGTATGAGAGAGGAACACGGAAGAGACACGACAGGCTGACACTGCTGGCGAGGAGAGAGGCGAATTCAGAAGTACCAATCAGACTGATCAAAATAGTGAGGCCCCCATACCTTGGGAATTGCACCGTTGGGCAAAGCCAAGTACATCTCATTGCCAGCTGCAAGGTGGATGAGAACCGAGCCACAGACTCCCATAAAGTGGAGGCACCAGGAACCAGACAAGCCACTAAGTCACAAGGCTAAATTGAAACACCAACCGCAAAGGGACGGCGCCATCTGAATCACTCCTAGTGAGACAATCTGGGACAAGGAGCAGAGTTCATTGGATTTACCAGGACTCTTTACCTCTCAAGCTGAGTCAGACACCACACACCATCCAAATAATGCTCAGATATCAACATTTGTAAGTGCCATTTTTTATCATTTTTATTAAATGCCTCAATGTTACCACAGTTGATCTAGAACTTGTTACATTTTATGAATCATGTGTCAAGTGGCACTTTCCAGCCAACATAGCTTAATAGTTACATTTTGAGTCAAGAAGTTACAACAGTAAAACTGTGTGTAATATTGCAACTAATTATCCACGTGCTGCCACAACCTATGTGCTTACTTACATCTTAACTGTTTTTACCTGACATCACATTATCCCTTGTTCTTGCTTGTTTTTTTCACATGTACTGTACCATGTGAGGATTAGCTGGATGAAAATCTGACTTTCCATATATGGAGTAGACGTCCCATATCTATTCTAGACGCACATCTATTGGAATCACTTTTTACGCCAAGAAGAACTCCAACATTCGAGCTTGTGGGTAACAGATTTTGAGAGAGTCTGTGAGTGTGCCTGACTGCAAGTCTTACTTATTTCGAGACTTTGAGAGACTTTGTCACAATATCACATATAACGTACATTAATATAATTAACTATGCAAGTTTATAAAGAATAGATGACAGGGAAATATATTTCAGCGCATGGGATCAATTTAAGAAGAGAACTTTGTGTCTCAGAGGCCAAGGGGTTCCAAATGAGACCTCACTCTAGATGTGTGTAGTACAAACAATAATTTTAATAAAATTAAACAAAACAAAAACTTGATAAAACAATTATCCCAGCTGGGTGCAAAAAATTACACCAACACAAAAATAGATATTAAATTAAAAATAAAACATTCATCTTATACTAAGCTTCTAAAAGAACAGGCGCTTGTTGCTCTGAAAAGCACCCCTTACGTACATACATTTGCATGCATATATATAACCATTTAAAATGTCTGCAATATTAGTGATGTCTGTGGTGAGTCTGTACTTCCTTCCTGGGGGAACAATGAAGACTATTAAATCCTCTTTGTAAGCCCCCTAGGTGTTGCAGACAGAACCCAATACAGAAGATCACTAAATATTTGCCTCCAAGGAAAAATCATATGAACATATTTTGTCAATGAAACCAATGAAGTCTAACTGATGGTATATAGCAGTCAAATTTGTTGGTGAAAAAAGTAGTACTACAGAGCTTCTTCGTTTAAAGCATGCTATAAAAATACTAAAATAAGAGATAAGTTGGTGTAAGTGGTGGTAAGGATAGTCAATCTTTGTATTTCTGTACTTGTAGTATATATGGCTGGGTAAGAGGGAAGAGGTAGGAGAGCAGTGGAAACACAGATCCCTTAAAGAGATATCTTGTACACTGTTTGCAGCTCTCACAGAGTGAAATAATGGGCTACTGTGCATACACAGATAAAGTATGTGCAGGTGTTAACTCTTCACCTGGAGTGTTGCTGGCTGTTCACACAAAACTTTCCATAGTTGTATTTGGTCTCTCAGCAGAGAGATATTTTGGCTCCAGTTACCTGTACTGAGTATCTGTGGCA
This sequence comes from Ascaphus truei, assembly GCF_040206685.1. Taxonomy (NCBI): domain Eukaryota; kingdom Metazoa; phylum Chordata; class Amphibia; order Anura; family Ascaphidae; genus Ascaphus; species Ascaphus truei. The sequence continues at coordinate 204,917,824 of NC_134484.1, read as the reverse complement.
TACTACAGGTAGGAGCAGTTCCTCTCTGCTCCTTGTTGCCTCCGGCTTAAACGAGTTGTTTGCTGCACATGTCCTTGGGGTACTGCGACCCACCAGCTGCTCCACTTTCTCCTCTGCTGCCGTCCAGTGCAGTTCTCCATCCGCAAGTGTCTTAGCGGTCACGTGATGCGCCTCCAAAAGGCACTACTAGCTTCGTGTCTCAGCGTTCTTGCGTCTTACGTCTGCATACTCCACCTCACATCTCTTACTCCAGCTATCCCCCGTCGATCGTGTGATATCCACAATGTTAGGAGTGTTGGCGTGACCGTGACCGCTAAGACACTTGCGGACGGTGGACATGCCCCCACTCCCCACCCCAGCCCCTTCCTGGCTAGTCATTGGCCTGGGTCATTTTGCAGAGGTCTGTGTCAGGGGGAAATAGAGGCCCATCGGATATATAACATGGTGCCTGGGGGGCTGTACCTCCTCTTCCTTGGCACAGCTGCAAAAAAAATGTCCTGGAAAGATTTTTTGCACTCACCATGCCCAGCATATGCTCCACGAGGGCCAGGAAATCCAGGGCAGGCCTAGATCCTGTTCCTGCACATGCTGCTGCTGTGGCTGTGTGGCTGCCAGCGATCTTGCTCTTGCTGCTCCGGTGTTCATGCCTGAGCCTCCTGCAGTTCCTGGCTGGTCCAACGGCTCCCAGGAGGCCCTCCCTCCGGCACACGCATCTGTGGAGAGCAAGATCGCCTCTCTAATCGTTGAGATGAAGAGACATGGGGCTGATTAGCTGAAGAAGTAGTTTTTCAGCCAAGCGGGGGGTTGCATAAGCATGGGCCTGCAGGCGACATCTGACTCAGTCGGGTCTTCGATCCGATCACATTACTGGGACACGGTGGGCGGAGCCACGATGTGCAGCAGCACAGTAACCAGGGTAGGCAAGTGCCCAGCTTGGGAATGACCAGGAGCAGGGGGGAAGAACCAGGTTGAGGAGGGAGGACACAGGCAGTGTCACAGACTTGTTCTTGGCCCAGTCACGTGGGCACGAGCCGGGGGTGAGCCTCCCATGTGGTGAGAGTAGGCAGAGATCCAGGGGAAGCCTGGGGGTGACTTTGGGATGCAGAATGTGGGCATTATTCTCTTACCTGCTGTGTGCTCTTGTGCTTGTACTGCAGAGAGGCTGTCTGGTTCCGGTGGTCACCAGTCCAGTCGGGGGCCATTAATGGAACAGCAGACAGTGCCAAGAGCAGCAACGCAACCACCATTGCAGGAGCAGGGTAATTCAGGGTTATTCAGTCACGGCAGGCATGCACTTAAGGGTTTCCTTAAAAATTTAGAAGCATTGTCAGGGAGTGGGTCGGTTTTGGGTCAAGGACCAGTTCAGTAGTTCAAGTAAGGGTCATGGCAGTGCCATAGTACAGGCGGGTCTTGCAGTGTCTGGAAGTGCCCTTGCGGTGCCTGTGTTCATGGGCAAGTCAGCTTCAGATGTATCCATCCAGATGGGTTCGTACAACCACCTATGGGTGAGGAGAAAGGAATAGATGATAAAAGCAATAGGGACGCTTACATGTGCGTGGCAGGGCCGCTACATATGCATTTGGCTCAGGCATTTAAGGAGTGGATTTAAAAGATGATTATGTACAGATATTTTTGCTGTTGCCACGGTATAAGGATGCTAAGGGGAGGTTAGATAGGTCAAAAGATAAAGATAAGGACGTGAACAGGGATCCTATTCCAAAGACGTTTTGTAATTGGCTACAAGCGTTTGCCATTTTGCCACGATAATTATGGATAAAAAGCCGTGGAGGTGCACATCACTAATTCACTATATGGATATCATCTGGGAGGTTCACCCGATGTATGGGGGGGGGGGGGGGGGCGTGTGGCTGCATTATGATGAGGATTTTCAGCAGAATGCATCAGTGAATAAGTAGGTCAGATGGGATAGTAAAGATCTGTGGCTGTCCATAGTGACACCTCAGAGGCCGGGTCCATTTGGGTCAGCGGCTGGCAGTTCATGAAGCTCGGGGCCTTCAGAGGGAGCAATTTTGCAAGGCTCCAAATCAGGGGGGTGGAGCAGCCCCTTGAGTATATAACATGGTGCCGGAGGACAGGGCCGCTTTATACATTAGGCCGACTAGGCACAGTGCCTAGGGCCTACGAACCTTTTAGGGCCTACAATATTTCACTTGAAAAAATCACAAAATAAGAGAAAACAGCAAATTTTAATTTAAAATGCCTTTGAAGTATCGATACCTTTAAATATCGAAACAAAAGTATCGATGCCAAATATCGCTAGTATCGAAAGAAACAAGCAAACAATGAAATTAGCATAAAAATGAGTAAAAATATCGGTTGGACAGGCAGGGTCATTTTAAGACCTTCGTAGGCCCTAGGCACTTTTATTTCTAGAGGCCTGTGTGTCCGATATTTTTACTCATTTTTATGCTAATTTCATCGTTTGCTTTTTTCTTTCGATACTAGCGATATTTGGCATCAATACTTTTGTTTCGATATTTAAAGGTATCGATACTTCGAAGGCATTTTAAATAAAACTTTTCTGTTTTCACTTATTTTGTGATTTTTTTTTATTTAGGTATTTTTCAAGTGAAATATTGTAGGCCCTAAAAGGTTCGTAGGCCCTAGGCACTGTGCCTAGTCGGCCTAATGTATAAAGCGGTCCTGCACACAGGCCTCTAGAAATAAAAGTGCCTAGGGCCTACGAAGGTCTTAAAACGGCCCTGCCTGAGTAGCTGTACCTCCTCTTCCTTGGCACCGCTGCAAAATAAAATTCCTGCCACCCTCCCTGATTTGGGTTGGCACCAATAACATATATCCCTATGGTGTGCTGCTCATGGGTTTGCAGGTATCGTTAGTATGTTTTTGTGAGTTATATATGTGTTGTATTTATTTGGGGGGGGGGGGGGAGTGTCATGAGTCACGTGAATGTGTGGGGTCAAGACACAGCCACGGGCAATCTGGCACAGATTGGTATAAATAAATATGTCAGAGTTGAATAAAAGCTGTTATACCCAATATACAGTGTGCCATATTATATATGTCCATATCTATTATTGGGAGGGGGGAAGGGGAGAGGAAATTGGGGTATCCATGGGTCAGGTCTGGAAGGTGACAGAGGCAGAGAGAGATAAGAAAAAGAAAAGTTTGATAAATGAGTGAGTAAGAGAGAATTGGGTCCCTAATTGAGGAGGGATAATGAGAGGAGTTTCATCAGAGAGCGGGGCTGGAGTATCAAAACCTCGCTAAGAGATAGAAATCAGGCATTCTGGCAAATGTTTTTTGTTTCTTTACAAACAAAGAAGCACTGCCGGTGCCAAGTATTTGCATTCTGAACAGTTACATTAATCATTGTCATTGTCAACAAACAAGGAGTACAAAGTGGATGGAACAATTGAACAAGTGTAAAATATGGAGCAAATTCTTCATATATGGACCAGGTGGTCACTCTACATGTGACACTAATGTTTCATAGCTATTCCTCCATTGTCTCTGCCTTCACTGCTGATTTCTGTTCTCTAAATACATTATGTTACAGTTTCAACAAAGCAGGAGTTAGTTAAAACATTGACTACCACTTCATCACTCCTGCACAACTTGCATCCCTCTTATTGAAAGTGATACATGTCTGCAAACATTTTCTAGGTTTCAAAACAATTAAACTTCCACATGTTCTCGCTGTTCATTTGATCTAGGAACTGGACACAGGTTAGGGAAAGGGTGTCTGTGTGATTGACATCATTGCTTCATTGAGTTGTATTTATTTATAAAATGTTTTACCAGGAAGTAATACATTGAGTGTTACTCCTCGTTTTCAAGTATGTCCTGGGCACAGAGTTAAGACAAATAATACATACATACATACAAACAATAATACAAGTATCCCATTTTCTAGGAATGCGTTGGTACCACCCACTAAACTTTCACAAGTGGGTAGCACCAGCCCACACAGACGAGCAGCCCACGCATGCACAGATGTCGCCAACGTTATTGCAACTACAGTGGGACAAACAGCACACAACGCGCCAGCAGGATAAGCAGCCATTGTTTTTAATTAGCTGTGAGCAAGGGGATTACCGCGTCATTTCACCCACGGGAGTGCGCAAGTACACATTGGCTACAACCACCGTTGGGGCTAATGTCCCCTTCACCCACCCCCGCTACCCACAATAAAAAAAATTCACACACAGCAGCCCCACAATAAATAAATAAATCTAAATAAATAAATAAATACATGAATATAAATATATATATATATATATATATATATATATATATATATAGATATATATATATATATATATATATATAACAACAACCCCTGTAACCCCTAACATAATACACTTACTGTATATGCACATCAATGATACTATAGGCATGAATGTATTTTTAATAATATTGTACAGTGAGCAGGGGGTTCCCTGAGCCACAAATCAAAGCTCAAGGGACCCCCTGCTCCTGCACAATATTATTAAAATACAGAAATGCTGCGTCATTAGCATAGTTGATAGCCTCTAAGGCAATGAAGGGTTAAGGCAGAATAGCATGTTTATTGGGGACATTTGCCCCCAATAAACATTGCAATAAACAACATACAGTACACCCCCTGTGTATTTAAAATACATAAACAACAATAAATACATTAAATACATATTTTTAATGTGTCTGTTAAACCTCCCTGCCTTGACTGTAATCTGTGTAAGGCCCCCTCCCCCTAATGTGTCTGTTAAACTTCCCTGCCTTGACTGTAATCTGTGTAAGGCCCCCTCCCCCTAATATGTCTGTTAAATCTCCCTGCCTGTGTTCCTGTGTTCCTGTGAGTGCAGTGTATGTAAATATGGGGATGGGGAGGGGGATCCCGATGTCCATACAGTATAATGCAGCGCCTCACTGCCAATGGCCCACCCCGTGAGGCCTAACCACCCTCATCCACTACCCACAAGGGAGGCCTACCCACATACCGTTGCCCCCCCCTCCACCCCCCCATCCTGCCCATGGCCCCTCCGCTGCTGCAAAACAGAGACAAAAATTAAAACATCCAGAGTAATGTCCCCTAACCCCTTAATCACCATAGCGGTTATTAACCGCTACAGTCATTAAGGGGTTAACCCACCCTCACCCACCACTCGGGACGCCTACATACCCTCCCACACTAACCCCCCACCCCGTGAGGCCTAACCACCCTCACCCACTACCCACAAGGGAGGCCTACCCACATACCCCCCCCACCCCCAGTACCCACAATAAAAACAATACAGTGACCCACAATAAACATCATTATATTTATTAAATACATTACCCATCCCCTGTGCCCCCCCCCCATAAATACAAGATTTATCCTTTTACAAACAGGGTTCATAACGCAGCCCCACACGAGTCCCCGGTGGGCTGGCGGGGCACCTGACAGACCTACAGGGTACCAGCAGCCCTTTTCAAACAGGTTCTGGAGGCCTGCTGGTGGATCCCGCCAGCACCATGGCCCCCAGGTGGTCTCCTTGGGTCACCGTGGGCCACAATTGGGTCCCCACGGTAGGCCCAAGGATGTCTGGGAGCCCCGGGTCAGACCCACAGGTGTCTGCGGGGCCTTGGGTAATTCCCACGGGGGTCTGGGGAACCCACGAGTGCTCACTATGGGTCCGCTGTGCCCCCACAGAAGTGGGACCACACAGCTTCATCCCCGCACCTATGGGTCGGCGGTGCCCCCACAGAAGTGGGACCACACAGCTTCATCCCCGCAGACTACTGGTCCGCGGTGCCCCCACAGATGTGAGGCCACCGCTTCATCCACGCATGTGTCACCCGTGGAATCACCAGCCTGATACCCGTGAGATACCCGAGGAGACCCACAGGTGGTCTCCAGAGGTCTCACGCGGAACCACGGAACAAACCCTGAATGTAAAAAAAATAAACCTGGCCTATACATTCAATACATACACCCCCCCCCCAACACCTACAGTACAATAATGTGCAAAATAACTATTATCCAGATATGGATAATAGATTAATTGCCCAATTATTAAAAACATTAACTAGCATATTCAAATAAATAAAAAAGTGCTACTGACCTCATCAATAAGAAGTCTCCGTCGCCAGCAACATCCTTGTCTTGCCCACAAAATACATTGCCAAAACAAAGCCAATACATTGCAATTACATTCAGATATCAATTAACCCCTTAAACACCTTATCAGATAATAACCGCAAAGGTAATTAAGGGGTTAAGCCACACTGGCCCGATACCCACCCTTCACCCATGAATTTGTACAGTGGCTTCATCATGCAAATATATATATATATATATATATATATATATATATATATATATATATATACATATATATGCAAATACAACTGTATGCTCATCTGCATGTCTTAGGCGGGTCTGCAACCCCGCCTTTCCCCATTATCACCCAGCATACAGCACTTCCACTGCAGCAAGGGATTCTGGGAAATGACATGCAAACGAGCACACAGTGTCACTTTTTGCCTCAAAAACCATTTTCAACATGGTTCCCTATAGGCTTAAGCTTGCTGCATGGTCACAGCTTTGAGCACAGCCAGGGTTAAGGTGCATACCCAGAAAACCACACACAGACAGCTGTTTCGACCTTAATGGGTCTCATCAGTGTGGGGTTGATTTTAACTGGGTATGCAAAGAGGCTATGGGATAGGCTATACCATAATACTGAGTTAAGTTATGGTGAGTAAAAAAAGTAAAAAAATGAGTAAAATCGCTTCTCGGCCTTTTGGCTAAGATCAAGTGTAGGGTCTGTCCTGTGAAGGATGGCCCTAGTTGCATCACTTGGTCCTCTGGTCATGGGCTGAGAGGGCGGATGCAAAGTAGCCCGGGCATTTTTAATCTTGCACCACCAGGCGTGGAAAACCTGGTGGAGTATCACTTGCTGCACTGTGGTTGGTCGTTTTGGGCGTCCGGCCTCCACTTAAGAGCACTTGATCTGCACAGATGATTTTGCACCGTCCCCTATTTTTCCCGCACTTGGCCCCCCTTATTGCCTTCCGCTGAGGGGACAAGCCATTATTTTTGTCACCGCCTGGCCTTGCACGGGGCCGGGCGTGCACTCGTGCACACCCTTTTTGTGTTTGTACGCCTGAGCACCTCCTGCACTGCATCACACAGAGCACTGGAGCAGTCGCACCATGGATTTTGTTTCGGTTTCGTGTTGGGTTATCGTCACCCCTCTCTCCGGAGAGCAAAGACTGAGTGCTGGCTAGTAGTCGCCATCCCTTCGGGGGAAGATTGCGGTGGGTTAGTAGGCGTCAGCCGAACACCCTAAAGACTTGGACCCTCCTGCGGCGTCAGCTGCACTAGGAGGGAACAGGATGGACGTCGGATTCTTCGGATGACAACGTCAATGTAACAGCAGGACTCCAAGGCTTCGGCTGGAGAGGACTGCTTATGGCACGGACTGGCCTACTCTCCGGAGCGGACTTTGTCACAAGTTTTGAGCACCTGGTCTCACTGGACCATGAGCACGGTTTTTGAGGTGAAATCACTTTTTTCACCACCCGGGCTAAAAAAAAAAAAAAAAAGCTGTCTGTGGGTGGTGATTCGGAAACACGAGAGAGAGACGGTGACTCACCTGACCTCTGGGTGATTCAGGACCAAGCGACAGGACCCCCGGGCTACGAGGAACGGCGAAGCTCTATCCCCCTGCGACGAGAAGGATGGCAACAGCGGCCCCCCAGACTGGAATGGAGAGGATGGAGGTCGCCACGGAGCCCGCCGGGACCACCCTGCGCAAGGAGAAGAATAAGACGAAGAAGGAGAAGCACACGGCACCCCCGGAGACGGCCCCCAGCAGCCAGGAGACGGACGGAGGAGGCCCAGCGGCTACCAGCTCCAGCAGCTCAGGTGACGTTGCCCCCCCCAGCAGCCTCACCCCCACTGCCAGCACCAGCAGCGGCGGCCCAAGCTCCAACCCTGGAGCTGGGAGCAGCAGCAACAGGAGGATCCCCCGCCTGGAACCCTGGATGAGGCAGACGGTGGTGATGCAGCTGAGGGAGGTCGACGGACAGCGCTCCCTCTATTGGACGCTGAGACCTTTGCCAAGGAGCTGGTGAGCAAAGCAGGCTTTACTCCGGACGAGATCCTGAGCATCCAGGACCTCAGGGGTGGCCTGTTTTTTATCACCTTCGCCACGGCGGGAGCCTGCAGGAGGTACTGGGAGGCTTTCCAGACCCTGAAACAGGAGGTCCCCTTCTCAGAGTTCGACGTGAACTGCCCTATCCAGAGGGACGAGAAGAGGATCACTGTGACGGTGAGGAACCCCCATATCCCTGGAAAGGATATTGCTACCTTTCTGCGGCGCTCTTGCACCGTGGTGAAGGAGCCGAGCAGGATCAAGGACAAGTTGGGGTACTGGGTGGGAAAGTGGAGCATGGTAGTTCGCTTGTCTCCAAATCCAGAAGTGGCAGATCGGCTGCACCACCTCCCTCCCAGTTTTTCACTTGCGGGCAGCTCAGGGAGGATCTTTTACCCTGACCAGCCCCAGACCTGCGGTAATTGCGGGAACCTGGGTCATCAGTGGAAACAGTGCACCCTGAAAGCCTGCAGAAACTGCAAGAACACCGGACACGAAACAAAGGATTGTGCCCACCAGAAAACCTGCGACCTGTGCGGAGAGACAACCCACATGTTCCGGGACTGCCAGCTGAGGGTCAGGAGCTACGCAGAGGCCGCGGCGAAAGGCACGGCACCGGGCGTGCCCCTGACAGCAACCCAGAAGGCAGCCAAGAAGCCCCCTGCAAACCAACCCGTAAAGGCACAAGGGGGTAAGTATCAGAAGGAGCAAAGGGAATAGGAGGCCACCTAAGCAGCGCCCGCTGCGGCTCCTGAGCCCGCTGCCCCTTCAGTAGCAGCCCCCACCCCATCCCTTCCCACCCTCACCCCTGCAGCAACACTCCCTCCCACACCCACTGCTGCTGCAACCCCCACCCTCCCCCCTACCCCAACCCTCCCCGCCCACCCACCACCCCTTGCCCCCTCCTCCCAACCCTCCACTGCAGCCCCCCCCCACCCTCCATGAGGCTGCTGCCCCTCCCTCTGTAACACCTCTCCCCAGCCCCGAGGCTGTTGCACCCCCTCCCTCTTCCTCCCTTGCTACAGATACCGCCCCCAAAGCCCAGACCGGAATGGAGAAGCAGGGAATAAAGAGGAGAGCCCCTGAGACGGATAGCCCGCACCAGGGGCTGGAGCAGAAGAGAGCCCAATTGCAAATCGGCGACTCATCCACTTCCAGCGACGCTGACAGTGACCTTGAAAGCAACCTGGAGGAGGAGCAAGCAGAGATGCAGGAGGCAGCCATTGCAGAGGAGCAGGCAGCCATTTTAGAACAGCCACCTAGCGAGACCGTGGAAGAGCTCATAAGAGAGGGGCGAGAGGCAGCAGAGACCCTCCTCATCCATGACAACCTTGGGCATACCATGGATCTGCTAGTCCAGCTGTGCGAGGAAATCAACAAGACCACCCACGCCAGCGAGGATGGTAACTAGTATCACTGCATGTCTGTCCAACCCTTTATCCCCAAACTAATGGCGTCTTTTAACATTTTCTCCATTAACGTAAGGAGCATAGGAGAGCGGATGAGACGTGCCAGAGTACTAACATTCCTTTCTTTACAGAAATGTGATGTGTATATACTACAGGAATGTGCCTTACCTTTTTCTCGATCCTACAGGCACCTGAGCGGGCAGTGGTCTCACGGCCCCTCCTACTGGTCTGGGGGGAACGGGTGCAGGAACGCGGGTGTAGCCATTTTGATCCGGGGGGGGATGTTTCACTGTTGATTCTGTCCATGAACTCGTCTGCGGCAGACTACTGGTCGTAGACGGTTTGTGGGCAGGGGAGCCGATTAGGCTCATCAATGTGTACGCCGCCCCCCGGAGAAATGAGCGCTTGGAACTTTTCCAGCACCTTCGCCCTTGGCTCGCAACCTCCAGGGCAGTGGTGATGGGTGGGGATTTCAACTGCACGATTGAGGTGGGGGGGCGCGTGCCCCCCAGCAAATCATCAAAGATAGATGTGACGTCCAGGCTACTCACGGCGATGATTGGGGAGGCATCCCTGAAGGACGTGGTGGGATCTATGGGAGCAGGCACCGCAAACTACTCTTGGTGCCACCCAAATGGTTCCGTGCGTTCTCGGATTGACTTCCTGTTGACCACCAAGCAGGTACAACACAGACAGCACTCCATGGTCGCAGTACATTTCTCTGACCACAGAGCCATTCATCTCCAGGGGCGCCTGGGAGGAGGTTTCCCCCCAGGGCCAGGATCCTGGAAGTTGAACTGCGCACTGCTGGAAAGGGAGGAGATCATGGAGGAGCTGAGAACAGCATACACAGCATGGAAAGAAGAAAAGGCCTGTTTCCCCAGCACTGCAGAGTGGTGGGAATTCACGAAGATAAGGATCCGTTGCTTCCTGCAGGCAAAGGGCAGACGCCTGGCGTGTGAGAGGAAGGGGGAGTTCGAGGGCCTGCAGCGCAAGCTGCAGTAACTGCATGACCTCAAACGCTGTGGATGGAACGTGGATGACGACCTGGAGGAAACCAAGGAGAGCCTGCAAAAGCACTTTGAGGAGGAATCCAGACGAATCATCTTTCGTTCCAAGGTGGAGAACCTTGAGAGGGGGGAGAAATGCAATGCCTTCTTCTTCAAGAAACTCCACTCTGCCCACATGCCCCTGAGGGAGCTGCGAGACAAAGATGGCAACGTGCAGCAGGGGAAGGAGGAAGTCATGGGAGTCGTGAAAGATTTCTATGAAGACCTCTACTCCCCAAAAGCATCAGACCGAGACCAGGCTGACAAATTCCTGTCAGGGATTACAAACACCATCGACCCGGCAGGAAAAGCAGCCATGAACGCCCCCCTGACGCTGGAGGAGCTCCACGCTGCAACCAAATCCTTTAAGAAGGGTAGGACGCCGGGCGGAGATGGTATCCCAGCTGAGTTATACACGAAGCTGTGGGACCTGATCGGCCAAGACCTGCTAGAGCTTTACAGGGAAATGGAAGCAGAAGGTAGAATGCCCCCAACGCTGAGGGAAGGAATGCTGACGCTCTTGTACAAACGGAAGGAGGAGAGGTGCGACCTCAAGAACTGGTGTCCCATCTCCCTCCTGAACGCGGACTACAAGATCCTAGCAAAAGTCCTAGCGAACAGACTGAAGAAGGTCATCAGCCAGATCATCCACCCAGACCAGACGTGCGGCATCCCTGGACGCAGGATCGCAGACAGCCTCGCCCTAATCAGAGACGCAGTCCACTACATCAAAGACCGCCGTGTACACGCGGCCCTGGTCACCCTTGATCAGGAGAAGGCCTTTGACCGTGTCTCCCATGATTTCATGGGCAGGGTGCTGCGTGAGTATGGGATGGGGGAGATGTTCTGTTCTTATGTTAACCTGATGTACGTTGACATTTGCAGTGTGGCGATCGTGAACGGATGGAAGACTAACCCCTTCCCTGTCCTCTCAGGGGTTAGGCAGGGCTGCCCTCTTTCACCTCTCCTTTTTGTCTGTTGTATAGAGCTCTTCGCCCAGTGCATCAGACGAGACACAGAGATCAGAGGGATCGTCGTGCCAGGACCCCAGAGATGCGAAGTGAAGTGCTCGCTCTACATGGATGATGTCACCATCTTCTGCGCAGATAGCCGGTCGGTGAAGACGCTGGTCGACGTGCGAGGATTTCGGGAAAGCTTCAGGAGCAAAAGTCAACTGCGGGAAGTCAGAGACCAAGCTATTTGGGCTTTGGAACCTGACTGCCGACCCCCTCCCCTTCCCCATCAGAGCAGGCCTCATTCAAATCCTTGGAGTCTGGTTTGGTGTGGGGAGCGAGGCCGCTGCCCTGAAGAGCTGGAACGAGAGGCTGAACAAGGTAAAGCATAAGATCGGATTGTGGCGCCTCAGACCCCTCACCATTGAGGGGAAAAAGCTGGTACTGCTGAACGAGATCCTCCCTGTCCTGCAGTACGTGGCCCAGGCATACCCGCCTTCGACCAGGACCTGCCAGGAGATCTCCATGGCAGTGTTCCGCTTTGTCTGGGGGGCCAAGTTTGAGAGGGGAAAGCGCGAGGTGATGTACAAAGAGCCGCACAAGGGGGGTAGAGGAATCCCCGACATCCCCACTATGCTGCGCGCCTTCTTTGTAAGCAACTGCGTGCGGATCACCCTGAGAGACTGCGACAAAGACTCCTCTGGCTACTCCATGTCCCGCCTCCTACTCCTGCCGCTCTGGAGAGCACTGGGGTGGGACAAGTGGGACAGCTCCATCACTTACAGCTGGCGCACGCCCTGGTTCTACAAGGACGTGAAGAAGTTTGTGAGGCAGAACAATCTGGAGGGAGTAAAACCAGACCTGTGGAAGCCCAAGGTCATCTACAAAATGATCAGGGCTAAAGACATCATGGAATCGGTCCCAGGTCTCCACCCCAACACCTTTGGAACGGTGTGGAGGAATGTGGCATCGAAAAGACTAATGAACAAAAACAAAGACATTGCTTGGCAGGCCATACACGGGGGACTCCCTGTGAATGCGGACAAGTACCAGAGTAAACTCAGCCTTGTGAGGCACTGCCCCAGGTGCAACCCAGTGGAGGAAAGCATCATACACCTCTTCTGGAACTGCCCCTTTGCGCAGGCCTTGCTGCACGCGCTGGACACTGACTTAAAGGATTATATACCGAGGAAGTGCGTCACGTACTACTCGGTGTTCCACGTACTTTTCACAAGAACACACACAGAGGACTAAATCGAAGCCGGTTGGCGTCTAATGTACTGTTTCAAGGACGTTTTACTATTCGCCAGGGAACGTTTGATCAAGGGGAAGAAGAGGATGTCGGTACAGGACTGTCGCAGGCTGCTCCACAGCCTGCTCAAGGACTATTCCATCTTTTACGGCCCTGAGGAGGAGGACTAAACACCCCCCTCCCCACCCCCCCTTACTCCCCCGCCCCAAAAGTTTTTCTGTGCAATAAAGTTAGAGATAATGTGTGTATGATATGTCATGTCTGTGGTGCGGTGCATACGTATAAATGCACTGCACCGCCGTGTTCGTCACAGTTTTTTTACTTTTGGGGAAACCATTAATAAAAATGTATGTGAGTTGTGTAGGATATGCACTGCGCCGTTGTTAACGTCGCGGGTTTTTTTTTCGTTTGGAAAATGATTTATGTACTGTTATAATCTTGTTGTAAAGATTCGCTGCATAATAAAAGAATTTTCAAAACAAAAAGCTGTCTGTGGGTGGTTTTCTGGGTATGCACCTTAACCCTGGCTGTGCTCAAAGCTGTGACCATGCAGCAAGCTTAAGCCTATAGGGAACCATGTTAAAAATGGTTTTTGAGGCAAAAAGTGACACTGTGTGCTCATTTGCATGTCATTTCCCAGAATCCCTTGCTGCAGTGGAAGTGCTGTATGCTGGGTGATAATGGGGAAAGGCGGGGTTGCAGACCTGCCTAAGACATGCAGATGAGCATACAGTTGTATTTGCATATTTGCTTTCCTGTGGAGGGTTTTTGTCACTTTTTTTACTCACCATAACTTAACTCAGTATTATGGTATAGCCTATCCCATAGCCTCTTTGCATACCCAGCTAAAATCAACCCCACACTGATGAGACCCATTAAGGTCGAAACAGCTGTCTGTGGGTGGTTTTCTGGGTATGCACCTTAACCCTGGCTGTGCTCAAAGCTGTGACCATGCAGCAAGCTTAAGCCTATAGGGAACCATGTTAAAAATGGTTTTTGAGGCAAAAAGTGACACTGTGTGCTCATTTACATGTCATTTCCCAGAATCCCTTGCTGCAGTGGAAGTGCTGTATGCTGGGTGATAATGGGGAAAGGCAGGGTTGCAGACCTGCCTAAGACATGCAGATGAGCATACAGTTGTATTTGCATATTTGCTTTCCTGTGGAGGGTTTTTGTCACTTTTTTTACTCACCATAACTTAACTCAGTATTATGGTATAGCCTATCCCATAGCCTCTTTGCATACCCAGTTAAAATCAACCCCACACTGATGATACCCATTAAGGTCGAAACAGCTTTCTGTGGGTGGTTTTCTGGGTATGCACCTTAACCCTGGCTGTGCTCAAAGCTGTGACCATGCAGCAAGCTTAAGCCTATAGGGAACCATGTTAAAAATGGTTTTTGAGGCAAAAAGTGACACTGTGTGCTCATTTGCATGTCATTTCCCAGAATCCCTTGCTGCAGTGGAAGTGCTGTATGCTGGGTGATAATGGGGAAAGGCGGGGTTGCAGACCTGCCTAAGACATGCAGATGGGCATACAGTTGTATTTGCATATTTGCTTTCCTATAAATACAAATACCTCCAAACAAGTAAACTATTTTAACCAATCAAGTAAACAACAATCAATTAGCATTCATTATTTACATCCCTAAACAATTGACAGTCCAACCCGAACAATTAAACAATTAACTAATTCAAGCCTGGAGCAGAACAATTTAGCATGTGAAAAAATATATATATTTATAACTATATATATATAGTACCAAAAAAATATATATATATTTATAACTATATATATATATAGTACCAACCAGAATACAAAATTTAAAACCAAGGCTAACCCTTACAAACCCTATACAACACAATACAATACCAAGGATTACATCTATCTAATTGTAAAAAACATTATACACACATTGAAGCATAGCAGCATAGCCAAATTAATTTAAAACACATCAAATCAAGCTTTTAAAATAACAACATTTCTTACCCTGTATGTATATATCTCTCTAGACATATATACATACATACATACAGTGGCAAGAATTGATATACCACAAAAAAAAAATACACATGTTAAAAAAGCTTTAAAAAAAAATTAACAAGTTAAATAAAATACATTTAGTTCATTTACCATTACTTGGCCCCACCGACTCCCGTTGAACAGCTTACTCACGAACCAATCCACCAGGCACAGGAACCCATAAAATAATAAACCATAAAAAAATAAACATTACACTAAAAATCCAAATCAATCCACGGGTCTTCTAATTGTAATCCATCTTCATCTGTATTCTTCTTTCTTCTATCTTCTTGCGGGGTCTTCTTCCCGTCTTCGGCCACGCCCTGGTCTTCTTTCTTCTCCGGAGGTCCTTCCTCCTCGGCGTCTGGCTTCAAAATGAGATGACATAGGCTTTTAAAGGCCTATGACGTCACATTTTCGTCATATGGTTCCCACGGCCCTGATTGGGCCGTGAAAAACATGTGTTTTGGCCAACAAAAATAAAAATGATGACGTCACTTACAGGCAATGAAAGCACAGCCAATCAGAATGGCTTTGCTTCAATTGCCTTTAAGATGACGTCATGAAAAGAAACATGGCCGTCCTCACATGGTACGGTAGCCAATCAGAGCGTGGAAACTCCATCCCTACTCTGATTGGCTCTAGTATACCATGTGACAGAGGCTTGGGGGAGAACGGATTTGACGTCATTGAAAGCTTGTCACATGGTACGGTAGCCAATCAGAGTAGGGATGGAGTTCCCACGCTCTGTATTTTAATAATTTTGTGCAGGAGCAGGGGGTCCCTTGAGCTTGGATTTGTGGCTCAGGGAACCCCCTGCTCACTGTACAATATTATTAAAAATACATTCATGCTGCTTCGTTACCGTAGCACATAGCTGCAAAGGTAAGGAACGAGTGTTTATTGATATGGGTGTTTTATTCATACTGTAGATGTGCAGAGGGTCTCCGGAGCGGAACCGCTTTGGTTTTAGGTCCGGGGACCCCCTGCTTCCCGAGATACAGGCCCCTTTAGGGGGTGCCGGTATCCCGCTGCTTTGTTTACATTCCGCAGTCACGTGATCAGGACCTTTAAATGCAGAGGGATACCGGCACCCCATAAAGGGGCCTGTATCTCGGGAAGTGGGGGCTCTCTGGACCTGAAACCAATGCGGTTTAGCTCCGGAGACCCCCTGCACATCTACACTATGAATAAAAATGTATTTTAAATAATTTTTAATGTGCCGATGTTTGTGCAGAGAGAGCAGCGGATCTCTCTTTGCTGCAAACACATCTCGCCAGGGGACGGCTTCAAAGACAACGCTGCAAACGCCCCCATGAGTTTTTACATGGCATTGCAGTATTGCAGACAGCGGGAATAAAATGCTTAAATCACAGCCGCGAAAATAACGCAATACACTCCGGGCGAAAACGATACAAAAACGCACATAACCGGGATAATCTGAAATTCGCGGAGCTAGCCGAGTTAGAATAAAGTGTGTCGCCACTGTAGTGCAAAAAAACAAAACAAACACTAAACAAACCAGTATGAGAATGTATACTTATTCACAGTGAGGTTGCTAAGGGTAATACTGAGTAAAAGATGAAAGGGTGTAAAAAAGGGGACACGGGTACAAAAGCAATAAAAGAAAAGATGTATTTTCTCCCCTGAGATTGACTCGCACCAGGACTTCATCGTAACGTGCATCGCAATTTTTGTGGGAGCATTTATAATTAGGAATGAAAGGGAAATACCACATGCACTTCCCTTGTGGGAATGGGCCTGAAGACGGGGTTCACCTCCCTGAAATGTTGCACCGTTATTTGTTTTTTTTTTATATATGCTCCTGTACTTTTTGTTCCCCTTTTCTTTGTAATCCCCATACTTTTTTGGACTTGCCCCCCTCTTATTGTTTTTCTTTTATTGCTCTTGTACTCGTGTCTCCTTTTTTACTCCCCCTTAGTACAACTTTACTGTGGATAAGTATACATTCTTATACTGTTTATTTTTCTGCATACTTGTGTTTTAATTGTGAGTTTTCTTTGTTTTGTGTTTTTGCACTAGCCTTGTTACATACTTTGATTGCATTTTTCAGTAAATACTTTTTTTCTGACTTTGTTGTCTTTCTCATATGTTTGGGGTTTATTTTGCCGATTGAGTGCTGGGAACTTCCTTTCTTTTTGCTGTTACTATTGTTGATGGAAATAGGGTCACATATTGTTCCCATTGCATCTCCCCTTGGGTATTTTTGCCAATTATATACTAGTAGACTTGTGCTGTCTGTATCATATACTTTTTGGCTACATCTGTATTGCAGGCAAGAATTCTGTGTGACATGCCCTTGTATACTGTATATGACTGGGAGCAGTCTCACCAGCTCCGGTAACATTAACTTTTGATCAGGAAGTTAATTTGTAAAAAGGTTTTAGAAGCACTAAAGTTAATATTCTACAGTAAATCCTCTTCTGTTTTGCTCAGGTGCTTCACCTGCAGTTACAGCTACGGAGCAGAGCACCACTCCACAGTAAGATAGTTGCAACGCAGGAGCATTGTACTCACTGTTGCAGAAAGGCAGATGAAAGAATAGGGTTTATATAGAAACCACCCTAAAGAGTACAACATATAGGTCAAAATCATTTGACTTTATAGTTTTATTGGGCATGCTGACATTTTCAAATGTAGACATTAGAAGCAAAGGGAATGAGGCTTCATTCAACAATCCACTGAGGTATGAACACAAGATGAACTTTTGACTGTTATAACATTTCCTTTACCTTTTTTTCTCTCCTTTCTGATTTGCAGAGCAGTGACATGTAGAAGAGAAGGTGTTAAAAAAATGTTTTACATGTTGTTCCTTATGCCAACCCTGGCTCTTGCAGGAAAGCAGGTAAGGGTTATTTTACAGCCTCCAGCACTTAACACTGATTGGTAGGATGTCTGAACAAATGTAACAAGAGCTGAATCTCTTATTCAAGGAGTAGTCCAAGCTATGCATTGGTTACCTAGGATCTGAACAAGGGGTCTCCGGAGATGAACCCCATTAATTTCAGCTCCGGGGACGCCCTGCTTCCCGAGACATACCTCCATGGGGGGTGCCGGTATCTGGGTGCTTTATAAAAGTTCCCGGTCACGTGGGCCAATAGGAAGCGGCAAGGGGTGACTTCATGACTTTCTATTGGGCCGTGTGACGCGAGAGCTTTGAAGCTGCCATTATGACAACCCCAGCTAGCACAGCAAGAGCTGCTACCGGTACCCCCTATGGAGGGGAGTATCTCAGGAAGCAGGGGGTACCCGGAGCTGAAATTAATGGGGTTCGGCGGCTTCCATCCTGTTTAATAAAGAAGAAGAAACACACACACACAAAAACCCACATAGTTTGGCCTGCCTCTTTAAGGAGGCTATTTCAGTTGTTAAGTTCATGTCCTACAGTATACAAGGAGGGAAGCCAAGTTCCACATCATCGCTGCTTATGTGTGATATAGGGCAGGGGTGCTCAACTACAGTATTCAAGCCCCTCCCAACAGGTCGGGGTTTTAGGATGTCCCTGCTTCAACACAGGTGGCTCAATCAGAAGCTCAGTCTTGAGCACCCCTGATATAGGGCATAGGTGCCAGATGTTAAAATGTAAGTGAAAATTATATGAACAAGACGGTTTAACTGCTTTTGATATTTAAAACAGGAAAATAAAGGAAACTTTTCTGCAGATATTGGGGAGTATGAGAAACATTTACATTGTAGGTACCCCAAACATAAAAACATACAGTAGGTATTGGAATAAGGCTATATCAGTAACCTCCATAAACTAAAATGTGTCCAAAAAACAGATGCTCAAAATATATTATGTACTGAGCAGGGTTACAAATGACAAAAAGCCAGTTTTGTAACTAGCGTCAATGTTGTATTGTGGTAGCAAGACCTAATGTACCAGCAGTGATCTACATATTTTATAACCTGACTCCATTCTATATGAATGCAACTGTGGAGAGTATTAAATGCCAGCCAACCAAAAACATGAGCTTAATAATAATAATAGCATTTTCTTGTATAGCACTGCTAGTTTTACGTAGCGCTTTACAGAGATATTTTGCAGGCACAGGTCCCTGCCCCGTGGAGCTTACAATCTATGTTTTTGGTGCCTGTGGCACAGGGAGATAAGGTGACTTGCCCAAGGTCACAAGGAGCCGACACCGGGAATTGAACCAGGCTCCCCTGCTTCAAACTCAGCGCCAGTCAGTGTCTTTACTTACTGAGCCACTCCTCCTTATTTGCAATTATTTGCTAAGATTTTTTCATAAATAGCAAGCTTCACAACAAATAGTGGCAAAGTTGCAAAATTCTGTGGCATTCATAACATTTCGCAAAAATATGACATTTACGAAAAAGAAAGTGAAACATTTTGGGACGTGTATTTGAAGACATTCGCACGTCTGAATTAAAAGAAGCAGCCTGGCTACTGTTTTTGTAATAATAAAATCTACCTTCCTGACCCAGAAGTGACCTACTGTAAGTGCTTTCTTTCCTATGTCCATTCTGCAAACCCAGGTCCACATACGTAAATCTGAAACATGGAGGCCCTTGTTAAAAATACACAGGTTTGCCCACATGATTCTAAAGATAAACAGCTATTCAGGTTTATATTTGAGATCATTCGAATCGTGCTTGCGGTCTCATCACTGATCATCTGGTAGTGTTGATCATATTAGCATTATGACAGTAGAATTGTTTTTCTTTTCAATTTGCTCTTTATTTCCTTGCGATTACATATGAGAGCTGACCTGAGTTGAGTTTTCTGTTTTGCTTGTGAGAATGGATGTGCCCTTATCCATTTGTATGTCCCAGTGAAAGTTGGGCTGGAGTACTGAGAACACGTGTCGCCTTCTCTACTGTCTGATTATATTGGATCAGCTTTGATTTTTAATAGTGGTTAATGGCTATCATGTAGGCTTTGATGTATTTTGTTATTCTAGCTACATTTGCCATTCTGGTAGTTTTTTGTTTATAACAATTTACCAATTAATGTCATTACTGTTCTATTCTCATTCATTAATTCCTTTCCTTATGATAATTCCATTGATTGTACATAATGGAATCCATGGGAAAAAAGAGAAGAGAGAGCGCACGCTCCATGGCATAATAAAGTACATTTGTTGATGGGAAGGAAAGGAAGGGGGTGGGGGGGGGGGGAAGAATAGCACTCACTTTCCTTCCCATCAACAAATGTACTTTATAATGCCATAGGGCATGCGCTCTCTCTTCTCTTTTTTCCCTAAGTTTCTATAGGATTTGGTTGATCCTATAGAGAGCTGCCAGAGACCCCCTTACCGGAACCAATTATCTACTACTTCATGGACTGGTTCTTATACCTTTTTCTTTAACAATTTGTATTTTATGATATTGTTTGCAATTTTTGTTTGAGGTATTCACACATTTACACACATCACAAAGTTTAATTATTTTGTGTTGCATATTTTAATCACTCTCACCATTTGATCACCCCACATATTAATAGTTCAACACGATTTAGTATTTAGTGCTACTATACACGTTGTTTATAATGGAATCCATGTTTGGTTATATCCCACTAGCTGCTAAAGCGGGTGGTTCAGAAGGCCCTGGCCCTTTCAGTTAGATGATATGTAGAACAATGGTTATGTATTTCCCCAGGAACTTGTTTCTTACCAGGAATGATCAGAAAGTTCACAGATACAGAAATCCATGCTCCATGTCTCTGGTGCCTACCACAAAGATTATGTGGGGTGAGTAGTAAAGCAGGAGAGAGTGGGCCGCTGTCTGTATGGGTGTTAGGTATAAATGCTGCAGGTCCTCTTCCTTTCTACAAGAGAGGTGAGTGGGCGGGGGGCAGAGACCACTTATCTAATGGACAAAAGGGGCAGTTGCCTGGAGACAACCACTGTCGGGGCCCACCCAGGGCCACCAACAGGAAGGGACAGGTGGGACTGCTGTCCCAGACCAGGTTAGTAAAGGGAGACAGGGGGGAGGTGGCCCTATAAAAAAAAACTAAAAGGGGGTCAGAGGAGGAACAGCTATTTTAATGGCAAAAGAAATCACTGTGCACCGTTGATCACATAAGGCCCCTCTCTCTTACCTAATTCTATTCTAATACATTACGTTCCATCTGAGTATGCTCTCGCTAGCTAAAGCCCAAAACATATTTCATTATTAGAATCTTGCCAGTCTACGAAATCTTATGCATTGATTTGTTTACCCTACAGTACGTCTGTTAATTTACAGTGTGCATTAACTTGTTCTAAACTAAGCAAGTATTTGTACAGTAAATATTGATCAATTCATTCCAAAGTGCTATGTGAATGAGATGGCGTGGAATAGTGTCAAAGTGGTGAGGGACTGAAACATTTAATCAAAATATTTCAGTACTTCAAGTATCTGATGGAACACCTGTAAATAAATGTTTTAACTAAATGTTCCACCTTACAGTTAACTGTTTAACGTTTCAAACAATCGATAACATATTGGAAACTTGTAATACTCGTATTCTCTATTCCATAACACCATAGGCTGAGATTATAGTAGCTGCGTGATGGAGCACATGGCGTTGGGTGCGCCTCTCCCCCGAGCGATGGGTGCACTTTACATTGAGGTGATGGGGAGGTGTGAAGGAGGAGTGGCGGATGCGTCACCAGGCTTGTTCGCCCTCATTGACTGAACCGCTCACGTGACACGGTTGTCGCACGAAAGATCAAAAGTAAATGTCTTTTGATAAATCTCATCGCGCTCACTATGGCCGTCCTGATAAAGCTGCAGCACTTTGTTCGTGCCGCGCACGAAATCGCACGTGCCGTTGCGCTCACTATTATCGCGGCCATAGGGTTCCCCTGTGCACCTCACATTTGTCTCACTGAATATGCATTCCAGCTTTTCTAAGAAGGTGGTCCCTGCATTTGCAGTACAGCTCTTTCTTCCACCTTCTCAAAGTCTATAATCTTCCAAATTCAGAGCAGGACCTTTGATTTGATATTACTTTTAATTGATAATGTTTCCTTCATGTACTTTGGGTATACCTTTAATATATCCGAAAGTATCAATCTTTCAATCAATATATCTGATATAGCTTTCATCAGATGTACATCTTAAGGTCCATAACTTTTCTTCATATGACTTTCAATGCAACCTGTGTATAATTTTTGTTTTGGATAATTGTATTGGGTTACAGAAAATAACACAATGGTCTTACTAATGATCTGTGGCATCAGTGAAACTTCTCTACACCTTTTACTATATTGTCAGGATCGGGCTTAGGCCCCGCCTCTCGGATGCGTCATGCAGAGTCATGGCGGATGCGCACCATGCACCACCCGCGCACCCGCGCCACACAAGACAGAACCCTGGAGGGACGGACTCCCAGCTCCCCCTTCCTGACGTGCCCGCTGGTGACACGAGCGGCGCGCACTACACGTGCGCATGCCGGGTTGTTGGTAATAAGGCTTAAAATCAACATCAGCTGCTCATCACCTGCTGCGTGTTCCCTTCCCTCCTATCAGCACACAACTTATGTTTCATGACCTCACTCCCTGCAGCCCTTAGGCAATTGGCTGAGCATAAACTTTGTTTATGTACTTGTGCTTGCTACTAGCTACTTGTTGCCATTGCATTGCCTTGCCTTGTTTCTGTTGTGACCTCTGCTCGTACCTGGACCTCTGCCTTCTTAGACCCCTGGACATTGGCTTACTTCTGGACTCCCACTCTCTCCACTCCTTGACCACGGCTACGGATATACGACTACTCTCCATTCTCCAACCCCTGACTACGGCAAGTACCTTGACCTACCTGAACTCTCCAACCCTGACCCGGCTACACAACCCTGGCTCTGCAATCCGGACTCGGTCTCGCGGTTGTAGGTCGGTGGTTATCTACATCCCCACCTCAGCCGCGTGGTCCTGTTTGTGGTGAGCACAAGTTACATATATGCAACATAACCCTACTTGTACCAGATTTACCTTCACCCAGTCATACCAGTCTGCCCTTCAGCTCATGAATCCCTTCAGTACAAGTTTTCTTCATGCTTGCACATTCTGTCATTTAAATAGTGACATTCTGCAGTGTAAAACATTCTACTCCTTTCCTTACATTTTGAGCTTTGTAGAAAAAAAAAGGCTTTGACCTACGTCAAACTTTAAAAATGAATGCATTGCTCACACAGCTTTGGGAATGGGGCATTTCCTCATATCAGATTAGCGATTTGATAAATGTATCCAATTATCATACTGCAGCATAAATGCTATTTCCATTGCAGAAAATATAAGGTGCATACAATTACTTAATCGGCTGAGTTGTTCAGTGCTCCATGTTGCGTAATCAAATGCAATTGAATTTCAATATCGATAACACTTATAGTGCATTTCCAAATAAAATGAAGTAACAAAAAAGTGGGACAAGACCATAATTCTTTATAAAGGAGTGTTGTATTTACAGCATATTTTAGTTTCTATATACCATGTCTTGTACTATACTGTACTGTATCTTCACCAATAATGGATAATAGAGACACTCTGGGACTGATTTACAGTTCATTTCCATATTGCAGCAACTCTATTGTATTAAAATGTTATATTTTTTTGTTGTATAATAGCTTATAACCCATGTTACAGGTAATTAACATGAAGTTATTAATGTGGCAAGCAAGGTACTGTGTAAATACAAGTATGTTTCATGATAATAAATGTTTAGATGTAAAAAGAGGGCATGCCACATTACAGTACTGTGGTCACATTTTAACAACTTGTAATATCATATACATTATACTAGTAGAAGTAGGTATGATTATTGCTTTTAGTTTAGAAAAGAAAAACATGTGGTACAGATGCACCATGATTTAGAATTGTTGTAGCCACGGAGAAAAATGCGGACACACGCGTCCCGATCGTAACCAGCGAGACTTCCGGCTGGGATGAATTAACGTTGCGGGGTCCATGCTTTTGAATGGGACCCCGCAGGGTTAATCCTTCACTTGATGGGCCATGAGCTTGGGAGAGAATACCGCTGCTCACCTTTCAGATGCGCACGCTCGCTTTATATTATTATTTTTTACATAGGTTTGAGAGTCTCCGGAGCTGAACCTTTAATTTAAACTCTAGGCATTTAGACAGCGCCAACATACTGGGAACCTACAGAAGTCTGAGCTTCGAGAAGCAGGAGGTCCTTGGAGCTGAAATGAATGGGGTTCAGCTCTGGAAAACCCCTGCCTCAAACATACGTACAAAAATAATAATAAAAAGCCTGAAAACTGCTTTGAGCTGCGCGGGGAGACACAGAGAAAGACTGCTCTCTGCGCCGCTCTTTCAGGCTGGTGTCTGACCCGGTAGGATTAACGCTGTGGGGGTCCCGCCCTTTTCTCTATTACTGCGTGTTGATCCAACCAGGTATTTTGTTATTACATGTGCCCAGCAGTATGGTAGCAGGACCATGGCACCTGTTGATTTTGCTATATCACAAACCGGTGAGTGCAAGTTCTACCATCCTTTTTTTTTTTTGTACGATCATTATTATCACCCATTTATAATTTTCTAATATGTTCTACAGCACAGTACAATCAAGTGTGAGAAACAATAACAAGTATAACAAACAGATCAACATCTATTTATGCATGATAACACAATAGGTCAGGAGCTCCGTGCTCCAAGAAGTTTAAAATCTAAGAGAGTTTATTCAGGCACAGGGAGGAAGAGGAGTGGATATGCTTGAGCTGGTAAACTCGATTATCTCCTTCATTGGTATTTAACCATAACATAGGACTGAGATGTCAAAATACAAAATCCATTGGAAAACATGTGTCTTAACCGGTTTAATGACATTCATATACCAAACCTACAAGTTACAGGAACATTGGCTGTAAAAAATACCCAGAGGAATTTGATGACCATAACACTTGACATGATTTTCACTGAAGGAGAACAAGCCAATTTCAAGGCCTTCTGTCTTCAGCCTTTTTTTTATACCAGTGAATGTATTTCCTCAAGGAGCTTGTCGCAAACAAATGAACCACTTAAAACAAGACAGGCAAATGGTAAGAGGCCAATTGCTTGCAATGTAGAAATGTGGATGTATGAAAAATCGCTATTTTCCCTTGAAGAGATGAGGAACTGTGGACTGCCAGAATAATAATACAGATGGTTCTGTAGGCCCGAAATGGGCCAGTGTTTCTCTGTTCTTCTACTATGCATTGGAAGTTAGCAAGCAAAGTGCAGATTTTTAAATATAGAGCCACAATCCTTCCCAAGGTGGTATATTTGTTTTTATTCCACTTAAAAAGGGACTGCTTTCTTATCCTTACAAATTCTGATTAAAGATAAATTCAATGAGGAATTCCCAGTAAAAAAAAAGATGGGTGCTGATCACAGCAGTCAGGCAGTGAGGGTAACACTGCACATTGTACAGACCTTCTGCTCATTTGCCAGGGTTCACCGAGCACGAATGTGAGGTATCGCTCCTACTTCCGGCATTAAAGGCAATTCAAGTCAAGAGCCATTAACGCCAGATTGGAACGCGGAACGCCACATTGGGGTTTCGTGAATCTACCTGATTGACATACTGCCTGTGACTATTTTAAGTATGTCAAGAACCAAGGGGTCCCCGGAGTTGAAAGTAGTGCGGTTCTCATTCTGTAAAAAAGAGACAAAACAAGTGCAGTAAATATATATATGGAATTAAATACACCCGAGAAGAAGCGATCACTCATTTAAACCTCAAAAAGAGGCCTAGCAATGTCTTCACAACTCCCTTATTCACTACACCTCCGACATCTCAGCTCTCTGTAATTCATGTTAATACTTTCACCAATCCACTTGAAGTCTGAGATTCTTTCCCTACCCACCCCATATGGTATATATGCTCCCTTCCCACTAGGCTGCTTACAGGTGGCACCATACCGACTGTACATACATTTAAAACCAGCTATGAAGAGCTGTCCTATTGGTCTTTGTGATGCACCTACTTTGAATACATTAAGAGTAAAAACATTTAATATATTTGGGGTCCTTTATTATAAGACTGGGATAAGGATAGAAGGAGAGAAAGAGAGTGGGGGGGGGGGGGGAGAGAGAGAGAGATCAGCACGTTTTTTTTTTATTGATTAAGAAAAAAATCTTATTAGACAGTAGGGAAACATTCTTCAATTGCTAAATAATGAATATTAAGTAATCCTAGCCAAGTCGGATTACAACAAAATCATTTGCAAATTGAAATAAACTGCAATTAATTACTAGGTTCATTTTATATATAGCTTATTTTTTTATAAGTAGTAAGGTCCTTGCATATTGTAAACATCCTTGTAACTGCCAATATTGAAATTTAGATTAGAGGCAGTAAAGACTAATTATCACCCATTACTGCTTTGGCTAAAACACAAGAATAACAAATGTTTCAGCCTAATATGTGCATCAATAAAGACAACATGCCTCCCCAAGAAGCATCAGGGAAACATCATTATTTTCTTTATACGATCTTAAAATTACATGGGCATAAAAGACATTTATCTTGTCAGTGAGAACCAAATAAATATGAGATACTATACAGTAATTCATGGTTACATTAATCAATATGTAGAAAAATGTGAATATGTTAAGCTATAAAATAGGCAGGATTTGATGACTAAGATGCTCATTGTGCTGTATAACACTTCCAGAATCAAGAGCCTATATTTATTGAGAGATGGCATTGCGGTGTTAAAATGTTGTGTAATAAAATATTGACATTGCAGCAATATTTTTTTTTTTAATCTGCCATATTTGCTAATAATTCTGTAATCATAAATGGGTTGCGATATTCAATCTCATACACCGAAAGAGCGTTAACTCAGTATTAAATAATGTCAGCTATACATAGAATCTGTGTAAATCAGCACTAGCGAGAGTGCGTGTGTGCGTGCGTGCGTGTGTGTGCAGTGAGGGATGTAGGTGTTACCCTTTTCTACCATAGGGTTATGTAATAGTCCTTTTCACAAAACCCTAAACCAGGAAAATATTTAACCCCTTTGATAACGGAGGCATACATAATGCATTGCAAAGGAATATCTTCCAGCACCGAGGGGTTAACATGCAACATAAACATTCTACAAATAAAACACAGAAAACATAACTTCTTTATGTGCAAGTCCAAGTGGCCAACTAGTAATGGTTTGACTGAGTAGCTAATACATTAAGAAGTTCAACATTGTTAATATTATGTATTTTTATCATTCATTCTACAGTAGGTTGGCTAGTCTTATCCTGCCTATGTTTATCGTGGCCACTATATACATAGGCAAGATCGGTTAAATGCCAGCCTGGTATTACCTGGTGATACAAATTGCCTATATTTTTTAGCGGCAGTATTGGGTCATATACCCGAAGTATGCAATTCTAATTAAAACAGGTTGTGTATTTTTTTAATGTATAACTAGTATTAGCAAATGTCAATTATTAGTGTAATATTATATAGAATAGCCATACTGTTCATTTATATAATGAAACATCCGCCCTGTGTCAAATACCTTTTTGGTTAATACACAGCAACAGCAGCGGATTTCCACATCTGCCGCCCCTAGGCACTTACCCGGTGCCACCTCCTTCTTGCTGCCGCCATCCGTCTTCTTCGAAATAGCAGCGTCGTCACACGGCGCTGCCATGACGTCGTTTGACACCGCAACGGTGCATTGCCATGGCAACGAGATGCCATGTGAAATCGTTGCAGAAAGAAGGCAGGTGCGGCAGCAGGTAAGAAACTTCTCATCAGGCCCGACATTGCCGCCCCCAAATGTTGCCACCCTAGACCCCGGCCCATTGGGCCTAATGCGAAATCAGCCAAAACATAGCAACTTAATTCTGTGTTAACACTGTTAATAGCCTTTATAGGGCTTTCAACAAATTTCAGGTTAGTACACAGGTACACAAAAGGGCAATTTAAAATTAAATTTCTGTGTATCAATTTTGCACCAAAAAAAGCCATTTGCCACGCTGAACATATAAGGCCTTTGGGCCTCCTTACTAGAATAAGCAGGGCTTTTTTTTATGAATGTGTAGCCATGTGGTAAAAATGGTATACAGTTCTCTCTCATGCTGGCAGTAAGCCTGGTAAGTATACAGGATTGCCAGCATCAATCATGGAGGTTTCCCCTCACACCCTGGTGAGGTGTCATATGTACATGAGGGGAGTGGTAACAGACCTTGTGTCCATTGTTAGTGACACAGGAGGTGGAGCCATTTCCTTGGTACACTGCCGACACACTTAATTGCAGTGCGGCCAGATCCGCAAGCCGGGAGATTTCCCGGCTTGCTAGTGGCCGCCCCTCGGCGTGCCGCGCGTCATAGACGCGCGGTCACGCGTCTTCGGGAGCCTGCGCCCCCTGCACGCGCGTCCAGGGCTCCCCGAGGGAGCCCTGGTGTCCCGCGATGTGGGGGACGGCGGCAGGGGGTTCCGGGGGACCCGGCGGACCCGGCAGCGGTAGGGAGAGCGCCCCGATCGGAGGGCGCTCTTCCGCTGCTTCGGCGCGCGCCCGTCACCCTCGGGCGCGCGCCAGGCTACTGCTGCGGCCAAGAACGGGCAAATGCTCGAATAAACTTGGCCGCAGCAGTATATAAGGCACAGCACTGCCCAAAGTTAGTGTGTTCAGCATGTATGCAAGTTTATGTTCAAGGTCAAGGGGATAATCTAACGTGATTCTGCAGCAAATAGACTGACCTGCAGCACTAAGGCTGGCAGGGCCTATACTGTGTCCAGGGACCTGGCACAGGTGGTGATCTCCCTGAGGGGAGAGGTGATCCAATTCCATTGGGAGGGCAGATAGATCTTCAGAAAGGAGAGCAGAGAAGATGAGCGGCTGAGCTGTTGCTGCGAGGGGCAGTCTGCCTATACCATCATCAATAAAGAT
The DNA here is from genome assembly GCF_040206685.1 of Ascaphus truei. Taxonomy (NCBI): domain Eukaryota; kingdom Metazoa; phylum Chordata; class Amphibia; order Anura; family Ascaphidae; genus Ascaphus; species Ascaphus truei. Next base: position 204,889,175 of record NC_134484.1, on the reverse strand, counting down.
GCCCTGTTTCACAACAACCCCACTGTGTGAGTGTGAAGTTACTCCACAGCGGAAGGCACCACCAAGAAGGAGTTCCTCATCAGAACCATCTCCTTGCGGACGCAGAGATCCTGATGAGGTGGAGGCGTTGCACTGTATGTAGGTAGGACTCTAGCACACTACCTCAGCTGCCTCCCTGGGTTGGCATTCCCCACACAACATCATGCGGGAGACTCAGGAGTCCTGTTGCCAACAGGTGCACCACCAGACACGACCAGGTAATGGAGACTGGTTAGACCACAGGGGCCAATGTGAGACTGGTGGGGTCAGCCAGGTCCAGAAAATCCGTTAGAACTGTGCTGTGTGGTACGCCACTTTTTTTTCCACCTGCTGTCATTGATTGCTGTGGGACCATCACTCCACATGTACTCACTGCAGCAGCTATAGACAGGATCGGAGTCGCCCTACACCCCAAGGTAAAATTCTTCGAGGGGTGGAGTGTATGTGTGGTATTGTGTAGTGTGTATTTGTGTGGGTATGGAATTGTGTGTTTGTGCGTGTGTGTGTGCATGTAATTTTCTACTAAACAAATTTTTTGATGGTTTCATTTTTTTCCTTCTTTAAAACTCAAATTAATAAAACAGCGTATATAAATGTTAAACATTTAGATTTTTCTTATCAACCAGCACCTACAGTATTTTTGTATGTATCCATTCCTGTTTGGCCTCCCTGTCATTTAAGCCCTTGAACCAGTGCAGGCAGTGACAGGACCCCTCAACATCAGCGGACCACTCAGCATCCTGTGAACCAACAGGTAGCATGCACCAAACACCTGGTAACAGGGGAATCTCCCATGTGTTTGTACGTGTTACACATGCAAAATAAGTACTGAGAATAACACAATTGGGGGGTTACTTCTTAAACTGCAATGTTGGGGACAGGGCACTGTAAATGTCTATCGACTTGTATAGTTTCTGTGTAATTATTCCCCCGATCTGAGTTATCGCAGTTTAATGAGTAAACCCCAATGTCTGTTTTGCTTTTTGAGCTGCTTAGAAAGCTTAGAAAGCAGCTCAAGCCAATTACCAGAATATACCAAAAACGCTACTGCTGCGGCACAGTTTATTCGAGCATTTGCCCGTTCTGTGCCGCAGCAGTAGCCTGGCGCGCGCCCGAGAGTGACGGGCGCGCGCCGAAGCAGCGGAAGAGCGCCCTCCGATCGGGGCGCTCTCCCTACCGCTGCCGGGTCCGCCGGGTCCCCCGGAACCCCCTGCCGCTGTCCCGCGATCGCGGGACACCAGGGCTCCCTCGGGGAGCCCCTGGACACGCGTGCAGGGGGCGCACGCTCCCGAAGACGCGTGACCGCGCGTCTATGACGCGCGGCACGCCGAGGGGCGGCCACTAGCAAGCCGGGAAATCTCCCGGCTTGCGGATCTGGCCGCAGTGTAATAAACTGTGTCGCCAGTGTATAACTACACTGAATTTTTTTTACAACTTCTCATCATTACTTACATTTAGATTTATGTTGCAATACTTGCAGTAAGTATCTTATGTGCAGTAAGTTTTATATTGTGCTTGTCCTGCACAAGTGTTTAGCTGTGATCACATTAAATCAGTGACAAGTACAAAGCGACACAGACACTGTGCTCATTTTAAAAGCAGCTAAGTAAGCAAAACCAGCGCTCATCAAACATGTTTTGCTTTCAGTGTGAGAATACCAGTTACTGCCATACTTGAAAACTTATATGGAGGAAGTGCATAAATGTAAATCCTCTGTCAAAGGCATAGGAGAAAGCAAAGTGTCTGCAAACAAACATGCAGAGGATTTTCTATTGTTTCATTGTTTTCTTGTGGATAAACGCTATTTCCTCTGAATAGAGCTCCAGGCAAATTAGAGTTGTGTTTCTTATATTTAATGTCTGGTGATACCCTCGTACCATCTTCACGTTGCAAAGTCAATATAACCAGCCTCTAACTGATGAGACCCAAAAGGTTGAAACAACTGTCTGTGTGTCACGGGAGACCAGGTACTTACACCTTTTTACCAGGATCATTCACTGAGCAAAACAAGTTAGTAAAACAAATTGTCATTTATTTCCATAGAAACAGACGTACACAGTTGTTTTTCAAAATACAGGAGAAAACACTCTTACTGGGGGTCTGGGCTACAAAACTAGGCTTTCCTAGGTAAAATAAAACATAAAACAAAGTCTTTAGGTTGACCGGGACTTGGCCCGAAATGTCCTGGCACTCAAATCGGCATGAAGTTCCACCGCTCTCTTTCTTCCGGAGATCCTGAAATACATTATCCGGGAGATAATCCCAAACATCCTGGAACTGTTTTCGGCTTGCAATCCCAGCCGTGACCGCTACGTTCTATTCTCAGAAGTTGGCCCTGAAAATTGGGACTTCCAAAATTTCTCACCTTGAAATTTCTGAAGTTGGCTTGCGTCTATTTCTATTTCTCCAAGAGCATCTTTTGGTCTTTTCAAATGTACTGCTGCTGTTGTGGCGCTTAGAATCTCTCCTTCAGATTGCCTGAGACATTATTATAGTATTTCAGAGTTCATTCATGAAATCCTACAGTCAATCCTAGTGTGGGAAGAATCCTGCCAGCCTATCAGAGCACTGCCAGTTTATCTAAGACGGGCAAGCGTGGATACAGAATCTGACAAGGGCATGCGCATACCTGGCACCTCTGCCACTTCTCAGGCAGAAGCCACCCACTGAGTTAGGCTCCTCAAAGTCTGGGCAAATGGTGGTCCGATGACTTCCATTCATCCCAGGAACTCCGCTGCCCAAATGGCTTTCACACCTGGCAACCTCTGAGGCTTTCATGTCCGGGACCTGAGCTGACTTGATTTGGTAGCCACATGGTCTCTCGGAACCGTGGACCTGGAAGTCCCCAGCTCATATACTGTGCACAAGCATTTATACACTTAAACATAACTGTCTAATAAAATATGCTTTACACTGTTATACTTTCTAAGTCTTTTGTTTATGAGGGATAGAATGAGAATCTGTACTTTTATTCCCACTAGCCATATTCCCCAAAAACTGAAAACCTGACTTGGCTTTTAAAATATCTCACAACCTTATGTAGGGTTAGAGTACCTCCAGAACCCCTATACCAGGTTCTGAGTGATCTGGGCATTAACTGGGCATCCCCTATTATAGTAGGGACCCCTTTACCGTTCCAGGGATACCACACATCCCTATGCCCCATTTACCTTTCTGGTCTGTGATGAAGCAGGGAATCCTAGCGGTGAGTCGCGCAAGCATTTTCAAGGCAGGATTTTGACCGGAGCGTTGTGTCTATATGTATCTGGGATTCCGACCTGATTCCCAGGTACATTTTTGGGGTATCCAGCAACTCTGGACCCCGACTACCTAGGCACAATCTGTGAAGACTTTCTCTGCAAAACCCACCCTGAAACTCATAGCCCAGCAATCTCTGCTTGCTGGCACACCTGGAAAGGTAAAAACACAGAAAATTCTTTATTGTAGCATAATTTTACACAATGCATTGACAAACACTGGGCTCAAGAGCTGACACTCCCAAACCACAACACATGGATCAGGGGTAACCAAGTGGGCTTAAACTTTATTGTGAGCCTGGTTACCCCCTCACCGTCACACTGTGAGTAGGTTTACTGGCTATGCACTTCTTTAACCCAGGCTGTGCTGAAAAGTTGTGTAATGCGGCCAGCATAAACTCGTAGGTGCCCATGTTAAAATGGGTAAGAAGTAGAGAGTGACACACTGTGCTTTTTGCATATCATTACCCATAATTCCTGGCTGCAATGACAGCACTGCTGCTAAACGATAATAGGGAAAGACAGAGTTATAGACCTGTATTAGACATGCAAATGCACCACAAATGGTATTTTTATTTATTGTGTATTATTTATAAATATATAAATATGAAACCCATGGGTTGGTACATGATCACAAAGGATTAAAGAATGTGTTATTCTTTATACATTTATTCTTTGCTTGATGCCATATTCTTTAAGATATTAAACCCTTTTTAAATGTGACAAAATAGGATGTCATCATATGCCCACTGCAGTAAGAAATGCTACACTGCAGTATCGTTACTATTCGTTCACTTAAACTCTGTGCCTCAAATATTTTCTCTGAAGTCCCTAAAATACAGAAACATAGTATAGACTACTGTGTTGTATCATCCACACCTGGTAGGGAAATGCATATTGTAATGAAGTAACAGGAATATACATGTACTGTTGATTAAAGTGGCATAATTAATATCACAAGACACAAAAAAAATCCATATAAGTGATGTATGGGACACATTTTCAAAATCCTCTTTGAAATTACAACAACACAATTTATAGACAATAAAATGCAACTATTTAATACACGCCAAAGCAATTAGTAGGGTAATGACTGCATAGGAAAGTGCTGTTTTTGTTTATTAGTTAATTGGGAATCAACCCAATGTTCACATCAAACCTACTGAATGGTCAGAAACCATTTTTTCCATTGCCGGACTTAGGGAATTGTGAAAGATAATGGCCCAAATTTACTAGGCAGCGTTACTTCATAACACACACACGTTGCTGCACAAGAGACACTGAGGAGGATGGAGAGTTACTGCCTGTCATGGTTTTTTATATCTGGAGATTCTATCAGAGTGAACATACTGTACAGCCCTTTTGGACTCAAAGGAAGAACTGGACACTCAGCAAGGACTATATTTTCTCTACACAGAATCTGGTGCCAAGGAGAACTATGCTTTAGTTCAGTCAGGAACGTACCAAAAAAGGAATCCGAGGACGATCTCAAAAGTCCCTATTTGGGTGCAAGCAAAAAGTCCTATATAATAATGGGGTGGACTGAGGCAAACGAAATATGTATCACAGGGGTCCTAACAAATGTTGAAATGTTTTTGGTTCGCTGCTTTCCTCCCTTTGGGGATTTAGTCAGCTCTCTGTCGATACATATTTCTTATTTCCATTATTATATAGGGATTTTTGAGTGCACCCACATAGGGCTTTTGGAATCCCTATTGGATTCTTTTTTGGAGGTTATTTTCCATACTTTATTGATAGGTTGAACAAGTGGCTATGTTGGATTCCCAAGTGTCACTAGAGTCAGGGTCATGATGATAAATGGAGTCCTTCATGATAAAAGTGCTTTGAACTACAGTTCCAGGTTTGTGGTTCTGACTCCTTGACCCTTCTTTGTAGAATCATAAGCAAAAGAGAATATTCCCCATGAATATAATTCCTTCTGGCTGTTAGAATTTCCTAGTTGGAATAAATAGTAGCTGTTTAGTTAAATGTTACCCACATACAGTGCAATTAAAATGTCTTTTGTTCCCAGTACACTTTATTTTATAGACTTTATGATAACATAGTGCCTGTGTTTCTGGCAATAAGCTTGAGTGACATTCGAGAATTAGTGCATGTATTAAAAAGTTCAATTATATTTATCTGTGCATCTTATGACAAACTTTCCATTACTGCATTCTTCAGGAAAAGATGCATGAATATTTTATTGATGCGTTCACACACATTAACACAAATAAGAATGAGTACCAATTAGCTAAAGTAATGAATAAACCAGAATAGTATTCCTGCATGAGCAACAAGTATAAAAAGGGAATCCATAACAAAGATGGTGTCATAGCCAAGGCTGATGAAGCTAAAACGATTAATCTGCTTTAGATTTCATGTTAACAACCATACATAATGTTATAATTTGTGCTATGGTATCCAATATTCAATTTACAAATATAAGTAACCTAATGTAGCATTAACGCAAATGGTAAAATGTCTTGCAAATGGCTTGTGTCCTTTCTAAATTCAGTTACTTTAGGCGCTGTGCGGTGTAAGCCGGGGTACTTAAGGGGAGGGTACCTCCAATTTTCTTCAAGGATATCTACTGGAGCGAAGTTGTCTGGAGTATCCTGGATCCTGGTATACTGTGGTGAAGGCTGCGCAGCTCGGAGAAAGAAGGACAAGATCGGATGGCCCAGCATTGGTGGTCGAGGACAGCAGCAGAGATGCATGGATGCGGGAGCTGCAGGAGGAGGTGAGAAGGTGCGGTCCCGAGTGGTTGCTGGCTAGTCTTTGGTGGTGAGGCGGGGATGTCGGTCGGGGGGGAGTTGCCTGGTGACATGGAGGCGAAGTCGGATGGCGGTGGGGAGGGCTCTGGAAGTGGTGCAGGCCCCAGGGGTGGCAAGGGCCATAGAGACCTGGAGGTTGCTGGGCCTAGGGCGGAACAGGGAGAGGGAGCAGCGGCGTGATGTCCAGAGGGGCGAGTTGGATGATGTGGCTTCCCAAGGCAGCAGGGAGCAGGACCCACAGCAGAGAATGGCTGGGGCCACGGCACTGCCAGCCTCTGCCAAGGCTGAGAACATCAGGGCAGAAAAAGAGGGTGTAAGGCACGGCGAGGGATGCCAGGACGATGCAGAAGACTAATCTGGCCTCGGAGCGATGGATAATTCAACTCAGGGGAGAGCAAACGGTAGGGAGTGGGGACAAGGAGTTGGTAGGGTGTGTCATAGAGGGCAAGCGCATGAAGGACAGATGGGGATGGAGTAAACAACATAGAAAAAAGAACCATTTGCCCAGTCTCACATTTCCACTACTATCACCTTGAGACCTGTTTTTTTACCTAGACAGGTGATTTGCAGCCCCTCCCCACCTTTGCTCATACCTAACTACCACAATTAGGGAATACTGTATATCAGTTCTCTGGACATGTTTGATCTAATTCACCTCAAACTGTCCCTCTATTACATTAACCCGGAGTGTCATATATACTCATCGTAGGGTTAATATATATGTGTGTCATTTGATGTATTTTAACACCCATTATTTTAATTAGTTTAGCATTAAAGATTATTTTTAATATTATCATTATACTTCATAGGGGTCATTGAGTGCTTTAATTGGGTTCTTTTTTCTATGTTGTTTACTTATTATGTCACTCATCAGCACCTTACCCCATACATTTACTTAACATTTAGCTGAAGCAGGGTTTACCATTTTAGTACCAGATAGGGATGGATCAAGGGATCAGATGAGGGGAGGCAGGGGATAGTGGGGGGAGGACATGATAAGAAGTGTGAGGGAGAGGGTGGTCACCTCTCTGACTGGTCATGGATGGGCATTGGGGCGGTAAGGAGAGCAGGATGAATACAGAGTTTGTACGGGGGTACGGTCTTTATAAAGCTTAGGGGGATGGAGGGATTAATAGGATGACTGAGGAGTAGGTGTGAGGGCAGTGGGTTATGAAGCCGGGGGTGAGATGTTTTAGGCCTTGGGGGAGTTCTTTCTGCAGTGAGCAGAGGGGGGAGCTAGGGCAGGGTGCATTGTGTACACGGGGGTCAATCGGTGGTGGCAGTGTGGGGGCAGGAAGCAGTGTAGTGGGTGGCCACAGCCAAGGATTACACATGCAGGGGTGGTACCCCTACCAGTGGGTAGTATTAGGGTCAGTGGAGTGGGGGATTAGTGATAGTGGGCGGGGGTCAGCGGCCATGGGGATGAAAGGGGTAGCTGGGGTGGCTGCAGTGCTGGCACCAATGGGGCGTCCCGTGGGTTGAACTGCTTGAACAAAGACGAGAAAAAGGAGGGAGGGGTGACAGATACTAGCTTTAGGGATGTCAAAGGAATGGAGGCATAAGACGTTTATGGTGAACTTATCATTTTTGGAGCTCATTCTGTTGTTGATGGTGGGAGAGCTATGAGACACAGAGCTTGCCAACAGCTAAGTTATCTTCAGGACAGAAAACATGGGGGTGGTTGCGGCCATGAATGGACTATCGGCTTCAACCCCGGAAGTGGTCCGGTTGCTGGTCCTGAGATGCCTGGATTATAACATGGTTCAAAGCATGTCCCGGGGTTGAAGAACAGAATAGCAGATGCCCTTTCTCAATTTCAGTTTTCAGCGTTCTGGGAGTTTGTTCCCGGAGAGGCCACGGTAGGGGACCCCTGCCTGCGAAGGTTGTAGCAGGAAGCAGTATGGGAGTGATGGAGCTGGTGTGGGCTTCAGTAGCCCCGGGTACATGGTCAGCATACACCAGGGCTTCAGAGGAATGTCGTGCCTGGTTAAGAGAAGATTTGGAAAAACGTGGAATGGAGGTTGCAAAGATAGAGGCGATCCGGGATAGGTTGCTATCATTTGTGTTAGGAAAACGGGATTTGGGGCACAGCCATAATGGTAGTGACATTTTTGGTGGGAGTCTTTTCCTTAAAATTGAAAGGGATTATATGAAGGATTTTGTGATATACAGGGTAGTAGCAAGTCGGAAGAGGGTGGCTAGATCCAAGGATGACTGGGCTCTGATTGCAGAAGCAATGCTGGAAAAAAATGGTATGGGCAATACACGAGGCATGTTTTCCTGGTTACGAGGCAAGGCTGTTTAATGGGCCATGCTCATAGAGAGTCAAAGATGGGTGGTGGAGGGGTGGAGGGTTGGAGAAAGAGGATGTAGTATGGGAAGCCAGGTCTGTGCGATTTAGGATCAGGAGGTCAAAGACGGACCTGACGGCTATACGAAAATGGGTTCACCTGGAGGGAATAGAAGGCAGTGTGATCTGTCTAGTAAGGCAAGTGGGGGAGTACTGGCAGTGCAGGCACCAGGGTGGTGCCCCTTTCTTTTTGATACATGAAGATGGACTGCAGTGTCCCATTTTCAGATGTTCCATTTTCAGTAGTGAGTCAGTGGGAGGTCTCAGAGGCCTAAGGTGCCGAATGGCAGAATGAGCACAAGCTGAGGGTATTCCACGAGCTCTTGGTGGAATGTTAGCAGAGCAATATGGCTGGGTCTCTAGTTAGCATAAATTGTTATATTTATCATGTTGGTATTAGTGGTTGTTTGTTATGAATAAACTGTGACCAATTTTCCTCCGAAGAAGTTGTCTGGTGTGGTTATTAGGAATGGAGGAGGGGTCCAGCTCAGGGCATGGGTAAGTCATGTAGGAGATTAAGATCATCACATCTAGGATTCTCATGTAGAACATGTGCAGTCCCACATCACTCACAGTGCCAAGTCAGTATACGTGTTGGTTGGTTGCAGCTGAATTTAGCAACATTGTTGCACAAGATTTGTCATTCTCCTCTTCTACATTTTTCTTATCCTAATCAGTCTAGGGGGTTAAATTCCCTAAAATTATACTCCTTTGCAGCAGGAATACATCATTAATAATGCTCTTGCACAACATAATGTCTTTCCTCTAGATTTTCATGGGGGGCGCGGGCGGTTGCAGAGGCTCCGTGCTCTTCCCCAAGGCATTAAAATTAAATGTCGGGGATCGCGTGAGGCCTCTGGAACATCAACTTACCTTGCTTCAGCCGGCGTCTGGAAGCATCTCCGCAGCGGGGTCATGTGGCGTGACGTCACACACGCGTTGCCATAGCAACGCAAAATCAAATTACACCGTGGGTCACGTGACGCGATGTCACATGACCCCACGTGTCATTTGACGCCGCACTGAAAGAAAAGGGGGGTGCGAGCCCCGAGGACAAGAGGCAGGGGGTGCAGGAGCAAAAGTTTGTGCACCCCAGCTCTAGATCAATGTGTATCTCCTATGAAACCATCTTTATTGTAGAGCACTTCCACTAATCTGTATTGATTAGCTAGGGATATTGTTTATTTACCAGTACTCGTTTCCATGTGAAAGTGTTCTCTTTGCTTCATTTTGTACGAAACATTGTATACTGTAGTTCCCCCTATTCAGAATTAAATGATATCCTCACTGGGACACCTACAGATACATCAGTAACTCACCTTTGTATATGCATCTGCTTGAGCCTGGGTCACATGCTGTGGCCTTGTGAAAAGGAAATATTCAAGTGTCAACAAGCTGCTCAGTAACTGGCAGCTATGTGTAGATTCCAGGTTATTTGTTGAAGTAGTCACTCCTTCTCTGCAAGGCTGAGGCTGCTGGCCAAAAAAAGTGCTATTTCTGCTTCTGAGCACAGTTTCCTAGATCACGCCCATTCGTCAAAGTTCTAACTTCACATCCATAATGCACATCGCACATTGTTCTATAGTTCAGCTGAATTTAGTTTGTTGACTTTGTTCTCGGCGTATGCCAAACATTACATCCAGATGACTATAAATCTGTTGTTGATATACTGTGCCCAAACACATGGATAACATGCAAATCATGTATTTCCTTGTGATGTTCAGTGATTCATTTATAACTGAAAAACATATACACCACTTTACTGAAGGAAATGGAAACTTTAAGATCGTTTTTTTTTAATGCAGGATAGTACAGATATAAAATTCTTGTGAACAGCACATTATTTCCCAATTCTAAAAACATCCACTGAAGATTTCATTCAAGTTGCAAAATAAGTGAACACTAAGCACAATGCATTCAGTCTGAAAGAATGCGCATTTGTCCAATTGATATGGGACAAAAGCCAGCCTTTCCTAGGTTCAAGATAGAGGCATTTAGGAAATGATTTGTAATAATAATAATAATAAAATCAAATAAACAAAAAACAGAATAACTGCTGATTTGATTCCAAGGGTTAAGTGACTACTCTTGGCATTTATATAATAAACATGTACTATCAGCATACTAGAGATCGTATTTTGCGATCTTTTACACACAAAAAAATAGTCCTTAAATTCCAAACATGAATTTGATGTAATCTCATCAAATCATTGTAAGATATATTATTTAGGTCATGTTAACAAATACTTTTATTAACAACATACTCCGTGAATAAGATTGACTATGTTCTAGTGTTGAATGGTACAACTTGAGCATGGTTCCTCACTATTACTATATATATATATATATATATATATATATATATATATATATATATATATATATACCCTATTTCCTCAATTCTAAGACTCACCTTTTTTTCGATTTTCACATGTCTGAATTTGGGGTGCGTCTTAGAATCGATGTATTAAAAAAAGTGTCTACAATACTAACCCCCTCTTTTCACTTAACGTGTTTCAGGAGAGGTCCCATGTCAGTGGAGGACGAAGTGTGCGGCGGCGGCGGCAGGAGAGGTCCCACATCTGCAGATGGTTGAAGATGGCAGCGGGCGGGAGTGCGGTGGCGGCGGCAGGACAGGTCCCAAGTCTGCAGGTGAATGAAGATAAGAAGACAGCGGGCGTGCAGTGGTGGAGGAGTCTAATATATCATAATAGCAGGAGCAGAGTGGCATAGGGGAACGGCTTGGGAGGTGCACACTGTAACACCGGCAGTTGACCGGTGCAGTGTGCACCTCCCAAGCCGTTCCCGTATGCCGCTCTGCTCCTGTTCAGCTCTCCTGCAATTATGATCTCCTACCGTCGAACCCCACCGCACGCCCGCTGTCTTCTTATCTTCATTCACCTGCAGATTTTGGACCTGTCCTGCTGCCACACACCCACCCGCTGTCCATCTTCAACCATCTGCAGACGTGGGACCTCTCCTGCCGTCACCGGCCGCTTCATCCTCCGCTGACATGGGACCTCTCCTGAAACATGGTAAGTGAAAAAGTAATTTTCCTCGATTGTAAGGGCCAAATCGATGGTGCGTCTTACAATCGAAGGCGCCTTACAATCGAGAAAATACGGTATATATATATATATATATATATATACATATATATATATATATATATATATATGTTTTAAAACTCAACTATATACATACTGAGTTGAGTTTTAAAACAGCAATCCTTTCTATTGACTTCACATTTTTTGCGGTGATTGAAGCCAATAATATTGACTTTTTTTGGCATCTACATGGGATGGTTAACTAGATGTCAGTGATACTCTTGGGGAATGCAACAATGGCTGCATGCCCTAAAAGGCGTGTTATTTGAACATTTTAAACATCTCCAAAACATTGTTTCATGTCATAAGATTATATGGACACAGTCCAGCTTGTGCTGTATGGTAGGCTGATAGTACCAGCAAGTACCAGCAATATTTTCATCTGTTTCCAATACAAGCTGAGGTCTGTATCATTCCCTGAATGCTGAATTCTTACTGATATTACATACTGTACGTGGCACAAAGATACAGTACAGCTGCATTTAGCATGCAATTATATTCATATACTTTGAATTTCTCCTTTTTATAAAAACAAACAAGCAATATATATATATATATATATATATATATATATATATATATATATATTTTTTACATTCAGTCACAAATGTAGCAGAAGGTCATGAAGCTGTGTCATGTGGCATGGTGCTTCATTTTTCTCCAGACTTCAATTTTCTTTGTAGTAAGAAACCGAGCTAGTCCACTCAGGAGCATCAAGAATATAGTCATACACATCACAATTACATAGTGGCTGATGCTGCAAACAAGAAAGGCACTGTTTAGTAACAATTAAAGTTGCAGAAAAAAGAAGACATTTTATCGTGTGTAAAGTGGTACATTCTGCAAGAGTATTATTACACATACTGTATCCAATGACATTTTCTGAAAGGCGTAAAGCTGCAGACCAAGCAATATCCTACACGTGTTTTTTATCTTTTAATAAATCCGTTCTGTTCTATGAGAAAATACTTGTAGCATGTTTTTAAAAACAACTCTGAATGCCATTTTTTATGAATTATAATGTAACCAGCTTTTTTTTGGTTTCTATAGCAATCATTTACAAAGTCACAGATACTGAGTCAATACTCCTCTGTAATCATTTAGTAAACCCCCGAGGCGAATCTTCGCCGATCGATCAGCAATTTAGCTAATTACTTATCATTGTGTGGATTGTATTGAAGCACATATTAAAGGGGGGGAAATGGCATCTTGGACTGCTGCTTTAAGATTACCTTTTTTTTACTGTAAAGGATTAAGTGTTCCTTTAAAATAAGGAAATAGCTAATATGATGCAATCTGAGTGTAGTGCCAAACAAAGTATATTTGAATTCGTGGCCTTTCCACAGCGCAGAGGGCTTAAAACATGTTATCTATTTTTGCCACACTCAAAGGAACAAAAAAAAGTATGCTTTCACTAGTTTAAATGAGCAATATCCACGCACACCATGCACCCTGACAGACGTCTTTCAAATGTACGAATCAAATGAGTCATGGATTAAGTGAAGGTTTGCAGCATTTATTTCTAGGGTTTCAAACCGGCACAGAAACACTGGGACAAGACGCATAGTGGGGGCATGTAGTTCACAATGTCAGAATCAAGATTACAAATGTAAAAAGTGGCAGCTTTATGTTCACCTTTTTCGCTTTATAGGAAATAAATTATGGCAAGTGTTGAATTTAAATGAAAACATACCACATTGTTCGTTTTCTTGTGTATTTTTCCATAGAGAATAATACTACATTGCTCTTCATACTGTAGGATCTGTCATAGACACAGCCTGAATCCATTTTAACCAATCAAGTACTTGCCACATGCTATTTCTTCATATTAATGCCTCCATCTGCCTGTCCCTCTCAGTGCTCCATGACAAAGTATTTCATGTCTTTTGTAAGACTTCTTTTTATTTTATTTTTAATTAAAAGGGTCTTACAATGTTTGTTATTTGCAAGGAAGTAAAACATACATTTTCAGTTGTTTTAAATGACGTCTAAAGATAATCCTATTTAGAAGGCTTAGGTTATCAGAACCAGTGCTTAGTTGTCCCACTTGTCCGTTCACCAAGCGCTCTCGGCTGACGGCACTGAGGCCGCAGCTCTAGAGTCGCGCCCAGCCTCCGACCGACCGAGACGCCGACCTGAGGGTGGGAGCCGGGATCAGTGTGGCAACGCAGGACACAGCAGAGCCATCTGTCTGCAGCTTACTGAAATACAAGGCTCCTGGGCACATATATTCCATTACAGGATGCTAAAGCAAAGTGAGCTGCATCATGAGAGCTTTGGATGCAGAGGTGCCCTATCACTTACATCTGGTAGAGGTGACATGCTTTTTATGATATAAATTGTGTCAGTATCCTTTTGGCAGTGTGTTGTTTGCTCTTTAATTTTACATTAAACATACTACACAGGGTGGCGTGTGGCAAGGCCACGGATGTCTGATTATTGATCTGCCATATATGTATGCACTGTGGTTACTGTATATGTGTGATATGTGTGATATGTGTGATATGTGTGATATGTGTATGTTCATGTTCTGCTTGCACGTAATAGTAAAAGGTTACAACGTTGTAGATTACTATTGTTATTCTTGTTCAGGAGAATCTTGCTTATTGGGGATCCTGGGCAAGTGGAGGCGCTGCCAAGTACATATTGTTACCCCAGGCTCCCAGATAGCAGAGGCCCAGATCTCGCTGAGCCAGCAGGTATATACAGCATTAGTAGCCTTTCTATATCAGCAGGAAAGAGGGGTACATTTGGAGGCGCTGCTGAGATCTCAGACCTGGGGTGCCCTAACCAGTATTTAAATTGTGTTATCAAATTCTGCCATGTTTGTGCCATCCAAGACAGAAGTACGCAAGTGGGCCCTAAAATGCAAGGTGCCCCCTCAATGTGCTATTGCGGTGGGACATGTGCCTGCCTCTACGTTCTTGAGCACAGTATGGGACCAAGTAAGAAACTTCCCTGCCTTAGCAACGGCCCGATTTATGGACCATATTTATGATGCTGATCTAACCTGGCATAAGGTCCTCTTGGCCACTGAGCACGAAATATGCCCAGAAACTATACCCCCAGTTATAACCTTACCTGAGGTCCCTTGAGTCAGTTGTTCGCTGGTCTACGTGGACGTAGCCGCCCCATTGGCTATGTCCGCGCCCCAATCGGGCCGCCCCGGCCCGCCTTCTGAGTTAACCTATACCCCATTTCGTACACCGGAGAGAAGCTTAGCCACTACGTGGCCAGCAGCCACTGCACTAGGAGAGTCCTTTACACCTTCCGCTATCCGGCCCTCCCAGAGCAGTAGTGGCCTGTCCAGACATAGAGCAGATAGTCCACGTTCTGGTAGTGTTATGTCTCCTGAAGTGACAGTGCCTTTGCTGGTGGAGGCCCTAAACCAATCCTCACAGTCACAGCAACATAGGAAACTCAAAGCTTTCTCAGGAGCCAAACCGACGCCATTTGGAGAGGCCGAGTTTGAAGAGTGGAAGGATCATGCTGAACAAGTACTGCCAGAATGGACCTACACTGATGCAGTGAGGCGACAGCGAATAATTGAGTGCTTGCGGCCGCCTGCTTCCCATATAGTGCATCGGTACAGGGATGACCATCCGGATGCTGATGCTCATGGCATAATACATGCACTTACCAAAGCCTACGGAGCACCGGTGGATACGTTCGCTTTGATGGCCAAGTTCCACGCACTTGTCCAGAAGGAGGGAGAAATGGTGTCTGACTTTCTTCGGCGACTTCACTTGGATCTCTGGAATCTAGTGAAGAGGAAAGTAGTGCACAAGTCAGATTCTGACGGACTTCGAACCATGCAGTTTCTGAGGAGACTCTTGTCATTACACCCTGTAGCTGTAAGAGTCAGTGTTGGCCCCGTGCCGGGACAAGCCTTGTCCTTTGACAAACTTATGGATCGAGTGCAGGCTCATGAAACTGTGCTGTTAGGTCGGGATCCGAGCCCAGAAAAGACAGTGGGGGCCACCTCAAAGGAAACTAAGGAGAGGCTAGACCGAAGCCAGCCAAAGAAGCGGGTCAAGAGAAGGAGGATGATCCGGATGGGTGTGAGACCAATGCTGAAGACTCTACATCAGGAAGAATGTCTCCTGCCCATAGGAACCAGTCTGCTAGGAGTAACGTCCAGTGTTTCCGCTGCGGCAAGATGGGCCACATGGCCCCTTTCTGCACGCTCAAAAAGAAGGTGATCACGGGAACCGCAAAAATCCATGCTGTGCACCACCTTGACATCTGAACCCGTTCCTGTGTCAGAAGAGGCTGCGACCCCCCCGTCCAATGGGGCGGCAGTACCGCCCCAGATGGGTGGCCGCATTGGACCCGCGGCCATTGTGAGGGTCGTCATTGAAGGCATTTACGCGTCAGCATTACTGGACACTGGTTCTCAGGTAACCATTGTATACTGATCATTCTACGATCAACCCCTGTTGTCCGCAAAGGCTATGAAATTGCGAGGGTTGAGCCATGAAGACTACCCTATTGATGGAGTGCTACGGGTTTATCTGGATATTCCACAGCTTAATACCGGCAAGCATCATCCCATGGAAGTGGAAGCGTTGCTATGCCCTGAACCACAAGGCTCCTATAATCATGGGAACCAATACCGACATAGTACAGGTAGTGATTCGTATGTACTTACAGGAAGCTGGCGAGCTACCATTAGCGGCGCTGGCAGAATACCCTGTGTTGCGAGAAGAATGTTGTAGGATAGCTGCCCAAGAAGAGCATGGAGTCCTCTACAATATTGAGTACGGATTGACTGAGATTCCACCAGGGCGAGGGAAGATGATGACTGCTACTTGTTGCTATCCGGAAAGAAGCAAAGTAGATTGGCTATTCTCGCTGGAAAGTACTGCTGAAGACGACCAACAGCGTGGATACAAACTGTTAGCCCAGGTGAGGGAATAGCCGTCTAAACTACCGAATAGAGTACTGGTGTATGTACAGAACATTTCTCCCTATCCCATGCCTATCGACTACGGGCAGCAGTTGGGAAGAATATATCCTGACACTCCGGTGGAGAAAATGGAAGCCCAATCGCAGGCAGCTGCCGTATCCACAGCCGCCCCTCAACTGGCGTTTGACTTCGGGGATTCCCCCTTGACGAAAGAGTGGAAAGAAAGGTTGCAGACCAAGTTGGAAGAAAGACGAGGGGTATTCTCCACCAGTGATATGGATGTGGGATGTAGCCACAGTGCCCAGCATACTATACGGCTCCATGATACGACTCCCTTTCGAGAAAGGTCCCGTCGCATTGCTCCAAGGGATGTGGAAGATGTGAGGAAGCTACTACAAGAAATGGAGGCGGCCGGCATTGTTATGGGATCTCGTAGCCCATACGCATCGCCTATCGTGGTGGTGCGAAAGAAGAACGGGTCACAACCGCTATGTGTGGACTATAGAACCTTGAATAACCGTACTGTACGGATTGAAGGCCTCTGTCGGGGGAACAAGTGGTTTAGTGTGTTGGATCTGAGGTCCGTGTACTACCAAGTGCCAATGAACTCGGAAGATCAAGAGAAGACAGCTTTCGTTTGCCCTTTAGGGTTTTATCAATTCACGTGTATGCCCAAGGGATATGTGGTGCGCCAGCCACTTTTCAGCGACTAATGGAAAAGACGATAGGGGATATGAACCCCAGGGAATGCTTTGTGTATCTGGACGATATTATAGTGTTCGGGAAGATGTTGGAGGAGCATGAAGAGCAGCTGATAAAAGTGCTGGATCGACTCAGTGCCGAAGGACTCAAGCTGTCAATGGATAAGTGTCGGTTTTGCCACACCTCGGTGACCTACGTGGGTCACATTGTCTCTGCAGAAGGAATATCTACTGACTCGGGAAGATAGAAGCAGTGGTGAACTGGCCGCGATCCACTAATGTCATGGAGTTACATTCCTTCCTGGGGTTTTGAGGTTATTACCGAAGTTTCTGGAAGGCTACTACCACAAAGCAAAGATTCTTAACAACCTTCTCAAAATCTACCCCGAGGACACGGGTCGGAAAGCCGCTTCAGCTCAAGCACCCTTCGGGGATAAGTGGACTCCTGCATGTGAACAGGCATTTCTGGGGTTGAAGAAGAACTTAACACAGGCTCCTGTGCTGGCTTATGCAGATTCTGATCGGTCGTATATTCTACACGTTGATGCCAGTTTTAACGGTTTAGGTGCTGTGTTGCACCAGAAGTATGATACCGGACTTAGACCCATGGCCTATGTCAGTCGGAGTTTAACGCCCAGCGAACAGAACTATCCTGTTCATAAGCTGGAGTTTCTAGTCTCAAATGGGCTCTTGTGGACAAGCTGCATGACTACTTGTATGGGGTCACATTTGAAGTTAGGACTGATAACAAGCACAATTTGAGTATGTCTGAACAGTCTGCCATTAGAGACCTGAAAAACTATTGTATGTTTGTATGTATGTCTTTATTTATATAGCACCATTAGTGTACATAGCGCTTCACAGTAGTAATACACATTACAATCATATAAATAACAAATAATACAAATAACAGATCATGGGAATAAGTGCTTCATAAAAGTAAAATTCGGAAGAGGAGTCCCTGCTCCGAGGAGCTTACAATCGAATTAGTGGGAAGAACGTACAAAGACAGTAGGATGGCATTCAGATAAGTGCATCTTCAGGGGGCCAAGCTTTATGTATTGTGTATAGTATTAGCCACGGTGCTACTCATATGATTCTTTAACCAAGTGTGTTTAAGGTGGGTCTTAAAGGTGGATAGAGAGGGTGCTAGTCGGGTATTGAGGGGAAGGGCATTCCAGAGGTGCGAGGCAGTAGGTGAGAAAGTTTTAAGGCGGGAGAGGGCTTTAGATACAAAGGGGTTGAGAGAAGACATCCTTGAGCAGAACGCAAGAGTCGGGATGATGCATAGCGAGAAATTAGGGCTGAGATGTAAGTAGGAACAGAAGAGTGTAAAGCTTTAAAAGTGAGGAGGAGAATTGAGTGTGAGATGCGAGATTTGATAGGAAGCCAGGAGAGTGATTTCAGCAGGGGAGACGCTGAGACAGATTTAGGAAAGAGTAGAGGGATCGAGACGTGAGAGAATAAGGGCCTGAGTCAAAGTTTTAGCAGTCGAGTAACAGAGGAAAGGGCGTATCTTTGTTATATTGTGGAGGAAAAAGCGACAGGTTTAGATACGTTTTGAATGTGAGGGACGAATGTGAGAGAGGAGTCGAGTGTGACCTCTAGGCAGCGTGCTTGGGCTACTGGGTGAATGATGGTGCTTCCAACACTAATGTGGAAGGTGGTAGTAGGGCCAGGTTTGACAGGAAGTATAAGGAGTCTGTTTTTGCCATGTTAAGTTTCAGTCGGCGGGTGGCCATCCAGGATGATATTCCAGAGAGACATTCAGAAACTTTGGTCTGTACAGCAGGTGTTAGGTCAGGGGTTGAAAGGTAAATTTGTGTGTCGTCAGCATAGAGGTGATATTTAAACCCAAGAGATGTGATTAGGTCACCAAGAGAAAGTTTGTAGAGAGAAAAGAGAAGAGGTGCCAGGACAGAGTCCTGGGGTACACCCAAAGAGAGATCGATAGAGGAGGAGGTGTTGGCAAAAGAGACACTGAAAGTACGATGGGAGAGGTAAGAGGAGATCCAGGATAGAGCTTTGTTACAAATAACAAGAGTATGGAGAATGTTAAGGGGAAGAGGGTGGTCCAGTTCTATCAATGAGATAGGTGTGTTCTATCCTCTCCCCTCTAGGGGAGAGGAGTGTTTTCTATCCTGAACCAGGGATCTGGTTCCAGGCCTTCCCTCCCACAGGGGAGTTGAAGCATCCACCCCATACTCCACTAGGGAGTGTGGGCGATTGGGACAGACCTTTGTATTCTCAAGCCCTGGGGGCTGAGTCCAGGGACCAAGGAAAGAAGAGTGTGCTGTAATAGACAGTTATCTGTTTTTATACTCCTGCCTGAGGCTGCAGTTCTTCAGGGGAAGGGTGAGAGTGTTTTCTAGAGGGGACTGCACCTATCCCATGATAGGCCCTGTGGGAATGGAGGCGCTGTACCATAGGAAAAGAGAGCTGCGGATTACCAAAAGCCTTGCCTGTTGATTTCCCAACTAACATCGGCGGAAGCTCAGGGCCTTCTGTATACCTGCAGGTGAGCACCACAACACTGTGTAGCAATGAGATCTCCCGTCGGGTGGGGGAACACTGGTTACATACATAACATACATATATGTAAATATATTGAAAGACAGTAAAGTTTTACAATGATTAACTTTGAGAACTCCAGATATAACTAATTTCCTGCATGCGCTTGGGAATAGGAATTCTATACCTGATAATAGGTATATCCATAAACAAACAGGCCAGCCTTTCCCTGCAATTGCAATGCTTCTTTTGGTGTTCGAAAAAGGTTAAAGACATAAATGGTAAGGCACTAAAATCATATTCTGTAAATGTGGGAGGCTCGTCAGCAATGTTTTTTACACTCCATTTGTTCAGTAAAGGTCTATAAAGATTGGAAATGCATATTCCAGATCATATTACTTTAGTACACTCTAGATCTGCCTGGGGCATGGGAATTATGTCCCTGAAATGTAATTACCCTAAAGGTATGGAGGAGCAAACAAAAAATGCAAAAGATAGGGTACTGCCCATTATTAAAAGTGACATTAAAAACAAGTCAACTCACATGTCCCTGTGCTCTCCATTAAAGCACATACCATACTTGCCATATAGATATTAGTTCATGTTATATGCACTAACACCCTACTAATTATAATATTTGACTGAACCTGTAGGATTACAGTTTTTAGGAGGGGGGTGGCAGTTAATCCCCCTTTCTTTCTCTTACACTCCCACCCCTCTTTTTATCTCCCTTCACTTCTGCTCACTCCCCCATCTCTATCAATCTCCCCTCCATCTCTCAATCACAAAACCCCCTTTCTCAATTCCCTTCACCTCACTCACAGCTCACTCACAGCTGGCTCCTGTCCGGCTGTCCAATAGGAAACACTCCTGCTTTGGTCACATGGTTCCCTGTCTCTCACAGGCATCAGCTGTTTGCTCTGTTCCTTCTGCTCCCACCGGCTGAACAAGGACTTTGGCAGCTGCCACCGCCACCAGGATGTCTGCTACTGCTCCAGATGTTGCCACAGTCTTCCTCACCCTGCAGGTAAGTGCCTTCCGGGTAACTGGGTACCCATCCGGGTAAAATTATTAATTTTGACCGGGTACCCGTTACCCGGTTTTATGAAAATATAGGACCCGGTACAACACTAATAAATAACTTTGCAGTTGGAGACCCATACACTGCTTGAGAAAGCGCCAGGGTTTCGTGAAACGCGTGGGAGGGGGATTGTTTTTTGATTGTGATTTTTTTTTGTATCCTTTTATGTAGTTTAATAAATTGTTTTTAACTTACTTTTTGCTGGTGAGTTCTGCAATACTTCAGGGGCGGCTGTACCACTGATCTTTTTTGTTCCTGCTTACTATTGTTGAATCGGAGAGACACCGCAGAGTGCACTACGCCATTTCCGAGGAGAGGGGACGGTGATCAATCGTGAGTAAAAGAGTTACTCCACACCGGATTACAGGGAGACCTTTATTCATTTACTGCAGCTACAGCAGGCTGTCCTTCTCAGCGCAACAGGTCTAACTAAACAGATCGGCATCTTATCTCCAAACCCCTCACATACCTCTCTAACAGCTGTGTTTATTTCGACATTAACCCTATTGGGCCCCGCTTTTATAAGCTACATTTTGGCGTCATGTAGCTATTGGATTTGGTTCTTGGATCTTACAGCCGGTTTTGCTCTCCTGCAGTTGGAGACCCATACCTGAAGCTAGGGCTAGTGCATGCCACCCTGACTAAATTCTCTGCTTATAATGCAAATAAATAGCCACATAAGTTGCTGAAAACTTGGATTCTGAAACTTATATCCAAACCGTGAAAGTTTTGAGAGGCTGTATAAATTTCAGCATCAGTGAGCAGCTCAGTGCATATCAGGTTATGAAACACCTTGGCTTCGGAAGTACTGCTGATGCAGAATTGCAAGTGGTGACATTACATCATTGTCACAAAATGATATTGCATTTCTTTAAATCAAATAGGTTTGAATTCATGAAGAAGAGAAGAAAAAAAATCTGTTGAAGCAATTTGCATCACAAAACAGTTGAAAAACTGCCGGTTATGTTACCATTTTAGTCAATTAATTTTCCGAATGAATTTTTCAGCACAATTTAAATAAGGGAATATATGTCACTATATC
Organism: Ascaphus truei; assembly: GCF_040206685.1. Taxonomy (NCBI): domain Eukaryota; kingdom Metazoa; phylum Chordata; class Amphibia; order Anura; family Ascaphidae; genus Ascaphus; species Ascaphus truei. Next base: position 204,867,401 of record NC_134484.1, on the reverse strand, counting down.
AAATGCAGTCTAAGCAGGTAACAAAACGGATATTTCCCGCTGCGTAGAGGTTTCTCCTGGAGGTATCATTTTAGTTCCAATCAAAAAGAACATCATATACTGTTGTAAAAGGATTTGTTGGAGGTACAATAAAGTAAATGCATCTACCCACTTAATCCATCATTTAAAATACTAATTTACTCAAATCTGACATTTGTAAAGTTGACGTTTTTGAAAACGTAAGCACGAAATGTAAGCTTTTGTAAAGATTTCACACTGTTTTCTTTTTCTCTTTAGCAACAATGCAGGAATCGTTTAAGCCTTTGATAGCCAAACCATTATTTCTTAGGAGAAAAACAATAACAGCTATGTCAGACAATCATGGAGGATACAATCAGATATCCACGGAGGTTTAACCTTATAAGTAAAGGATGAGTGAATTAAGCTTATAAGAACGTTAAAGCGCAGTATTAACAAAAATGTGCTTTTGAATACTTGGTATTCACATTTGCCCCCTTAATAGAGTTTCAGACTGAGGATGATAGAAATAATTTGAGTACCACAACAACAATAAAAAAATGTGTTATCAATGTTTCCGGTGTGCAGAACCTGAGCAATACTGGGCCAAAACGAACCTGCACTAGATTTATCACATAACAATATCTTATTGATTTATAAGTTCTATTCTTTGTAAATCAGTTTACAAAAGCAGTTTTCTTGCCCCATTTTTGTAGCCAGTAGACTTTAATACATAAGACCCAAAGGTGTATATTTCTCTATGTTGGAAACAGCTAGTAATTTATATTAAAAAAAAGGGAGTTAAAACTCTTAAATTTAAGTATTTTTTGGGGTATGTCCAAGCGATAACTAGCTGTCTTAAAGCTTTACCGTTGTACCTGGCAAAGAGATAAAAATCTTAAGAACCCATCCATCCCAACAAATTCACTAATCTTGTTCCAGTCCCTTAAATATTATGTTTTGTAAACCTCAAATATTAATGTCTTGGTATACACATGAAAATGAGCACATAAGAAAAACTATGTACAGTACTGTATAACAGGAATTCAGCTACAAAAGTAAAGCAGTGGAAGTGCTGGGTGATAATGGTGAAAGACAGGGTTGCAGACCTGTCTAAGACATGCAAATGAGCATACAGGAATATTTACAGTTGATGTGTGTGTGTGTGTGTGTGTGTGTGTGTGTGTGTGTGTGTGTGTGTGTGTGTGTGTGTGTGTGTGTGTGTGTGTGTGTGTGTGTATCTAGATCCTTTAAACGGGGGTTCAAAGTGGTAGGGAGGTGGCAAAAGGTGATCAAGAAGATGTAAAGCAGCACTTGTGATGGTAGGTTCAACCATACAATGAATGCTGGAACAATATACTGTACCTAATTAAAATGACTTCAGCTTCCTCGAGATGCATGCAAATACTTTTGACAAACAATTATGGAAAACGTATGAAGATTGTAGTTTAAAGCACAGAAAAAAGCAGTCACCAACAACAAACCGGATAAGAAAATATCAGATAACACAAAGCAGTTACTGAGGAAACAACAATAAACAATGCAATTCCATGACGCAAGAACAAAAATTGAATATACAGAGCAAGATAATCCATAACTGAAGCTGTAAGAACATTTAAATGCAATACAGTATGTTGCATTTCTCAAAAATGAGAAAAGTTTAAAGAGGATGAAGCAGTGACTAATGATTGGGAAGAAGCAAATCATTCCCTTCTATCAATTTGATTGATCAACAATAAAAGACTGTGCACTTATATAGAGTGTTAAGGACTTCTACAAGAAATTGTGCAAGAACACAGGGCATAATCGAAAACAGGGCATAATTAAGCACATGACTAGCAAGAACAAACCACCAATCATGCATCATGCATCTTCCAGATATAGTAGTAGCAAAGGCAATAAAATGCATGAATAATAGTAAGGCCCTGGGGAAACAGAATTACAACTGAAATCTTGCAAGAAGCTAGTGAAGAAGAGAACAACTCTTTACATGTGGTTGAAGAATGGAAACATTCCAGAACAATGGAGTAATGCGATAGTTATCCTTGTCCATAAGAAAGTAGAGAAAGACCACCTCAAGAACTACAGACCAGTCAGTCTACTTCCAATCACTCTACTTTACGAAGGTACTCACTAATTGGCTGCAACGGACCCTAGACGTTGCCCAGTCTAGGGAACAAGTGGGATTTTGCAATAGATATAACACAATGGACCATGTCAAAGTTTTAAAAGAAGTGATTTTACAAAGTAATGAACATGATCTACCACTTATTTTAGGATTCACAGAAACAAAAAAGTATTTGATTATGTCTACCTCAGCCACACTTGAAGAATTAAGACATCTAATTAGGAAGAAAAAGGAGTTCAAATCAGTGGTGATAACTTGAGTTACCTACGATTTGCAGACGACACAGTTCTAATTGTTCTAAGTCCAGAAGATCTCTAGCAAGAAATCAGTCAACTTGCTGAAGAAAGTAAGAAGCTGGGCCTCATGAATCTTGACACGATAAAAGTTGTGTTCAACAAATCTGCTAACTCAACACAGATCGAAATAAATGGAAAATAACTCAAAGAAGTTGAAAACAATGTGTACTGTGGCTAGCAAGTATCAATAGATGAGAACCATTCAAATTAAATCAATAGGAGAATGAAGATGGGTCCATTTGGAAGAAACAAGACACTCTTGTGCCCCAAGAGGAAAGACTTCAATAAATGTATTCTGCCTGGGCTCACTTATGGATGTGAAACTTGGACCCTGAAAGGAAAGATAATTCAAAAGCTTCTGACAATGTGTATATATATATACACATACCGCAAGGGATTTGCACTCTAGATCTTTCTATATTAGTTTGAAGGCCTTTGAAGACCAGCAAATCTCATATTCTTGAATTTTGTTTAAACGAAATGAAATGCGTAGGGTTTGCGTGGGTTCCTTGCTGAGTTATCGCATAGGTCATATCCCTATACCCAAGTGATTGAATATCCAGCGGATAGCTGCCAGCAAAGACAAAGCTACGAGTTCTATTATGGACATTCCAACACTGTCACGTCCTCTGACATCTACCAGAGACGAATCAACGCGGCCCGACACAGGTCAACAGAGCAGGCTGTGTACCTCTCTCCCTCCGTCGGAGCAGCGTCCATCCAGCATATGAGATTTACTGGGATGTTTCCCGCAATGCTGTTTTATTCTGCCAGATTGTAAGAGGCATTTTATCTTTTGTGTTGGTAAAGCTTTTTTTTACAGTACTTCACCATATTGTGCCTCTTTTTCATATTACAGGACTTTTTCCATATATATGTATATATATATATATATATATATATAAAAGACTGTTGTAAGACTCTCTCTATGATGCATTACCTTCTAGGTTGTAAGTGTGCTTCATTTTCTATAAGCATCTTTGGAACACATGTTTCTAAAGGTCTCTCGGTTTTCCCTAATCAAACTCAACTAAAGGTGCATTCACTGACTACATAATTTTAATACTCATATCTTTACCAAATAACTTTACACTTACTGAATCCGGTTTGCATCACCAAATTATTTTACTCACTCACCCTTTGGAAAAAAAACTTTTCAGACTACATAACGCTTTGCATATGTTATGTATAAAAAAGCATATTTATGTGTTGTGAATGATCGTGTTTGATATGATCTAAAATATTTTGAACGGAACAAATCCTATTTTAACATATTGCAATGTAAGCAGATATGAAGGTGAAGCCTCTTCGTTTTGGTCTGTGAAGTGAGAGCATACAATGAAAGTGCTTTTAATACATATACTATAAATACATTTGGACACACAGGGGCTCATTCACTAAACTTTGATAAGTGGCTTATAGTACTATAAATGCCCTTATAGTTCGATATTGCCTGTTTTGCTATTCACAAAGCTTCGATACCCGGGCAATATGGCGCTATAACGTCTTTTTATAGTACTATAACACTGGCAAAAAAAAAGCCGTTCAATAAGCCAAAAATGGCCCAAATCTGTTTTGGTTTTTTTTGCCAGAAACTGCTTTTCACTAAGCAGTGATAAGCATATCATACTACAAAAAACTTGCTACATGTTGGCACCAGGATTGATACTGGAGGCCGGCGGGGACCCCTGGAATCCCGGGAGACGCTGCTCCCGTACACTAGTATTAAAATTAATATTTAAACTGCATGATCGCCTGTAAGAGCCGGTCAGGGTTACGCAGGGTCTCGGTACAGCTCTTACAGACTGCAGTTTAAACAAACACTTATAGTGCAATAAAAAAAACCAAGTAGTACGATGTTGTTTTTTTTTTTTACCGATCTTTAAAAAAAATGTGTTTTTTCTAAGTGAATACCATTATAGCGCGATAAAACAATATAAAATCGCTCTGCAATGCACTGATTTTATCGAAGTTTAATGAATGAGCCCCATAGTGTATTATTGAGGCTATTGAAACTGCACTGACATTGTTGAGTGGCTCACAATAGTTAATTGTTCTTCACAGACTGAAATTTGGTGTAAGGGCATATGAGGCTGTACAAAGTCTTCTGCATAACAAAATGTATGATTATATTGCATAAAGAAAATAATCAAATATTTCAACTAAGTATTGAAGGAAGAAATATTTCACAAATGTAATTCTCATTGTTGCTCAATTCATACAGTTTATAATGGGACCAAATGTTATAATTTCTTTATATTTTCTTTAATGTTATACAAGTCTATACATTTATCCATGTTTGGTATGAAGATGCAATTTACATTTTAACGGTCTTTAAATTAGCCGACCCAAAGATCCAATGCAGCTCATAGATCTTTAAAAAACCCCACATTATTTATTGAACAACTGACAAATTAATGGAAAATTAAATTGGGAAAAACTAAATAGGATAGTAATAGAATTGTCTACATATTGTTGTCTCGGGAGACCAGGTTATTTACACCTTTTTATCGGGATCAGACATTGAGCAAAACAAGGTAATTAAATAAATTGTAGTCTACTCGCATAAATTCGCTTACACACATTGATACACAAAATACAGACAAAAAAGACACACTTACTTTTGGACTGGGGTCCATTTGGACTGGTAGGTGCAGGGAACTCTTTAGGTGAGTTTTACCCGGACCGGGACTTAGCCCGGAATTTCCTGGAACCAAAATTGGCATAAAGTTCAACACGCCACCGCTACGTTCTCAGAAGAGAACTTGGTCCCTCCTGACCGCGAGTTACTCCAAATCTCCTGGAACTCAAATTGGCATAAAATCCCAGCAGCGTCCGCTACGATCGTTTCTGAGAACTTGGGCACAAAAGTCGGGACTTACACTCTGGCAGGCAGGCTTTTCAGGCTTGAAATCGAAGCCGGTTTAACTGCTATTCGCGCAGGAGCAACTTTGAAAAGCCCGCCCACGCTCTTACTACCGCAGGACTACAATCTGATTGGCTCACAGATTCTTATAGTATTCCGAGTTTCACGGATTACTAAAATTAAATGAATATTTAATATCAGGTCATATGGACACAAACACACAAATCAAATAACAAAAAACATGTGTAACATAAACACCAAATATATAAATGGCTACTCCCACAAAGGGGATACTAAATAACTACCAATAAAAAAGCTTCAGTGAAGCACAATAGAACACAAGTTAAATCAAAACATAGTCAAACTAACATCCACTAAGGGATTTCTAAGACACTTTGATTTAAAATCCCAAATGAGGGGAATGGGTACTGGCCACAAGCAACAGCAGGTGCTCTGTGTGGACGCGCACTGTCCGGACTGCATGAACACACGGCAAACAATTAGCTCTGCTAGCGCTTCCTGGTTATCACGTTCCAGCCAATGGGTAACTGTGCAGGGCTGCCTCTCGTGACCTCTACGCATTTCGCAACCACGTGCTGTGTCAGGAGGTGACACGTGGTTGGCAAGATTTTAATTGCACTACTCACATAAGCTTATGCTTTATTTAACCCCTTCAGGGCTTTCACACATTTTCTTACCAGTCCATGGGACAACTATTACATATATTTAGTGTAGGTTGTCGTGGCATGCAGGCTTATAAATGCTTTCGCCAAAGGGTTTACCAAAATAACTCCTTTTCATGAGATTATTATTTTATTTTAGCCTAATTGGTAGGAGCGCAGGAATCGTTCTTTTTGTTTTTCTATATGTAAGGTCTATCTTTTTACCAGCAACACACAGGGGTGTCTGAGCATTGGCACCTTCTATTTCTCTTCTCCTTGGGGAGAGTGAGTGTTTACCATTCCCCTGACTCTGCTAGAGAGTCAGGGAAAAGTAAGGTCTGCCCTCGGTGCCCTTGGCTGGGGGTGGATGTCCAGGGACTATCCAAAGGCTGACGGCTAGAAAGGGTTTTTCTATAACCGGTATCTATTGCTGTATGCTGTGTTACTGTGAAATAAAGAGCTGATCCTGTGTTCAATTATACTGCTGCCTGAGTCTGCAATCTATCAGGGGGAGTGGGGTGAGTTCTCCTTCGGGGATTGCCTTCACATCTGCTGGAGCCTGCAAGAGACGGAGGCGCTGTACCTAAAGAGATAGAGACCCATGATGTACCCCAGAAGCCTGTCGTATTCTCCCCAACAACACCAGCAGAGACTCCGATCTACTGTGAGCCAGCAGGTATGCACCACCATTCACCATGTAATGGCAGAATCTTCCAGAGGGTGGGGGAAACACCGTTACATCAGTTTAGAATTGTATTACTGCACTTAAAGTGTAAGATTACAGGAAGATGAACCGAAATGTATATATAGACTAGGTCCCCCTGGTTCCCCCCTTCTGCCCTAACCGCCCGGCAGGGTTGAGCTTAGCCGTTGAGGCAGGAGCAGGTGTCAGCGGTAGGCTCGGGTAAGAGCTGCAATCAGAGAGGCGACTGTGTCGCCAGCGGCTCCCTTTGCAGGGCGCTGCCATGTTGCTAGGCTCGTGCAGGCGCAGTGTGAGATTGCGCATGCACAGAAGAGTGCAAGAGAGGTGGCCAATAGCAGGGTAGCTCCGTGAGGGAATACAACCCCCAGAAGCCACTGGGAGGTATACCACATGTCGCACAACAGCCAAAGGGCTGCATCTTCCAATGCAAGGGGATATTGATACTTTTCATGCGCTAGGAGCACGGCAGTCGGAGCTGGGAGAAGGAGAGTAGGTTATGTGTGCAGGGCATCTGTGACCCCTGCACTAGGCCAGAGAACCCCTTAGGCCCCAGCCAAACCCTGACTCCCCTCAGCTTGTGGTTGCTGCAGAGACAGACCCAGTAGTTAAGGACACTGCCCCTGTAGTACCAGTGTGAGGAAGCAAAGAATGACAAGGCACTTCAGATTTTCTAATGCTGAATTTAATGAGCCCGTGGATGTCTCTCGCAGTCACTTAAAATAAATTCGATTTTTTTATCATTGGTGTGCCGCTTTCTTTTGCGAAATACCCTACCTGTGGTGCTCCACTTATCCCTCACATGAGGTTATTTTTGGCTGTTATCTACTATCAAGCTGGATGCACGCCCAGATGAGCTTCTGTTTAAATCAACATTGGATGCATGCTCTGCAGAGCCTCTACCTCAACTAACAGTGAGTTACCTCCGGAGTTTCATTGCATTAGATAGGTTTATATAGCCTTTATGCTCTAAGTAGTCATATCTAAGTGTGGTGGTGAAAAGGGTGCACATTACCTTCGGGTTGTTGTGCCCCCCCCCCCCAGTACTCCATAAATCCCACTTTATGATCTAAGCCTACAATGGAGGCGACTACTATATCATGAGCTATAGGCAATAAATTCTAACGAATACTGTCTACGCTCATTATACCTGAGCAAAATACATAAGTATACATCATTATACTCCCAGGATCAATATGAATTGCTCACATTAAAAGGGACATTAAGAAGATTGTTGATAACATTATCTACCTGTGAACGGTTTCTGCTGCACCGATAAATGGCCTATATGTCTACCTGTACACTAATTAGCTTGTTATTGCACTTTGGTGATCAAAAAGAAACCAGCCCAAACTGCACCATGAGAACAGTCATGTTACATGTTATGACGTGGAACAGTCTTCATCCAGCAGCATCTGAGGTTTTTTTGTTGTTGCTTAGAGCATATGGAGATAGTTTTATCACTGCTTTCCAACGTGGTTAGCGCTTATCCTTATTGTTGTTATTTTGTTATTGTACTTGGTCTCCCTCATTATCAGGCACAACCAAAATATATTATCTATCCAGACCTCGAGTGATTACCCTCCCATCTCTGAACATGGCCCTATCTTTGCTGTTTTCACATAGTGTTCCACTGAAGCACAAACTATGAAAGAGGTCAACAGAATTAGAATGCTAAAATCAGTGTCAGCTTCTACCCAGCATTAACTTTATTATATGTTCTATCTTACTCCCTCTACTTAAGCAAAGAATTACAGAGAATTGCAGCATATATATCTCCATGTAAGATACTGTACTACATTATGTGCTCAGTTAACTCTCTCCTGCCCATGGTACACACTCCAAACATGTTGACGTTCCAAGTCAATTTAGAAAACTCTCAACTCCAATTCTTGTATGTCCAAAACAAAGTGGCAGTTGTCCAAAGCAAAGTGGCAGTTTTTCAAACATCACACATCACATCACACATATTCTGGCAGCTACAAAAAAATGAATCCTGCTTTTAGACTTGCTTACCAACCAGCAGAGCTATGCTACAATTTGTTTACACTTGGAATGGATACTTTTCTCAAGAACAGTTACCATGGGTTAAAGCCTTCCTATATTTGCAAAGGACATTATTTCTGGAAAAAACAAGACCTCTAGTAAAAATGCTGTTCATTGCTATATATTACCCTTTTGAATGCCGGAGATGTGTTTGTTATTAAGTAATCTGCAGACAATATCAGTAGCCTTGCAAAAGGCCATTGATCTAGTTGTGCCTGCCCTGTGGTACTCTATTCAAGGCTTTCAAATATAGTCAATAACCTTCTGAGAGAATCTTGTGTACCTAAAACCAACACTGTGGAAGTGAATGCGAGGTCAGTATGGTGTGGTAATAGTTTCAAGATTCTGGTTACACACATACTGTATTTGTACAAGTATCAAGCTAAGCAAAGGACATTTTCTTTACAGCAGACGTTCACTTCTTTAATAATGAAGTACATCACAAATTCAAACTTTGTTCTCACAGATGTGTTTTCTTTTGTTATGTTAATACTTGTATTTATTATTTCCATGGGTCAAAATTATTCCCCTTACTGTTAGCTTTAGCAGCAATTGCAATGTCTTTGGAATTGCCTTGGGGAAGAAAAAAAAAGGGTAATTTTGTCCAACTGAGGGTTCAATTTCAGATGCCTGAAAGGACAAAGGCTTTTTCATTGTTTATGTTTCCCTGCACAGGAGTCATTACCTCTTCTTTGTGTTGTCAAATGTCTTAAAAATAACAAAAAGAAAGTGGACAACGGTAATTCTTTAGCATCAAATATATTTTTATATATATATATTTTTAGAGGTTAAACTATGTTATGTTAAACTAAATAAACCAATTACTTTCCAATTGGAAAATGGTGTAGGATAGTTAGGCAGTTATCTTGCACTGCTACATATATGCATTCTGTATACATCTTTGCTTCCCTTCTAATCACAGATGTTGATTGTGGTAGGAAGCATAGGTCAGAAACCTGAAAGCACCAAAACACTACATCTTTTATTTTCTTCTAGGATTAAAGCAGGCCGTCTCTGTAACTGAACTGTTAATTTCATCTGCAGGGACCCCTGCTTCCAGAGATACTTAACCCTGGAGAAGGTACCGGTGTCTCTGTGCCTAACAAAATGACCAGGAAGGCAGTGACATCACACCTTGCGGCTTTCTATTGGCCCGTGTGACCTGGACATTTTGGCACGTTCTATAGTGCCGTGCGTGCGCTACGCCGTGCACGTGCGCGGAATTTTAGTTGGCTGACGTGAGTCAGCCCTTCTACACAAGGGCAGCGCGCGCGCACGGCAGGGAGAGGGGAGCCGACAGACAGCGGCGAAGACGGGGAAAAGCATCTTTTCGCGCCGCTACCGGCGCTGAATGTATGTATGTGTGTGTGTATATATGTATATGTGTGTATGTATTTGTGTGTCTGCACAAATGTAATAAATATTTTATTTTTACCAGTTGTTTTTTTTTTTAACACACACACACACACACACACACACACACACACACACACACACACACACACACACACACACACACACACACACACACACACACACACACACACACACACACACACACACACACACACACACACTGTACCTTCACAGTTCTCACACTATATTTACAAAAAGCATGCGGCACGTGCACGCGCCTTCGAACAGCCGCACTTACTATATAACAGCCCTTAAACTCCACAGAGATACTCCCACCCCCTAACAGAGCTATCCCTGGAAGCAGGGGGTCTCCGGTGCGTAATTTAACACAGTTCAGCTCAGGAGATCCCCTGCTTCAATCCTAGAACAAAAAAAAAGTTTTTTAAAAGATGTATTGCAGGGGGTTTTGCTGCTTTAAACTCTCCAAACGTTGAACCTCAATCATGCATGTACAAACACAGTGCTGAACGTCAAAATAGCATTACTATATTTGAAATATGAGTCTTTGGAAACGTTCTATGAGAAAAGTCCATGTGAACACAAAATGATGAGCTTACGTATAAAATCCCTGGAGTCAAAATACCCCAGTAAATGGAGATCATGGCTTCATTGAAGCATGATTTTTTAAATACAGGAAGTGACAATTTCTAAAACTTCCTTTATATAATTTAAAATATTATTTCATGAAGCCAATACTGCTGTAATAAATTGTGTTTTCCCATTGTGTTTTACATTAATGGTAGGTCTACCTTCTATGAATCTGTTCCACTCTTTTGCAAGTCAATACAAACCATTATTTGAGACATCACTGTGCATCACTAACTGGGGAAACTCTCAACTTAAGTATTTGTAGAAAATACCAAATGTAATAATATATGTTGAGTCTGTCTAAAGATCTAGGTGTTCTACTGTATCTTAATAGTTATACATGTTTTATTTCTTTAGGAAACCAAACATGTTATAAAGTATTGGTCTTGGCCTCTGCAGCCACAAAGCACTTGTGTAACGGGGATGAGTAGATGGTGCGCATTAGAAAATGGCATTGTAAATGGTGCGCATTAGAAAATGGCAGCCTGTAGAGAACTTGTTTTTGTACTAACTGTTCAATTTGAGCCCAATGAAATTAAAACAACAACAAAACCACTGAAATACTTTTTCATGTTGTTTAATTACATTCCTTTTTAGCCCAGTATGTCCACATTGCACCAACAAACCTCTTTTGCTTTTAGAAAGCTCGGTGCCACATAAGAGGCCAGTTGTATTAGTAATAGTAAGCAGCAGATCATTTTAAGTGGTGAATTTGAATAGTTTCTTCTAGGCATTAAATATATATTTTATGCATCAAACGCAGGGAATTATGAACTAATAATATTCAATAAATTCTTAGATTATTTCACGTAGCATACAGTAACTTCACAGACATTTAAACCATTTTTACAAATGACTACTGGTTTTTTTTCCTCACTGGGGGGATAAAATAAACATGAGTAGGTTTGCATGTCTTCCCTCACCACACAGCTTTAGACAAGAATTCTGGGTACCAAGTAGGTATGTCACTGACGGTAGGGGTAGCCGGCCATAATAAAGGTGAAGCTCGGCTGGCTGCCCTAAAAACTGTGTGGGAAAAAGCTGAGAGTGTCAGCTCTTGGGACCAGTTAATGTAATGCAATGTGTTTCCTTGTACCTTTGTTCCCATTGAAACGTCTCCTGTAAGGTTATAAGCTAGGGATGCCATGTGTGGTTAGGGTACCTGTTAGGAAATAGCTGCAGGACCGGGACTTTGGGAACAGAAGGTTAAGGGTGGATGTTGGGGGCAAATGGAGTTAAAACCAGTGTAAGGGGTCGCTGACCGGTAGTACCGGGAGTACTGATTTTTTACCCACAAATAGTGTATGATTTGCGGGTACACGTCTGTACATAAAGACGCTCTGTGTTATGGAATTTACATAGTTGATGAGGTTGAAAAAAAGATGTACGTCCATCAAGTTCAACCTATGCTAAATTTAGACAACAGATACTTTATCCTATATCTATACTTACTTATTGATCCAGAGGAAGGCAAACAAAAAACCCCAGTGTTATTTTATCTAATGATATCTCATAAGGGGAAAAATAAATTCCTTCCTGACTCCACGAATTGGCAATCGGATTAATCTCTGGATCAACATCCTTCCCATGTTTACTTATTTGGTATAGCCCTGTATACCTTTCCTTTCTAAAAAGATGTCCAACCTTTTTTTGAACAAATGTATTGTATCTGCCATCACAGTCTCCATGGGTAATGATTTCCACATTTTAACTGCCCTTACTGTAAAGAACCCTTTCCTTTGTTGCTGGTGAAATCTCCTTTCCTCCAACCTAGAGGGATGGCCCGAGGCCTCTGTACTGCCCTTGGGATGAATAGTTAATGTGGAAGCTCCTTGTACTGTCCCCGAATATGTTTGTATATATAGTTATCATATTCCCTCTTAGACACCTCTTTTCTAATGTAAATAAATCTAATTTAGCTATCCTCTCCTCATAAGATAGATTGTCCACCCCCTTAATTAATTTGGTGGCTCTTCTCTGCACTCTCTCTAGTTCCAGAATGTCTTTTCTAAGGAGTGGTGCCCAAAATTGTACGCCATATTCAAGGTGTGGTCTTACTAATGATAAGTGTAATGTAACTCTATGGGAAATCTTTGCCCCGCAAGCAAGTTCTACAATTGGGTTTTAAAACACAGTGCAGGAGCCTGTTTTAAAACCTAGTTGCAGAGTCCAAGTTCTCAGGACCATATTTTAGGGAGCAAGTTTTAGACTCTAAGTTCTCAATGTAAAAGTATGGGTATCCATTACTATGCAGCCAGCCCCGGTAATGTAATTAGTCGGGGGTCTGCATGGCAATGGCGGATCAAAGGAATGGATGGGCAAAGTGTCAGGACATCTGGCAGGTGGGGAAGGGCGGAGGAACATGTCTATGGATGGGCTCTCAGAGGCTGAGACCCTTTGTGCCAGCTAGACACTGTTGCACCTGCCCAACGGACAGAAATGGGATGGCCATGGGAAGGTGTTGCCGAGACGGAGCTCGTAGGCGCGATTTCTATTGGCCAGTTCATATTTCCCGCTTTGCCGGCATCCTGAACCTAAGCACGCCCCCTCCATTGATTGGATACCACCAGGTGAGCCCCCAGCTTGTTATTGGTGGTTGGGACAAACCCCCTCTCTGATTGGCCGCCAGTCTGTCTCCCATTTTAAAGATAGCCCAGCGGGTCTATGTAAGGAGACTAGCCGACCAGAGATCCAGACGTTCTTGTGGCTTGAGTCGGTGAGGCGCTGACGGGCTTTTCAAAGTTGCTCTGTTGCGAATAGCCAAGCAACCGGCTTCATTTTTGGAGCTAGGAAAGCCTGCCTAGCTGAGACTAAGCCAGACTTGAGGACCAAGTTCTGAAAATTGAACGAAGCGGTCGCAGTTGTGTGGTCTCGCAGAAAAGAGTACCGTGTAGCCCGAGATGAGGTCCTGGTCAGGTTAAGCCTTCCCAAGCAGGCACCTAGCACCTATTTGAGGCTAGTTTTCAACCCCAGGCCCCCAGTTGGTATGTACTGTATTTACTTTGTGTAATTCATGTATGTCTGCGGGCTTGTCCGAATAAACACAATTTATTCAAGAATATTGTTCTGCCTAATGAATGATCCCGGTATGGTTAAAAGGTGTTAAAAGTGCTCGTCTCCTGTGACAGTCACATTTTAGACTCCTATCTGCTCTATTAAATGGATTCCCTCCTCTTCCTTAATGTTACTTTTATGTCTGAAGCACTTATTCCCATGACCTGTTATTTATATTATTTGTTATTTATATGATTACCACGTGTATTACTACTGTGAAGCGCTATGTACATATATGGCGCTATATAAATAAAGACATACCATACAATACTCTCTCTAGGTGATCTAATCACATCTCTTAGGTTCAAATAACACCTCTATGCTGATTACACACAAATTTACTTTTCAACCCCTGAACTTACATCTGCTGTACAGACCAAAATGTCTGAATGTCTCTCTGCTATATCATCCTTCATGGCCCTTCGCCGACTGAAACTTAACATGTCAAAAACGGAACTGCTCATATTTCCTCCCAAACCTGACCCATCTACCTCCTTCTACATTACTGGGAAGTACTATCATATATCCAGTATTACAAGCATGCAGCCTAGAGGTCACACTCGACTCCTCTCTGACATTCTCTTCTCACATTCAAAAGGTAGCTAAAACCTGTAATTTTTTTCCTCTGCAATATCACAAATATACACTCTTTCTCCTCTGTTACTCAACTGCTAAAACTCTGACTCAGGCCCTCATTCTGTCCTGTTGTCCAGTCTTCCTGCTTCTCACCTGTCTCCCATACAATCTATCCTAAACGCTGCTGCCGGAATCACTTTACTCTTTCCTAATTCTGTCTTTCCTAAATCCCTGCTGAGATTCCTTTCCTGGCTTCCTATTATTTATTTATTTATAAAATATTTTACCAGGAAGTAATACATTGAGAGTTACCTCTCGTTTTCAAGTATGTCCTGGGCACAGAGTAAAACAAATAATACATGGTTACAAGTACAGTTACATAAATGAACAGGGTATACATTATATACAAGACATTGCATGCACAGTTAAAGAAAATATATATTATGAGCATATGAAACAGTTACAGACCAGGTTAAAATGTGAGACAGCCTTAGATTTGAAAGAATTTAGACTGGTGGTGGATGTGAGAGTCTCTGGTAGGTTGTTCCAGTTTTGGGATGCATGGTAGGAGAAGGAGGAACGACCGGATACTTTGTTGAGCCTTGGGACCATGAACAGTCTTTTGGAGTCTGATCTCAGGTGATAAGTGCTGCAAGTGGTACGGGTGAGGAGCTTGTTCAGGTAGCTGGGTAGCTTGCCCATGAAGAATTTAAAGGCAAGACAGGAAAGGTGAACTTTGCGCCTAGACTCTAGTGTTGACCAATCTACTTCTTTGAGCATTTCACAGTGATGTGTGTTGTAGTTGCATTGGAGAACAAAACGACAAATTGAATTGTAGAGGGTGTCAAGTTTGCTAAGGTGGGTTTGAGGTGCCGAGCCATATACTATGTCTCCATAGTCAATAATTGGCATTAGCATCTGCTGTGCGATACGCTTTCTGACCAGGAGACTTAGGGAGGATCCTGCATCACACACTCAATTCTCCACCTTACTTTTAAGGGTTTACACTCTTCTGCCCCTCCTTACATCTCAGCCCTAATTTCTCACTATACACCAGCCCGACTCTTGCGTTCTGCTTAAGAATGTCTTCACTACCCCTTTTATGTCTAAAGCCCTTTCCCGTCTTAAACCTTTCTCATTGACTGCCCCACACCTCTGGAATGCCCTTCCCTCAATATCCGACTAGCACCCTCTCTATCCACCTTTAAGACCCATCTTACAACCCACCTCCTTAACGAAGCATATGAGTAGCTCTGTGGCTGATACTATACACCTCATACATCAACCGTGGCCCTTTGCAGACGCACTTACCTTCCTACTGTCTCTGTACATTCTTCCTACATACCAATTAGATTGTAAGCTCTTCGGGGCAAGGACTCCTCCTAAATGTTACTTTTATGTCTGAACCCTTTCTTCCCATTATGTGTTATTTGAAGTATGTATACAGTATGTTGTCACATGTATTACTGCTATGAAGCGCTATGTACATTAACGGCGCTATATAAATATAGATATACATGTGTCCTGTGGTGTTATGGTATCTCACATATTAAAGAGTGGAAGGACAAGAACGACATATTCAGGTGCAACCACGAGTATTCTAAAACTTGCCTTGGAAATTCTGGGGCAATATCCAGGTAATGTATGTATGTCTTTATTTATATAGCGCCATTAATGTACATAGCGCTTCACAGTAGTAATACATGTGGTAATCAAATAAATAACAGATAATATAAATAACAGATCATGGGAATAAGTGCTTTAGACATAAAAGTAACATTAAGGAAGAGGAGTTCCTGCCCGGAGGAGCTTACAGTCTAATTGGTAGGTATGGAGAACGTGCAGAGACAGTAGGAGGGAGTTCTGATAAGTGCGTCTGCAGGGGGCCAAGCTTTATGTATCATGTGTTCAGAATATCCACAGTGCTATTCATATGCTTCTTTAAGCAAGTGTGTCTTAAGGTGGGTCTTAAAGGTGGATAGAGAGGGTGCAAGTCGGGTACTGAGGGGAAGGGCGTTCCAGAAGTGTGGGGCAGTAAGTGAAAAAGGTTTAAGGCGGGAGAGGGCTTTAGATACAAAGGGGGTAGAAAGAAAACATCCTTGAGAAGAACGCAAGAGTCTGGATGGTGCATAACGAGAAATTAGGGCTGAGATGTAAGGAGGGGCGGAAGAGTGTAGAGCTTTAAAAGTGAGGAGAAGAATGGAGTGTGAGATGCGGGATTTGATCGGAAGCCAGGAGAGGGATTTCAGGAGGGGAGATGCTGAGACAGATCTAGGAAAGAGTAGAGTGATTCTGGCAGCAGCGTTTAGGATAGATTGTAGGGAAGACAGGTGAGAGGCAGGAAGGCCGGACAGCAGGAGGTTACAGTAATCAAGACGGGAGAGAATGAGGGCCTGAGTCAGAGTTTTAGCAGTCGAGCAACAGAGGAAAGGGCGTATCTTTGTTATATTGCGGAGGAAAAAGTGACAGGTTTTAGAAATGTTTTGTGAGCGGCAAATGTGAGAGAGGAGTCGAGTGTGACCCCTAGGCAGCGTGCTTGGGCTTGGGCAACTGGGCTACTGGGTGAATGATCGTAGTTCCAAAAGTAATGTGGAAGGAGGTAGTAGGGCCAGGTTTGGGAGGTAGTATGAGGAAGTATGAGGAGCTCTGTTTTAGCCATGTTGAGTTTAAGGCGGCTGAGGGCCATCCAGGATGATATAGCAGAGAGACATTCAGAAACTTTGGTTTGTACAGCAGGTGTAAGGTCGGGTGTTGAAAAGTATATTTGTGTGTCGTCAGCATAGAGGTGATAATTAAACCCAAAAGATGTTATTAGGTCACCTAGAGAGAGTGTGTACAGAGAAAAGAGAAGAGGTCCCAGGACAGAGCCCTGAGGTACCCCCACAGAGAGATCAATAGAGGAGGAGGAGGTGTTAGCACAAGAGTTGTGAAAATATCCAAGAATCATAAGTTCCAGGTTTAGAAATCAAATTACTATTAAGAGCACAAGCCAATGAATTCAGTAAACAATAACTGCACCAGTGCTAATAGATGGCTAAGATTCTGAGGGTCAGGGATTTTAATCACCCTCTATGATGACTGTTGAGTGTGACAAATACTAGTGATATCAACTTTAAGCTGTTTAATGACACAGCAAGTGAGCAAACAAAGTCCAAAGTGAGCTGTCTAGCTTCCAGATAACATACTGTGGCAAACGGACAATAGCATAACTTTTTTGGATGTAGACTCCTTGAGCCAAGCCATTTTGCAGGGGTGTTAACCACAGGAATAAGTCAAGTTCGTGTACAGAGTATTCAGTTAAAAAAAAAAAAACTTCCAGCATCTACAAGGCTGTTTTGAGTATTTGGGGGCTATTCATTAAAATGTGATCGTGCCAACCGGGGTACAATCAACAGAAACTCCAGCTGAAGTCAATGGGAGTTTCGGTGCGAGTGTGTACCGAGCTGCACGTAATTTAATGAATAACCCAGTCTGCGTGCTGTTTTTCTGCTTTACCTTGTTCCAATATCCAGCCAACTTCCATAATCTTTAACCAGGAAGAAAAAATGCTGCAAAAAAAAAAGGAAATAAATAAATAACATTAAGAAAATGCAGGACACATGAAATACGAATACAAGATCCAAAGTTGTTTCATTATTTCATTGCATTTAATGAATGTGCAACACTAGCTACTCTAACAGTGAAAGAATTACGCCATGGTTGCAATTTCTTAAACAAAACACATGATACCTTTCTATAAAGATTATCAAAATGCTATCACGTTGAAACAAGATAAAATGCTGTCTTTTCAGTGGCCACTTATGGTCTGGCCATGACTTGCAAAACAGTATTATTACAGCTCAACCCTGTTATAACGCGATCCGTTACAACGCGAATCCGCTTATAACGCGATGCAAGCGTGGCTCCCAATTTTCATATTTATGAATACTTTACAACTCGATTATTGGTATCTTAAATACTTTATTGAACAATGCATACAATTGTGCATTATTTCTAACACGATCCGCTTTTAATGCAATGTGATTCTTTGGACCCCAAGCACAGCGTTATAAGGGGGTTGAGCTGTATTATTATTATTATTATTAAGCTTTGACGTGAAATGAGTGCATTGCCATAACTTTGTCTGTGTTCACTACACTAACACTTTTCTTCAATGAGCTACTATGCTATATCATGGGCATTTTTTTTTTTTTTGCTGGAGTGAATGCAAAATACAAAATAGCATGTTGTACACAGAGTATGTGTGTTTGTGTGTATATATTGTGTGTATATATTGTATATTGTGTGTGTATATATATATATATATATATATATATATATATATATATATATATATATATATATGTACATAAACACACACAATGTTTATTATTAAAAATATAACTGTCCGTCACATTGATTGCACTTTAGTGTCACTTAGGCAGCTTAATAGCGGGAAGTAAAATACAAGCTTCAAGATGGCATAAAAAACATCAATATTTTAAAAAAGCGATATCATATGCACGACGAGAAAGCAGCATCAAAAAACAGCTGCAGAAGCAGCCAAGTGAAATACTTTGGTTTTACACTGTGGAATATTTTAGGAAAATAGGCTCTCAATCTGTGTGTTTACTTGTGTTTTTGTGGAGTACATGTATCAATATGATTTTAGTTCATCTGTGTGCATGATGTTTATAAAGCACCAAATCACTTCCATCCTGTTTACGGTAAAATGAGCCCTCAGCCCCAGCCCAGGATGCCAAAATGTGTTACATCCCTCACATCATGCATCTGCTGGCACAAAAGGGTCATTTACCAACACAAGCAACAAAAACATTCTGCTGGCTTTAACATTTAATATTGGTCTTAAAGACTGCCTGCAGCGCATTCCAATCGCTGTATATACCAAGTGCTAGAAAGCCAGGTAAACAAGTTTAGCACGGATACAATTGTATAAAAGGTATTCAGAAAATACATGCGGTACACACCCAATGACTGTGTTTCTATAAGGGATCATGGTCTCTAATGAAAAGAATAGCTATAGCAGCTAGAGAACAGAGACTTGACTTTATAGACTTATCAAGCCTTGTGCAATTTCAAGCTTAAAGGTGAATTCCAAGTTGAATGCATCATACGTTTTTCTTTTAACATGGGTGAGAATCAGGAGGTCGCCACGGCTGAACCGCTGCTACTTCCTGGTTGTTTAAATCCCCTGTGTCACGTGAGCCAATAGGGAGACGCGGCAAATTGTGCTGTTGCCTATTGGCTCGTGTGATGTGGGGGATATAAACCGCCATTTTCTTTATCCTTCCCCCGATAATGATATCTGGAATCAGGGGGTACCCAAAGCTGAAATTAACACGGTTCAGCGCCGCACACACTCCCTGCTTCCTGGGGGGAAAGTGCTCCTTTAAGTTACAGTTTGTGAAGCAAAAGTATTTAACACATTATTTTGGTATGAAATTCAATGGTGTTATCTACTTATTGCAAGAGGGGCTCTTGGCTTTAATTTTAGGTCCCATATAGAAGGATTTTAAGATGCCCAGAACATTGATTATGGGGCTGTTACATCAAGGCAAATGTGGCGTAAAATTGACACAAATTGCATCATTTTTGTGTTGCATTGCTTTGTGTCAATGTATGAAGTTGTGCGCCATGTAAGTCAGGTTGCGGGAGGGGAGTGGCAATAGGAGTTAGGGGGGTTACTTGGTGCATGCACTATGAGATGTATCAAACGATGCATCGCTGTGCGTAATGATTTTTAATCTGTGTTTGCATTAAAAAAATCTGCCAAGTCTGACGTGTAAACTTTACTGGATAGTAATTTGCATCATGTGTAGTAAGTAGATTTGTGTGGACTCGTGTAAATCAGTATTACCCATCCTGAGGAAGAGAGAACTCTCGAAAGCTTGTCTAATATCAATGGTTAGTCCAAATAAAAAAGGTATCACCTAATACTGAAGTACAGTATTCATCACATGTAGGAAACTCAAACGTCAGACGTAAATGCAAGCAGTAAATTGAGCAATGTGTCAAAACAAACTTCTTTCCGCACTTTCTTGACTTTGATACATAACTCTCCTTAAGCGGTGCCTTTTTTGCCAATACAATTTAGTTTGCTCTAACTACCTAAATACCTTGTGGACATCCTTGTACCAGGGTCCCACCTATCAAATAGACGTTCTCAGAGATTGTACGGTGTATGCTGTAGATGCTTTGTGCTGACCTCCAGCTCAAAGTATTTTTTCTTTTAATGAAACCTCAATAATGAAAAGCTTTAGAATGATACTCACAATGCACAAGGAGCCCAAAAAACTCAGGGAGGTAAGTAAAAGTGGCAGAATTAGCACATTTGAGAAACTAAAGAATTTATCAAAGGACACTTCCAGAACTTTTTTACTTGATGTAGATGTTAATAAGGTCTTTGATACTGTGTGTCCCAGGCATGACAAGCTAAAGTGCTGTATCTGATGACTGCATTGCTATGAACTATAGAAGATAATCAATAGGTTGGGCTCAGATGGTTTACATTCTTGTCAAAGGGAAAGTTTATTAGGGTATAAAAAAGGACCATTTGCTGCTTAAAGAGACATTTCCTTTTGGTATTAATGGCAGTGACATGTTTAAGGAGCTACATCTGGGTGACTGATGGTAATTGTTTTTTTTAGCAATAATTGACCCCAGTATGTATTTCTAAATCATTTTGTTAAAGTTTGCTAGTTAATATTGTGTTCAAAGACTGGATGTTTGATTTCCTGTAGCTATTCCCTTTTGTCTCATGTCACAACATCTGCAACAAGGGTTTACACAGCCAGAGCCCTACAATCTCCTCCCCCCTTATCGTAATTCGCTCCCTAAGGACAGGATGGGCTGGCCTATGGTAAATAAACCTCTTATTGACCAATACTCCCCATTCACAGACATTCTCAATGAACGTCCGGAGAAACAAAAGATGACACATTGTTCTCCTACCAGGAATAGCAACTTCCAGGCCAACGACCATTTCAGCCTGTTTACAATACTGTAATATGACTTGCATATGATTAATACTAATTCTCTTTGATACACATATGCAGATTATTAGCTCCAATATTGTCTGTAAAGTTATCTTGGGACACTGGTAGAGGAGCCCCGGTGATCATTTATTAATTTCTTACTGGATCAGGTTGCCCATCACTGCAGTAAATCATCCAACACGGCGTTTCTCGCCATGAGATAAGAATATTACATCAATGGTGCTCATTTACCGAGGGCACAAAAAAATGGCGAAAATTATTCACATAGCCGATGGAAAAAATTAACTGAGGAAGGAGAAAAATACACTTGGGGTCTAGTCTGAAATAAACCCTAAAGCACACTGTAGCAAATATATATATATATATATATATATATATATATATATATATATATATATATTGTGACAAACGGCTTACTCCGGGGCTCCGCCGTCTGTCCGGGACTGTTAGAACACGGTCTTTTAGGGTAGGTTAAATGATGAGACGTCACGTACTGTTCCTTTAAACAGGCTATGCCTGGTTTATTCAGTCCCAGGCACTGAGACTGCCACAGTTTAAACAGAAAACAAAGCCAAACAAAAAGCTGCTCGTCTGAGCGATAACTTAAACTTAGATGTCCCTGACTCAGAGTTGGAAGTGGCTTGTCCACTTCCACCAACAAAATAAGTACCTTTGCAGTCTTTAGACAAACTAACAGAATGAATGAAGCGATTTGGGAAAGAGGCTTTCTCACCCCTCTGCAGTTCAGCAGCCTTCCAGGCTCTTGGGCGGGGCCCAGAGGAAACAGGAAACAGGTCTTATATACCTGAACTCTAATCAGCATGACAGGTGACAGAAAACAGGCAGCAGACAAACTGTGGAATGGAGTGCCTGTACCACGAGGCTGCCCTGTTCAGCTCAGACAGGACAGAAACTGTTCAGTATCCTGGGAGCCCTGTATATGGAGTTTATTACCAACCCCTGGTTTCTGTCACATATCCTCCCCCCCAGCTCAGACCTCGAGGGGTGAGCGACCATGGATATTAGGGAGTGCATCCTTGACAACCCGTCGGCATTGCCATGTTTGTGCCCCGACCTGTGTTCCACAGAAAATTTAAAGGGCTGTAGGCTTAGGAACCACCTGGTCACCCTAGCGTTCTTCTCCCTATTTTGACACATCCAGGTAAGGGGTGCATGATCTGTGACCAATCGGAACTTTCTCCCCAACAGATAATACTTGAGTGTCTCTACAGCCCACTTTATTGCGAGACACTCTTTCTCGACTATGGAGTAATTTTTCTCCTGGGGATTTAGTTTCCTACTTAAATAAAGGATGGGGTGCTCCTCCCCTTGAGACTCCTGGGAGAGTACCGCCCCCAGCCCTACCTCAGATGCGTCGGTTTGGACTACGAACTCTTTGGAGAAGTCAGGTGTGACCAACACTGGTTGGGCACAGAGAGCTTCTTTCAGGCTTCTAAAGGCCTGTTCGGCTTCGGGGGACCACTTTACCATTAGCGGTCCTCTTGCTTTTGTGAGGTCGGTTAGTGGGGTTGCCTTAGTTGCAAAATTGGGAATAAACCTCCTATAGTAGCCAATTAACCCCAAAAAGGTCCTTACTTGTTTTTTTGTGACTGGCCTTGGCCAATTTTGTATCGCCTCTACTTTGAGTGTTTGTGGTTTGAGTAACCCTCTACCAATAGAATACCCCAGATACTTGGCCTCCTCCAGACCAATAGTGCATTTAGCGGGGTTAGCAGTTAGTCCAGCAGACCGAACTGCGTCGAGCACAGCTTGGACCTTTGGAAGGTGGGACTGCCAATCTTCACTATGGATTACCACATCATCCAGGTAGGCGGCAGCGTACCGAACATGTGGTTTTAAAATTTTATCCATCATTCTTTGGAATGTGGCGGGAGCTCCATGTAAGCCAAAAGGCAGCACCTTATATTGAAAGAGGCCGTCTGGGGTTGAGAAGGCTGTTTTTTCTTTTGCCCTTTCTGTGAGGGGAACCTGCCAGTACCCTTTTGTTAGGTCTAGGGTTGTGAGATATCGGGCTTTGCCCAGTCTCTCTACAAGTTCATCCACCCTGGGCATAGGATAAGTATCAAATTTTGACACCGCGTTTAGTTTCCGGTAGTCATTACAAAACCTTGTTGTACCGTCTGGCTTTGGGACTAAAACTATAGGGCTGTTCCACCCACTTTGGGATTCCTCAATTACGCCTAGTTTTAGCATTTTTTTAACCTCTAAACTTATAGCCTCTCTCTTGGCCTCTGGGATTCGGTACGGTTTAAGGTTAACTCGGACCCCCGGTTCAGAGACTATGTCATGTTTAATTACGTTAGTTTTACCTGGCTGTGTAGAGAAGATTTCTTTGTTCCTTCTCACTAAACTCTGGACCTCTCGTTTCTGATGCACGGACAGTGTTTCAGCTATGCTAACCTCTGGGTCAGTTTCTTGATTCTCTGACGGACCTGGGGGTACTAGGGTTAACAAGACCTCTCTATCTTTCCAGGGCTTGAGTAGGTTTATATGGTAAATTTGCTCAGGTTTCCTCCTACCTGGCTGCCTTACCCTATAATTTACTTCTCCCACTCTTTCCAAGACCTCATATGGCCCATGCCATTTAGCAAGGAATTTACTCTCCACGGTGGGAACCAGAACTAGTACCCTATCACCTGGAAAAAAAATTCTGACCCTAGCACCCTTATTATACGTATTCCTTTGTGCTTCTTGAGCTTTCTCCATGTGTTCCCTCACTATGGGTAGGACTGCAGCAATGCGGTCCTGCATTTGGGCAACATGCTCTATTACACTTCTGTAAGGGGTAACCTCGTGTTCCCAAGTTTCTTTGGCTATATCCAGTAAGCCCCTTGGATGTCGGCCATACAATAGTTCAAACGGGGAGAAGCCTGTGGATGACTGGGGAACTTCCCTAATGGCAAATAACAGGTATGGTAACAAACAGTCCCAGTTTTTCCCATCCTTATCGACCGCCCGGCGTAATATGCTCTTTAAGGTTTTATTGAACCTTTCCACTAAACCATCTGTTTGTGGATGATAGACTGAGGTTCTGAGATGCTTGATTTTTAGGAGTTTACATAGCTCTTTTGTTACTTGGGACATAAATGGTGTTCCCTGGTCAGATAAGATCTCTTTAGGAATTCCGACCCGGGAAAACAGAAGTACTAACTCTTTTGCTATGTTTTTAGCAGAGGTGCTACGTAGGGGAACTGCCTCCGGATATCGGGTAGCATAATCTAATATTACCAATATATGCTGATGTCCCCTAGCAGACTTTATTAGGGGTCCTACTAGATCCATAGCAATCCGGTCAAATGGTACCTCTATTATGGGAAGGGGTACCAATGGGCTGCGGTATGCTTTGAACGGGGCGGTGATCTGACATTCTGGGCATGAGGAACAATAGTTTGTAATTTCTGCCAGAACCCCAGGCCAATAAAAGCTTCGGAGAACCTTTTCTTTTGTCTTTTCCACCCCTAGGTGTCCCCCCAATGGATGACTATGTGCGAGGTGTAATACTACGTTACGGAATGTCCGTGGTACCAACAATTGTTTAGTTGTAACTGATTTTCTTTTATCAACCCGATATACTAGGTCGTTCTCTACCTCGAAGTAGGGGTAAGCAAGTGACCTATCTGGTTGGCCATGAGTACTATTCTGGTCCCGTATATTTCCCCTTGCTACCGCTAATGTGGGGTCCTCCCACTGGGCCTTCTTAAAACTCCCAGGACTGACCTCTAGGTCAGCGAGGGTCTTATCCTGTACTGGGGTGGTAAGTGCCTGATCTACATCTTGATTTGGGGTATTCCCTACCAAAGTAGTGATGGGGAAGGGAATTTCACAGCACTCCTCCTTTTCCCCTTTCTTATTTGGGCCCTCGTCAACCTCCATTTCTGAAAAAGGGAAAGGATTTGTTTCTTCTAACACTTCGTTATGGTCTGCTATTGAACTCTGGGCGCTATTCTGAGCTGGGGACCACATTTTTAGAAAATGGGGAAAGTCGGTCCCTATTAACACATCATGTGCCAGTTTGGGTACAACACCCACCTTGAAATCTAAAGAACCAAATTCTGTTTCAAAAAAAACATCAACAGTGGAATATTCATGATTATCCCCATGTATACAACAAATTGCCACTCTTTGTGAACTGTTTACCTGTGTCTTCTTAATGGGCAATAGGTATTCGGACACTAGTGTGACCATACTCCCAGAGTCAAGAAGTGCCCGAACCCTCTTACCATTAACCTTTACAAATGCCCACAGATGGTTATTCAAGGGGTCCTCTGGGCTAGGGCCCATACATTGGGACAACAGCGAATAAGGTTCCACGCTGTTGCATTGCATGGGCTCATCATTTAGTGGGCAGATTTTTGCTGTGTGGCCCCTCTCATGACAATTTACACATTTAGGTACATAGTCTGTGTCCCACTTAGAGCCTTTTCCCGGCTCCCCATGTTGGCTATTGCCCTTAGTGTGCGAACCACTGTTGCTGGTGCTGCGTGAAGGTGGTCGCCGCTCTTCAGCTCCCCTTAACCCCGGTACCCTTTTACCGTCTCTGGAAGAGTCCTGGAACCTCGGGTAGTGGGGTTGCTCCACGACTGTGGGTTGCGGGTGCTCTCCTGCTGCATTGTACCTTTCTACGAGGGCCACAAGCTCATCCGCATTGGGGGGGTCACTCCGACTGACCCAATGGCGTAAGGCAGAGGGAAGTTTCCTCAAGAACTGGTCCATGACCAACCGTTCCACGATGTGGCTTGCTGAGTTGATCTCGGGTTGTAGCCACTTCCGGGCGAGGTGGATGAGGTCATACATCTGGCTTCGGGTGGCTTTATCCATCGTGAAGGACCATGCGTGAAACCTTTGGGCGCGAACAGCCGTGGTTACGCCGAGGCGGGCGAGGATCTCGAACTTCAATTTTGCATAGACGTTAGCTTCGGCTGGCTCTAGATCAAAGTAAGCCTTCTGGGGTTCGCCGCTTAGGAAGGGTGCGATTAGACCCGCCCACTCAGCTTCTGGCCATCCCTCTCTCTGTGCCGTGCGTTCAAACGTGAGAAGATAGGCTTCCACATCATCCGAGGGTCCCATCTTCTGAAGGTAGTGGCTTGCCCTGGTCATTTTCGGAACTGGGGCTGCCGCTGCCAGTGGAAGGTTACTGATAGTCTCCCTCAGGATCTCGAGTTCCTGCTGTAAGCCCTGAGCGAACCGCTGTTGCTCCTCTTTCAGCAAGCGGTTTGTCTCTTGCTGGTTTGCATTCGCCTGTTGCAGGGCTTCATTCGCGTCTCTCTGGACAGCGACATTGCGTACCAGCGCACTCACCACGTCTTCCATCTTGTTTGGAGAGAGAGAAAAAAAAAAAACCTTTTTTTTTTTTTTTTTTTTTTCTTTAAAGTTCTTTAACCCCCAGACCTTTTAGTGTTCTGCCCGCATTCTCCACCATATGTGACAAACGGCTTACTCCGGGGCTCCGCCGTCTGTCCGGGACTGTTAGAACACGGTCTTTTAGGGTAGGTTAAATGATGAGACGTCACGTACTGTTCCTTTAAACAGGCTATGCCTGGTTTATTCAGTCCCAGGCACTGAGACTGCCACAGTTTAAACAGAAAACAAAGCCAAACAAAAAGCTGCTCGTCTGAGCGATAACTTAAACTTAGATGTCCCTGACTCAGAGTTGGAAGTGGCTTGTCCACTTCCACCAACAAAATAAGTACCTTTGCAGTCTTTAGACAAACTAACAGAATGAATGAAGCGATTTGGGAAAGAGGCTTTCTCACCCCTCTGCAGTTCAGCAGCCTTCCAGGCTCTTGGGCGGGGCCCAGAGGAAACAGGAAACAGGTCTTATATACCTGAACTCTAATCAGCATGACAGGTGACAGAAAACAGGCAGCAGACAAACTGTGGAATGGAGTGCCTGTACCACGAGGCTGCCCTGTTCAGCTCAGACAGGACAGAAACTGTTCAGTATCCTGGGAGCCCTGTATATGGAGTTTATTACCAACCCCTGGTTTCTGTCACAATATATATATATATATATATATATATATATATATATTGTGACATAGTCCAAAGATGTTAGGCAGCTTTCTGCCCCATTTTAGAGCAGAAAGTGCAGGAATAGTTAATGATCCGTTCCACAGCTTCCCATTAACTCAGGCAGCTGGATGGAAAATCCAGACCACAGATTACAATGGCTCTAGTTCTCCCTCACCTGCTCCTCTAATCACATGCACAGGTATTTAGAGCAGAGAGGTTTTGCATTTCTCTCTCTCTCCTTGGAGCCTGGGGGCTGGGGGTGTCGCTACTCTCCTGCATCCAGTATCGAGGTTGACGGCCTCTCCACGTATCACAGTACCAGAGGATTTGCCTGGACACCACGAACAGATAAGACAAACAAATGGTTACTGCTGTTGCTAAAAGACTGTGCTGTATCTTGTGACCCTAAATGAGAGAGCATTGTTTTAAGCTGGGGAACCAGTTTAGTTGGCCAGCAGCTGTTAGAGAGACTGATTTTGATGTGTAGTTAGATCCCTGAAAGGGATAGGATTTTGTTTATATAATTTGGTTTCTTTTTACTTGAAATAACAGTGTGGGAAATACTGTAACAATGAAATGAGTGAACTGCTGAATGAAAGTATCTGAGTACCTCTAACCTACACATGTTAAAGCTGCAGTACCTTACTTGGATGAAAATAAAGCAGGCAGAAGCCTGAGTTAAGCAGCTTAATACTTTGCATGATCCTGTTTTTGTATTAAATAACCCTAGAAGACTGTGTCGGGAAGAACCCAGACAGACGTCAGCACTACAAAAGAGGGGCGTTTGTCACATATGGTGGAGAATGCGGGCAGACACTAAAAGTCTGTGGGTTTGCAAATAAATGCGGGGGTTTAAAATGGCCGCCCAGCTGAACTAAAGTACAGATGCTATGAGTGAAGTCTGTCCCACTGTGTATATCAGTTGTGCTTCTAGCATACACAGAGAATGTGCGAAGTGTGGATGCAATAGCACCCTGAACCCAAACAGAAAACCAAAATGTTTTGCTGAAGAGAAAAAAAAATTGCATCTAGCAAGTGCTGTTTGTAAAGCTAATGCCTTTTGCTGAAGTGAGTGAATTTGCAGCTAGCAAGTGCTGTATGCAAGTTGCTGAAGTGAGTGAAATTGCAGCTAGCAAATTGTCCCTGCCGGGCTTCTAAAATGGCCGACGTGAAATGTTTGTTTTGTAATGTACATAATCATGAAAAACAGTGTCCCTTCAGGCCATACGATGATGATGATGATGATGATGACTCGTATGTGGCCCCTGGAGGAGAGCCGTACCCACAGATGAATTTAGTATGCTGGGCCTGTCATAAAGTAGGTCACATGGAAGATATGTGCCCCAAAATTTTCAAAGACAAACAGCTGCAAAAGCAAGCAACGCCCTGTGAGTGCAAGCAAGATGTGGAAGCTGATACCAGTGAGCGTGTGCCCAGTACCACTGATATCTCTGGAGCTAATAAAGCAAAAAGAAAGAAGAAAAAGAAAACTGTTCCTCAAGTCACAGGGGAAGTGACCGAGCCACTTGAACCTGCGCTGTCAGGACATGCGTCAGAAAGGCGCCGAGATGTGCTGCAGACCGGAGTGACCGGCAGAATTGTCACGGGAACAGTGGCAAAGGAAAAGGAGGAGCAAAGGGAAGCTGAATCCTTGAACCAGGATAAAGAGGCTTTGGTTTCTGCACTCCAAGCTGCCCGCCATGATTATGAAGTCCTGCGACAGGGATTGATGAAGGAGCGAGAATGTTGGAAGAAGGAGCAAGAATCTAACAATAAGGTGCGAGAAGCGAACGCCGAGTTACAGAGGTGTATACTTCCAGCTTTACAGGAGTACGAGGCTTTGAAGAAAACAGAGTCTCTCTTACGGAGTGAGCTGGAAGAGGTGACGACTAGGCTGGAAAAGGCCAACACCGTAATTGCCACCATGGATGAAAAACAGATTAAGTCTGACAAATTGATTGCTATCCTAAAACAGAAATACGGGAAGGCTCTACAAGAGGTGCACACGCTCAGCACAGAGGTGCAAAACTCACGCCTGGAGGGCCACGGTCTGAACACAGAGCTGGGAATGTTGAAGCAAACCTATGAGATTGCCCTAAGTGAGTTAGAGACTGTAAAGCAAGAAAATGAGACTCTGAAATTGGAAAATTCAGATTTGACTGACCAAGCAGAAAAAGTAAAGAAACAGTTGACTCAGGAAAAATTAGAAGTGCAGGAAGCACTACAGAATGCATTGATGCACACCCAGAGCAAGCACCAGAAAGAGGTGAAGACCCTGAGGGAGGTCTGGCACGATCAGGTTGAAGAGCTGCAGAAGCAGATGGCTGAGCGCGAGATACAGTGCGCCAAGAGAGAGGAGGTGTCCGTCCGTCAGGTGGTTTGCCTGACACTGCGCTATAAAAGCGAGATGGCCGATATCTACAAGCAGCTGGACCACACGGCAAATGAGGGGGCCCGGCTGCAGCTGGAGCTGGACAAGACCCGGAAGGAGCACCTGCAGCTGCAGGTCAAGAATAGAGAAAATGAAACAGAGTTAAACCTCGCTCTGAAACAGATGACGGACATGGGAGAAGCGGCTAAAGTGGTTCAGTCGGGCTATCAATCCTACCTCCTAACCAAGCAAGCTGTACGTTCCTATACGTGTATCTTCAATGCTGTTGCAATATTACGATTTGCTATAAAGATGAAGTTGGAGAAAGAGATTCCAAGGCTAAAAGAGACACGGTCACAAAAGGAGACCAGGGAAAGTAAACTCAATGCCCTCACTGATGACAAAGAGGAAGGAGAAAGAATTGACTTTGATTGTGCTGCTGTTATTCCAGAAACAGATAGGCACCCTCCTGAGAATATACTCCCTGATCTGGAATTCAAAAATCCAGATCCTCAATTTCATTTACTTTGTCCAGAAGATTATCAAACTAGTGGACACACCCAGGACACCACAGAAGATGTTTTAGCCAAGTGGGTGGCAGTTCCTGAAAACACAAACTTGTTGACAGATCCTGATGACGTGGTTAATATGGACTACGTTTGTACAGAGGCAACTAGGTCTCCAAAACCCAGAGGCCTGGTAATGGCCACAAAAGGGAAATCAAAGATTGAAAAGAAAAAACAACGAAGGTTAACACGGCGCCTGAATAGTTCCATATCTCACCAATCTGGACCACACTGTGGAGCCAAGGAGAATCTGGTCCAAGGGTCTCATCAGAAGCTAAAGAAACAGTCCAGTCATTTGCAGGTTGCAGCGGGCTATGAAATAAAGTCAAAGGATGCAATAGACTGGAAGTCAAAAAAAAAAAAAAAAAAAAAAAAGTTTGGGGAATTGACCGATATTTTTTTTTTGTTATTACACGTGTGGACTATGTCACGGACACTTAACTATGCAAATAAGCATTTTGTCAATATTACAATGTTATATTGGTTCTCTGTGTTGAAAATGTAGCTAAACTACAAATTAATATACAGGGTTGATGGCCCTTTCAGTTGGTAAATTATATAATGAGGTTCATATTCTAGAGTATAACAACCCAGGGAGGTAATAGAAATTGTCTGGTTTTCTGAATATATTTAGCATATCCTGGGTTGTAAGAATGTGTGCTAGACACTTATTTTTCAAAATAGTTCCCTAATAGAGAGCAACAAAATATGTTTGACAAATATAGTCTCTTATGACGAAACCTATTGTCCATAATTGCCGTGGGAAAAGTTCATATTCGTGTCATGTAAATACTTAATGTTGTACTGAGGAGTTAGCTCAAGTATTTCAGGTAGGACGCTCACCCCAGTGAGGTCCATGGCCGCTCACCCCAGTAGGTGTGAGCTGGGGAGGGGGATATGTGACATAGTCCAAAGATGTTAGGCAGCTTTCTGCCCCATTTTAGAGCAGAAAGTGCAGGAATAGTTAATGATCCGTTCCACAGCTTCCCATTAACTCGGGCAGCTGGATGGAAAATCCAGACCACAGATTACAATGGCTCTAGTTCTCCCTCACCTGCTCTTCTAATCACATGCACAGGTATTTAGAGCAGAGAGGTTTTGCATTTCTCTCTCTCTCCTTGGAGCCTGGGGGCTGGGGGTGTCGCTACTCTCCTGCATCCAGTATCGAGGTTGACGGCCTCTCCACGTATCACAGTACCAGAGGATTTGCCTGGACACCCCAAACAGATAAGACAAACAAATGGTTACTGCTGTTGCTAAAAGACTGTGCTGTATCTTGTGACCCTAAATGAGAGAGCATTGTTTTAAGCTGGGGAACCAGTTTAGTTGGCCAGCAGCTGTTAGAGAGACTGATTTTGATGTGTAGTTAGATCCCTGAAAGGGATAGGATTTTGTTTATATAATTTGGTTTCTTTTTACTTGAAATAACAGTGTGGGAAATACTGTAACAATGAAATGAGTGAACTGCTGAATGAAAGTATCTGAGTACCTCTAACCTACACATGTTAAAGCTGCAGTACCTTACTTGGATGAAAATAAAGCAGGCAGAAGCCTGAGTTAAGCAGCTTAATACTTTGCATGATCCTGTTTTTGTATTAAATAACCCTAGAAGACTGTGTCGGGAAGAACCCAGACAGACGTCAGCACTACAAAAGAGGGGCGTTTGTCACAATATATATATATATATATATAACAATCATAAGCTTTTTTCACATGGTTACAGACAAAAAATACAATCAAGAGTCCATTGTGTGCGGATTATCAAGAACATTAAACAAATCCAATCTTATCTTGTAGATAGCTAGAACAAAGAGGACTAAGGAATACAGGAAATCGGGATCTTATAAAAAAAGACCAGACATGGTATTTATTTGACCTGCTAACGTCTAATAGG
Organism: Ascaphus truei; assembly: GCF_040206685.1. Classification (NCBI taxonomy): domain Eukaryota; kingdom Metazoa; phylum Chordata; class Amphibia; order Anura; family Ascaphidae; genus Ascaphus; species Ascaphus truei. Next base: position 204,835,213 of record NC_134484.1, on the reverse strand, counting down.
GCTATTTGACACGTAGAAGATATATGTCCATAGTTACTAAGCGGTGCTATCCCAGAAGACACTTTTCAATGTCGGGGGGCACATAGTCCATTGAAATGAATGGGACATAGAGCTTTCAGGAACTTGAGGTATAGTGTTTCAGTGTGGCATACTCCGAAAATGAAGAGTCCTGTGTTCATCATGTTGGGTTGATTATGAAGACATATTCATTTGTAATATTTAATATGCCTCCCATCAGTGTAATGATCTGTCAGTATCTTTACTGCATTATTGAGGTATGACAGTACACCCCCGGTTGCCTTGTGCTGATTTACTGTATAGTTATATATCGCTGGCCTACAAATTACATGCTTCTTTTTTTTCTCTCTATACAACAGTAAATCACTAAAATATGGCAAATAACATATTGCACGTCTGTTCATGCACAACCACGCTCTTCTACACTCGTCCCACATGCCAAATATGGCCTGCAATAAGTCCTTATTTAGCTTTAGTTTTCCAGCTGCACAGGTGGGGCAAAACCAGTGCGAAAACAAAATGTTTATCAAAGAAATAAATCCCATTGGTTTCAACGGAATTTCTTTTAATTTGTGCACTACTTTTGCCCCACTTTTGCAGCCAGCAATCTGCTGAAAAGTAGACCGCCATAGCCGCTCATGTAAATATATATGATAAAGTTGTTTTAAATGTTTGCAAAACATTGAGGTATAATAATTTGGGAGTCTTTTTTTTAATGCATTTACAGTTACAATACTCTTCTGGACTTTCTAGTACATTTTTGGTGGTGTGGCACCTTTAAGAAACTAGTTGAATAGCCCTGATGTGACTGATGAGTTCCTTCAGTGTTGGAATGGAATGTGAACGGACACTTGTAATGAAATTAAAGAAGTCAATAAAAACAGATTTTTCAAAATGAGTCCCTTCACTTCCAAAAAAATGCAGATGTGTTACTGAATACTGTACCTTCCAGCACTATGCAGTTATGTCTAACTATGTGTTCTTGCACAACAGATAGTAAAATAAATCTATGCAGCATGCTATGAGGCAATGAATTTAAACTGTTCTAATTCACATCCGGCACTGCATTAGCATGCTAGGTAGCTGCAATGTTATTCAGATGTGAAATCCTATCTGTTCTACTGTACCGTTGATTTCGGCAGCGCCAGTCAATTAAGCAGTTATAAAAGTCTACTTTGTTTGCAATAAATTATTTTAATTTCAAAGTAAAGTAATTCCTCCCAAAATGTGCTCCCTGCTCTAGTATTTATACCAGCTGATGCTTTTAATGATGCTTCACCTTGAACTCATTTGTACTTGAAAGAAGCAGATGTTAGATTTTTATGGAAGGGATGTTGTTTGAAGACTAAAAAAACAAACAAATAAACTGTTGAAAAACACACTTCCTGCCTCATTGTATTAACAGATTATTTTAAGGTAGAAAAATAAATAAATATGTGCACATTCGCAACAGCTCCTAGTTGTGTTTTAAAATGTTTTCTTTAACGAAATGAATCAGAAAAAACAATTGAAGTGTCCTGCTGGACCTTTCCACTTGCAACATCATATTTATGGACTGTGACTGATTGCAGAATGTGAAAGAATTTATTGAGAAGGTTTCTGCTTATGCCTGTCCCATTCTGCAAAACAAACACAATGGCTTCAGCGCTGTAATGTTATGAATATTGTACAATGAGTTATTGGAGCACAGCCTGCCTGCTTTATTGACACAATTTCTAACTGTGGCTTACCATTGACATAATGTCCGATATCACAAGAACGATGAGAAAAAGACTGAAAGAGAGAAAGCAAAATGGTATTAAAACAGAGAGAGGGGGGGGGAGATCACACTGGTTTTTTTTATTTATTTATTTAAACAAAACTACTACTGTATATAAGGCATAAACGTATATCATAACCAATAATGTCTCTCGTACCCTATGTTTTTTCCATACTGGATCCCTATCTTTGAAATGCCCTCCCCATCAGTGTCCAAAAGACCTTCAATTTCCCCATCTCCGGGCCTTGAATGCAGACTGCTCTCCCTGAGGAATGGCATTTGCTCTCACTCTTAATACCATTGCTACTCTCACACAATTGAAGTTTACACACGATCCTTTGGGATGCATATGAAGAGGAAAAGAGAAAGTGCTATTGCGCCCAATTGAGCTGTTAAAGCTTCAGCGTTTAATCCTTTCACATTAAAATTCTAAGTCTCCCCGGTTGCAAAACTGAAAGGAAAACGGGTGCATGATTCAGCACAATATTCATGAAATCCAAAATCACCATTGTCTACAGAGGGAATGCTACACCTTTATAAATCAGGTGCAGTATCTTTGAATAGGTTGTGCAGTTGGGAGAGATGGGAGTGTGTGTTGATATATATCATAGGTAACAGGATCAGCATACCCACAGTAGCACACTGATGCATTGGGGTTCTACTATGTAGCCAACAGCTGTTTTGAGAGATGGACTTTTTCTCTTGACATCGTTTCATGTTCAGTATGATACAAGGATCAGTTCCATTCAAATGAATGAGACTAACATCTTCTCTATCCAGCAACAGAGAGCTCCATGCATTGTTCTGCGCCTGGCTTCTTCATCCTGTATTTTGTTTGCCTGAATGTTTAGCTAGACTGCTCCCACAACTATATGAGTGCAGTACCGACCCGTGAGAAGAATGACACCAATGTACATACTTGGCTAACAGAGTGCAAAGTTAACTGTGGAATTGTACAACTTAGCAGCACCATGAAATGCAAATAGGAGGAAGTTAATTGGATATGTCTATGATGTTTTCTTGGAGTATAAATCATGGGATATATGGTGGTTGAGTGCTACTAAGACTTGTAGTTTTGATTAATTACCTACACTTGCTCCTTTGCCTCCTGCTCTAATAGGATGGTCCTCTCACTGATATCTTCACTACTTATTTGCCCTACTTGTGTTTGTCCTTAAGTTAGACGGTCAGCTTCTTGGGGCTGGAATGCGTGACAATGTTGGCATCCATCTATTCCAACCTAATGAAGACCTGCAATACTCTACTAGCCTAATTTGGCAAATTAAAGATCAAAGGAGCTGAAACTATATAAGAAAAAAAAAAACAATCATTTTGAGCTTACAAAAGTTAACCTCTTCCCAGCCACAAACACACGCACTGTGTCAGAAAACAGTTACAAAAATAAACCTGAGGACTGTTTTACAACTACATCACGGACAAGTAATGAATTGAATAAATAGGTGTACTTATTCATTTCTGGAAAAATAAATATTTCCAAAGTGCTTTTGATTATTATATACTGTAGCAGTTATAAGTAAACACTTGGCAATATAACAAAGTATACAGAGATCTACTGTAAAAATACACAGGCTTTTTGAGGCAACTAAGAAGCATAGGTCACTTAAAAACATATATCACTGCAAATATTACATTATTAACTAATGTGCGTATTTTCTTACTACTGTAAAATCGTTAATGTTTGTTTTCCAGTTATTTATGCATCTGAACAGTTACTGCTAGAAAGAAATATAACTGAATACTATATGTAAACTTGCAAATAATTATTCTGATTAGTGTGACAATAATGAGTATGTACAGAAAAGCTGTAGGGGATAACACTATTTCTGTTTAATACAAGTTTAAACCCTTCAAACCACAACACGCATCCATTAACATGATCTCTGTTGCTTTCTGAAAAACAGCCTTTATTGTTCTTGAACCAAGGCATTGACTCTGTTTGCAGATACAAGATCTGAAGTCACCAATAACTTTGTAATTATAATGTCTGGGGTGAAATGTGTTTTGGAAAGATCTCTTATTTTGGGTACAATTCTGTTATGGATACAAACAATTCACTGATGAATATGCAGGTCAGAATGTGACTGAAGTTTGTAATTCCAAACGTTGAGTTCCACAGATCACAATAGATGTAACTGGTTCTGATGGCTATTTCTCATATGAGAAAGCAGCAGTAGCCCAATCTCAACAGTGTAGAATATGTTAATTCATTGTTCTTTAATGTTTGGGGAAAACACATTTTAGTTCGTTTTATTGGAAATTGTACAACCTTTGCAAATTACACCATGTAGTCTTTACATGACTTACAGTACGTGACAAAGGAATGAAAATTACTTTTTTGCAAACTAAAAATATATACAGATGCAGCGGCCATTATTTTAACAAATCACGGCGCCGTTTTAGTGTGCGCTGCTGTACTCCACGCGGCATGAACGTGGCCAATCACCCCAGGCACACAGGTTTATCGCGGTTGCTTTGTTTGAATTTCATGGTTTCTGTTTCTTTGTGTGCAATGAAATTAATGAATTATAATGTGTATAGTACTGTGCTACTGTGCTACTGTGTCAATTTCAGGTGTTTAAAAACCAGAACACTAAAATGCCATTTTATGCACTCGCGTTTTAAGGCGGTACGGTTGGAAGAAATCCCGCGCCATGACATGGGTATTCCGAGGTATACACCGCGTGATTTGTTAAAATAATGGCCGCTGCATCTGTATAGGTCCATATTTACTGAGCAGTCTTGCCATACAGTAAGTCAGCTACTGGAGGACATCTTATAGCCCATTGATAGGCTTTATGGCAGGGCTTTTAAACTGGTGGCCTGCAAAGGGTCTCTTGCAGTGGCCCGTGGAATCTTGAATTGCCTGCTTCTCCTAATTTGATTGTAGGTGCAGGCAGCTAAGTGACTTTTGGCCACACTAAAAATAGCTTGTAAGGTAAATGTGTGTACATATATAAGGTAGAGATGTTAAAAAGTATTATGCTTTAAACATTTTCAAGCATTTATAGGTATTTAAATGTATCCTAAATTATACAATACTCTTGTGGCCCTTCCACTCCTAATGTATTTTCTGATCTGGCCCCTTTGGGAGAACGTGGTTGAAGAGCCTGCAGGTGTCTTTCAGGGCTGGAAGATGTCTTATGGCAGAAGACTGCTTAGTAAATATGGTATATGGTCTCTAATCAGTTGATGATAACAATGTATTTGTCATTGTTTCTCTGTGCAGCCATCGATTGAAACATGAATATCTACAACGTCAACATATGAATTTCTGATGAGTGGAGGGTGGCACTGGTTTCTTTAACCAGTAACCCTAGTTTACAAGGGCAGGGAAGTTCCCACTGAGCCATTTTAGAGGCTGGCCAGTTGCTATTGCTATCTAGATTATTCGCCCATGATTAGTATGCTGGCCACCTGCTGCTATACCTATTTTCAATTACACCTAATTAGATGCACCCTTTACGACTTCAATTAAAAAATGGCCTTAACCTGGCCTAATATCCGAGTTTCTGAGACAGAATGCTTTGATTCCTGCTTGTTTGTCTGTCACCTGCCATGACTCCAGATGACTTACTTGCCAGCCCTTATTACTGCATTTTGGTTCATCTGCACTAGTGACCTTTCTGGATCTGTATTGCAACACTTCCTAGGTAAAGCCCATTTCTATGACATGGGCTTGTCTAAAAACATAAAATATCAGAAAACAAATACTAGAGTGCCTGGTGTTGCCTGCTACATTTCTTTCTGAAATGTGGTCAGAGAAGAGCGGTGAGTGCATAAAAAACAACAAAAGAATGATAAGCAAAAAGAATGTGCGACCACAGACAAGGGGATGGCAGGGTGTAATAAAAATACTAATAATAGCTCAACTAACACGGGCATGTGCGAGCCCCTCCTATCATAGTTTCTTTCAGCTCTTGCCTCAGAAAACGATCCCTGTCACATCGGGTATGAACAGCTGGTTCCCACGGGGAAATCCCTCTCAAGAAGTACCAAACAGGGGGAGACAGCCACAAGCTGTTCATCCCCGATGTGACAGGGATCGTTTTCTGAGGCAAGAGCTGAAAGAAACTATGATAGGAGGGGCTCACACATGCCCGTATGTGTTGAGCTATTATTAGTATTTTTATTACACCCTGCCATCCCCTTGTCTGTGGTCGCACATTCTTTTTGCTTATCATTCTTTTGTTGTTTTTTATGCGCTCACCGCTCTTCTCTGACCACGTACCACTGAAGATCAAGGATGGATCCTTCTTTCAAGGTTGAGCTGCTATCTGGAGGATACATTCAAGTGCTAGTGTTTGACCATTTTTCAAGTCCCTATTACTGCTTGTTTGTTGTAATAATCAGCATTTTAGGGGAGCGCTGCAGTTTCCCCACTTGTCTTTCTGAAATGTGTCAGCATTAAATTGATAAGAATCATTTTATCAAAAGAGGGAGATTGATTATTCTATACTCATATATAGTTGAAGAATGGAAGCGTCCATTGATTGATTTTTTTCTCTGCATACATTCTAATAAATATTTATTTGGGAAGAGAAAGCCGTTTAGTAGTTTGTGTCATCCAGGGTACTCACACACATCATTTGCTTTATTTTGGGAAAATGCCGTGCCACAGAGTCATAATATTTATTTAAGCAATAACATATCCAATGAAACAGAAACTGGCTTAGTAAAATGTAACTATTCGATTTTGACCATTAATTGCTGCGTTTTATCATACCTTTTAGAAGAAATCTGTGCAGAGATTTGAACCGTTTCGAAGGTGCACATCACCAAAATAAAAGGGATTAGAATCTGTAAAGCAGAAATCTAACAATTAGAAGGAAACTATTTGCACGGCAACATTTCAATGGACAAGTAATTGGGTTCTGCAATGTCACAGAAAGACAGGTCTGACTCATTGTTCTGGATGAATAATGTATAACATTAGAAGTATTTCAAATTAATGCTGCCCTTCTTAAAAGTTTTTATAGCTTACACAGGCACCAAAATTATTTTATGACAATATTAACCTGTACAACTGAAAAAAAGCTATTTTTATATCTACAGATGCAGCCACCAGTATTAGATCACTTGCCTTGGAAAAGCTGGGGCAACCTCCCAATAAACTGCAACTGTGAGATTTCTGACGCCAGACTAATGGCCCATTGGATTAACACAGCAAGGGGTCCCACCAGTCCCATTCAAACTGAATGGGACTGTAAGGAACCCTGCTGTGTTAATCCAATGGTTTTTAGTAATCTCACAGAAAAGTTGAGGCATTTACTGTGAGGTGCCTTCGTTTTTACCCAGGCAAGTGATCGGATACTGGTGGCTGCATCTGTAACTAGAACCTATGGTGTATTAATGGTTGCTGCATTCCCTTTATACACACTGATTAATACATGAGAAGGCTCAACATACGATTGGTGAAACGATTGGTTCATAAAGACACATGCAAAGAAAATTATTTTATCCAAAGCCTTCAATCAAGACTTTTAGTAATCCTAAAACATCGTTTTCTAACCGTTCTAAAAGAACAATATTATAAAATAAAAAAATGTTAGCTATTGTGTGTATGGGTATTGTGATACAATAACTGTCCCTTATAGACTGGAGTGGTGCAGTTAGTGTGCTTTCTAGGCTACATGGAGTTAATCTCCCCTATAGAAGCTAGCAGCAGCTGCAAACTAATTGAGCAGGCTGGACTCCTGATTGCATAGCGAGTTAAAAGTCAGGAAATGGCTTGCTCAGAGAGCGTCTGCTTTCACCAGAAAGGGGTGGGAGAGAGAAACTGCTCCCCAGCTAATGAAGTGTCTGGCACAGTCCCTTAGACCCACTGGACGGTGGTTGCAGTCTGCTGGGATTGACTGGGTCTTAATCCCAGGAAGAAGGACGGACACGAGACTGCGCTGAAGCAGGGATGTCCTATCCATATCACTGCAACTAAAGAGAAGAAGGGTTCTCTGAACTCTCTCAGGGTGTAGAGGGAATTACCTGGAGCCCCAACAGTAACAGACCAAAAGCTAAGTGATATATTAATGTACCTAAAGCTGTTCATATGGAATGCATATGATAGGGCATGTTTTGGGCAGATAATCAGTTTAGCTGGCGGCCCCGTTAGAAAGGGCTGGAGTATGTTTAGTTAGTTTTCCCTAAAGGGAAAAGGTGTCATTTTTATGATTTGTTTTGACTTAAAGGGACGGTGGGCCTGTTGGTGTATAATTTAACCCTGTAAATAAACCCAGTGTCGAGAAATAAAATGTTTCTGGCCTTATTCTAGGACTAAAAGATACCGTAACGTGATGAGGCATCACAATTGGTGGAGTATAATGCGGGCAGTCCAAAAGGCACTGAGCAGTGGAAACTGTGGTTGGAAATAAATGTGGGGATTTAAAATGGCCACCCAACCGAAGTCAAATAACAAATTCTGTGAGTAAAGTCTGTCCCAATGTGTATGACCAGTTGTGCTTACAGGATAAACAGGGAAAGAAATGAAGAATTGAGGAAATAGCGCCTCCAGAGGTCAAGGTGAAGAATACACCTGGAAGGAAAAATAGCGGACATAATGTGTTTTCTGTGTAATATGCCTGGCCACACGAAGCAGTGCCCTTTGAGGAAGGTGTGTCCCTACGTGGCCCCGCAAAAGGAACCGCAGATGTGTTATGGTGTAAATAGCCTGGTCACACCAAACACTGCCCCTTCAGGCCGTATGATGATGAGGAGGACTCCTATGGGGCCCCACGAAAAGGACAGCCTCAGCAGCTAGAGAAATGTTTTTTCCAGCGAACCAAACAACTGCAGCAGCAAGCCACGTGCTGTTGTCACAAGGAAAATGAAGACGTTTTCTTTAGAGTGCACATTCATTACCACTGATGAGAAAAATAATGTGTACCCAGTACTGCTGATGTATCAGAATCTACATCAGTAAAGAAAAAGAAGAAAAAGAAGGCTGGTAGGTTGCTTACACAGGAAGCTATACAAAATGTCATGGGTTGCTTGTTCTGCCTCGTGGACTGCTGCCACTGCTGAGCTCTGCTGAGTAGTTGCTGTGAATCATTTGTGTGACTAGAGTACCCACTGTTTTCTGCCCGCACCTTCGCCGCTAATGTGAGTGTAAGGAGATCCAGCTCCAGAGTCTGATTGGTGGAGAGGGCCTCTGATGTCATCCGCCAGTCAAACCCGGAAGCGGGCACTTTGGAGGAAACGCTGGTCGGTCCACTACACAGCACAACTATATATAGCACTACAGTACCCAGAGTAGTCAAACCGCTTGTTTTATTACATGAGCATGTGAGTGTAATGAGCTCTGTGTTCTAGAACTTTTATTGTAAAAATTGTGCTGCACTATATTTCTCTTTTCTCTCTTGCATACCATATTGAAAATACCAGCTGCATCTTACCAGATTCCTTTGATCAACACCACACCATATCTGAGAGGAGTTATTGCGCTTTGTGTGTGTGTGTTTTGTGACGTCCTTAGAGGTATTGTGAAACTCCTCACGCCAGCTACATCTCCTCTGCGTGATATTCTTTTATTTTTACCACAATTTGTCACTATTTGATTAATTGATTTGGGTTTACGCTCAAACTTCCTGCATCACAAAATGATAAAGATGGCCTTGTGATGTCTAAAAGGAGCCCCGCTGAAAATGCTCTGCAACCTACCAGACATGAAGTGGACCTCCTCCATGGACAATTGTATAAAGAGTTCAAAATTTCCAAGAAAGACATTCAAAACTTTATCACAGAGCTAGAAGTCAATCAGCAAGAAGTACACACCCTCAGCACAGGGCTGAAACTCTCACGTCATGAGGTCCACGCTCTCAGCACAAAGGTCTGTGAATTGAAGGATGCTGAGGAAAAGATCCTGATTAATTTAGAGGCAATAAAAAGAGCAAATACAAGTCTGAGACAGAAAAATTCAGATTTGACTGACCAGATCAGTTAAGGAAATGAGACGCTTAGTTAGAAGTGTGGGAAGCACTACAGAATGCGTAGAGAGGGCTGTAAGAAGAACGTGTCTCCCTGCAGCAGCACACACAAGCAGCACACCTACTGCAGAGCCAGCTGTAAGAGGTGCGTGCGAGGCTGCAGGAGGCCAAGGAGAAACAGACAGATGCCGAGGAGAAGCAGCGAGTTCTACAGGAAGTGCCCAGGCTGCTAACCAAGTACAAGTGCTAAAGGAATGGCTGATAACCCAGTGTTTTCCCACAGAGCAGACTGAGGAGCTGAAGGCCACACTGCGTGTCACCAGAGAACTGCTGGAGGTGGAGCTAAGATGCCAGGTGACTCTGTATGAGAGGGAGGGAGAGAAGATCCAGAAACTAGAACAAGAGATGGAGAAGCAGAGATGCTGCTCCATCCTCAAGAGTCAGTATGCCAAGAAGAAAGAGGCGTGGAAAACAGAGGCAGCAGTAACCCTGGTGATGAAATCTGCAGAGCTGCAAAATATGGAGGATGCGCTGATGCAAACTTAGAGCAAGCACTGGGAAGAGGTGAAGGCCCTGAGAGGAGATTTACAAGACCAAATTACAGAGCTGCAAATGCAGATTGCTGAGCTCAAGATACAGCTTGCCAAAAAGGAAGAGAGGAAGGAGGTGTCCATCCGTCAGGTGGCCGGCCTGACACTGCGAGATGTGGAATCGTGACTCAACTGTAAAGAAGCTGAACTGGCAGCTGCACTGAGTGGAAAAAGAAGGGGAGAAGGACAGCTTCAAGACTTGAGGAAGGACCTGGAGTCTGAGCACGCTGGCCGCAAGAAGGCAGAGAAACAAAAGTGTGAACTGGGTGAGGAGCTTGAGGCTCTGAAGACTGAGCGGGATGCTACGTTGGACTCTACTGCTGCCCAGCACGAAGTTTCTCAGATGAAGTTAGAGAAAAAGGTTACAAACCTAAAACAGACCCTTGGGTCACAGAAACAGTCCATGGAAAAAATTGTGGTAGAGTTAAAACAGAATGAGGCTCAGCGGAACAGTAATACACAGGTGTCACATCTACAGGAAAAGGTATTGGCGTCTGTATCCCACAGAAACTAATGCCTGGAAAGACAAGAGTACAGTGAGAGCTGGGGACACCGATCAACTGCAAAACGAAATTGCAAAGTTTGAACCGCCGCAGCCAGTTGTGCACACCTGTAATCCCGTTGCAGTACTACTGTCTACTTTCCACAAGGCACAGAATGGGGGGACCAAATTGCGATGGAGTAGCACAGTAAGAATCCAGTCGTACTGCAGAACCCACGGGGTCCAAAGTGGATTCCTTGCCATGAGGACAGCCGATGTAAAGATGCAGTCTCAGATGAGAATGGGATGGAAGAGTGTCCATGATCGTAAACTGAGAAAGACCTCACGGATTTTCCAGCGATACTCCCACCGGAGTAAGTTAAGGAATCAAGACAGAAAGGCCCAGGCCTACGAGTCTGCCTATTTGTAATAGAGAGGCGCCATGGGGTACACTTGGGGTTAATGAGAATCCCGCCCAAGTTGAAGTACTGGAGCCAAATGGTGTGGAAACAGACAGATCGCTGTGTGTATGACAAGAATGGAAAGGATGTTCCAGAGGAGAACATTGAAAACCAAGTAATGGAGGTCATCCCAGATACACGTTCCCCAGGTGCCAACGGAACAAAAGAAACAATATTAGTGATGGCGGCTGACACAGAATTGTCTAGCACCACAAAACTTGTGGAGAAGACCAGTCGGTAGTCTCAAACACTGAAGGCATGTTGATGGAGAAATGTCCAAAGCCATCACCATTGACGCGGAATTATGATCTTCACAAGAGAAGGCCAAACAGTCACTGGCGAGTGAACGCAATGAGCTGACCAACGAGGTCAAGGCTCTTCTGCATGGGTAATGGAGACTCTGAGCACAAGAGGAAGAAGATGGAGATGCATCTTCAGAAGATCAAGGTCACAGAGGGGGATAGAGTCCTGGTAGAGAGAGCTAATAGACTGCAGGATGCTCAGGAACTTTTGCAAGAAGTGACACGTTAAAAGCTGAACCTCAACGCTAAAGTCAAACGAATGAACAACAAGAAGGTAGCGAAATACAAGTCTGCAGGCCCAGAAGGCCCAGGAATTGACCTGAAGGGAAAAGTCTACAACTGGAAGGCAAGAAAAAAGAAGAGATGGATGTCGGACGTCTCCGACAAAGAGGCTGGTGCATGGGTATTGTGCACACGCTACTTCACAAGACAATGTTACGCTGGGGAGGGGGATATGTGATACAATAACTGTCCCTGTATAGGCTGGAGGGGTGCAGATAGTGTGCTTTCCAGTCTACAGGGAGTTAGTATCCCCTAGAGAAGCTAGTAGCAGCTGCAAACTAATTGAGAAGGCTGGAATCCTGATGGCATAGGGAGTTTAAAGTCAGGAAATGGCTTGCTCAGAGAGAGACTGCTTTCCCCAGAGAAAGGGGGGAGAGAGAGGAAGTGCTCCCCAGCTAATGAAGAGACTGGCACAGTCCCTTAGACCCGAAGGATGGTGGTCATGCAGTTTGCTGGAACTGACCGGGTCTTAATCCCAGGAAGAAGGAAGGACGCGAGACTGCGCTGAAACAGGGATATCCTATCATTACCAATGCAACTACAGAGAAGAGGGATTCTCTGAACTCTCACAGGGTCCAGAGGGAATTACCTGGAGCCCCAACAGTAACTGACCAAGAGCTAAGTGATCTATTAATGTACCTAATGAACCTAATGTTCATATGGGGTGCATATGATAGGGCATGCTTTGGGTGAATAACCAGCTTAGCTAGCGGTCGCATTAGAAAGGGCTGTTATATGTTTTGTTCGTTTTTCCTAAAGGGAGTAGGTGTTATTTTTATGATTGGTTTGGACTTAAAGGGACCGTGGCCTGTTGGTGTATAATTTAACCCTACAAATAAACCATGTGTAGAGAAATACGTTTCCGGGCTTATATTGGGACTAAAAGATACTGCAACGTGCTTTGGGCGTTACTATATATATATATATATATATATCCAATAAAGAATATCACTTGTGAGCACATTCACATGTCTTAGACAGGTCTGCAACCCTGCCTTTCAACCATTACCACTTGGCATACAGTGCTCCCACTGCAGCAAGGGATTCTGGGAAATGACATGCAAATGAGCACACAATGTGTCACCTTTTGCCTGGGGGACATAGATTACAGCAAGATACCAAGAGAATTCTAAGTTCACATAAAATAGTGAATAGGAGTTGCTTATGGAAGATAAATTATTTTTTCATACCTTAATCAATTGATACCCAGTGACTGGTATTGAATATAGATATTCTCCATCACTTTCACAATGATTTTAATAATAGCTTGGCACTTAAATGAACACAGGTTTTTTAATGTTTTTTTTTTTTTAGCTTCCTGGCTGTTAAGTGCCTGCAGAAGAAAACTTGATTTACATCGTCATTGTGTTTTATTTAATCCATTTAGTTACCATAAATATTTTAGCAGTTTTAACACGAAAGCACAAGTCCCCACAGTAAATTGTTTGACATGTATAATGTATTGATATTGTCAATTAAAAAACAAAGCAAGCTGTTCGGTAATAATCCAGCAATCTCTTACCCAGGTGTATAGTTTGGGGAGATCTTTGTACACAGAAAGGCACTGGCAGCAAAGTACCATATTGATGGAATTGTGGTGGTTTCACATTGTCTAATGCTGTACTTAGTGAAAAGTGCTTTTAGTAAAGGTTTTAATGTATGAAAAGATTGGTCAATTTTACCCAAATGTTATTATTAAACCAGAGTGATCCAAACATTATCCAATGCTAATCAAACTATGCCACACCACACCACTTCTGCATTCAGTAGTATGCAGTGTACAGATTGATAGTTCATCAAATTCATTTTGAAATAAAAAAAAATAATATGAACAATTGGCACTCCAAATTTGTCCCCAAAAAGTAGATCTAAATATCAAACTATGGGCAGTATTCACGAAGCCTCAAGTGATTTGGCAGTAAAGGCCATTGACTTGAATGGTGGTTTCTGCCATGTAAGGGGTGTACGATATTCTGCACCGCGGCTTGATGAATCCTGGCCAGTGTCTCAGCAAGATCTCGCTAGGAGGTTCAAATATATTTGTTGGAAACAAAACAAATACAAAGTGTACAGTATGTTTAGCAAAGTTGTATGAGGTTATCTGGTTTTTTTTTATTAACCTTTGGAAATTGTGGCAACTCACCTTCCACATCATCAGGCCGCCCATCACAAAGGGATTGAACACAGTTAGGAAGCAATACACAGACGCTGGATCAAAACTGAGGAGGCAAATAGAATGTTAAAGTATCATTAAACTGAGCTTTAAATGTACTAGTAATACTCACAACAAATATGCAAGAGATATAGTCACTATTCTGATGGCTCAGTTTTACTTCAAACATTTGAAAGGTACATTACAGTGTCTGTTATCAGAAAACTAGAGTTCAATAATATGAATTATCATTACCTATTGCAATAAAGATGCTCACTGATTCATACTGGATGTTAAAACTGGATAACTGATGCCCAGGGCCAAAGACAGGGGGGAGAGCCGGAACAACTGTTCCGGGCCTGGCGTCTGTGGGGGGCCCGGCCAGCTGGCGCTGGCAGTTGAATTTCAATACTTGGCTAGGCCAGCTGGCCCAGGCTTGGCAGCTGGACCAACATCCACGTCCCCTCCCCCCCTCACCCCCCCGCAGCAGGCCTGTCTCCGCTGCTTAGGCGGTCTCCCATGTAGGCCCTGTGCCAGAAGTTGGGTGGGCCTCCTAGTAAGGGTGTGTTGTGTGTCTCTGATGTGGAGGGGGGTTGGAATAATGTGTGTGGGGGGGGGGGGTGTTGCTTGTATTGGGGAGAGAGAGAGGGCAGAGAGGTGGGGATGTGAGAATAGGGGAGAGAGGTTGGGAAAAGGGGAGAGAAGGGGAGCGTGGGAGAAAGCTAGAGAAGTGGGGACGTGGGAGAAAAGAAGAGAGGGGGGCGTGGGAGAAGGGGGTAGGGGGCGTGAGGGGCATAGGGGTGGGGGTGGGAGGGAGAGAGAGGTGAGGGTGTGAGGGATAGAGGTGGGGGCGTGAGGGGTGAGGGACAGAGGTGGAGGCATGAGGGAGTAGGGACAGAGGTGGGAGCATGGGGGAGTAGGGACAGAGGTGGGGGCGTGAGGGAGAGAGAGGTAGGGGCATGGGAGAGAGAGGTGGGAGAGAGGGAGGGGAGAGATGGGGGTGTGAGCTAGAGGGGTGGGGTCTCGCAAGACCTGTGATACTGGGGGTTGGGTGGGGCGTGGGATGCCCAGTGGAAACTGTAGTCTTGGGCCACGGGAAAGCTGTCTGCGGCCCTGCTTCTGCCATTAAAAAAAATCACTAGTAGGAGAAGAGGAGGGAAAGAAAGCAACTTTCAGTTGCAAGCCCAACAGGCACAAGGGACATTAATGACAGTGATATCTTTAAAATGATAAAATTAGAGGCTAGAAGAATTACACAAATTTAGTTTTCAACCATTTTTAAAAGTATATTGTGAAGTATGTGTCAACACGGTCAAGTGAAGTTCCATTGGTTATTTTTTTCTGGCCGTAACTCTGTCTTATCTTTTTCTTATTCTGCCTTTTCTCTTTCTTATAATATACTTTTAGCTAGCTAGTGCTCAGAGAGGGGGCGGAGGGCAATACATGTAATTATTAACAGTGAACAATGCACTGTCCACTGTAAATAAAAAACTACATTTCTTGTAAAATTATTTTAATTAGCTTGCACGTTCTTTAACAGGCACCAGGTTCCTACAGTAGTTTAAACAATTAACAACCTGCTGATATACATTTACGTTGGCCCTATGTGAGACTACATCTTGGACCCTGTTGCTGGAAGGGGGTCTTACAATTCCTCTGGCATCTAAAGAGTTAAGTTGTTTGTAATACAGACCCCCTCAACTCCCCCCATCCCAAACACACACACACACACACACACAGTTTTGCATAGACGGTACTGTAATATTTCTCACAGGCTTGATTCAACTTGTTTCCTTGTTATTTCAGCCGCATTTTACTAAAGTGATACGGTTTTCAACTGGTAACAACTTCTAGTCATCACTGATTTACTCAGCTTGCATCAAGAGATCATGTGCTCCAGGGCATTCTCCCCAGTACATCCCTCAACATTGGTTCTAGTAGCTGCTGAGCTGTACGAACAACAGAGTCAGAGCAACGATGAGCCCCCCAGCAATGATGGGATTAAAGTATTTGTAAGAAACCACTGCTGAAATAATACTTATCTGCTCAACATTTTTTTTTCAGATTCCATTTTTCAAGAGTCTTGAAGATACATTATAAAGTGACCTAGTCATTTAGCATATTTGTTATGCTTACATATTATTCTGTATGTATACGGTTTTTCATAATAGATTAATGGCACTGTTAAAATATGCTGCTGGTGGATATGAAATGGGTTTTCACACATACCCATGCTATCAATATTGTCAAAAGCCACTCCAAATCTATGTAGCCATGACTGCACATCTTCTGGTGGGCTGTATTATAATGCATGGGGAAAGAGACCAGGCTAATGCAAGACAGTACATACTGTATACATTATGGAAAAAGCATACTGACCTCAATACTAGTGTTAGTCCAAGAAATGTAAAATCTGAGTGCTACATACAAGCCCTTATATAGAGGACCAAACAGGCAGCTAAACACAATCACAAAAGTCCCTTCTTTTTACTCAGTCCTTGGTTACAAGGACAGAAACTGCGCTGTTCAGTTTTTACGACAAATGCTTGGAAAGGTGATTGCAAAACTAAGCTTATTTAGGCAATGACTTTTTACTGGTTCTCTGAATGTTATGTTTCCTTCCACAAGCATTGATACAGGAATGTTGATGCGGTATAGACCACATTACCTGTTAATAGATGCTATATTTCCTGTACCAAAAAAGGCTGTGACTATGAAGAAGACCTACAAAAATGTCAAGGAAAGTGTTGTTAAGTGTCACAGCTGCCATGGACATACAGAAGATATGATATTGCATTAATTGACTTCCCCGATGTCATTCAATGATGCACAGTGTGTCAGCAGATTCATTTATTTGCTACCCATCATGATGTTCTAACCTTATGACACATTTTTAGAAAATAGAATAGGCCCGTACAGCACTGAAAAAGAATACTCTGCATTAAACCAGCATTCCCTTAAACCATTATTATATTCTGAACGGCAAAGGTTCCTCTGTGCACAATGTATTTTATTTGAAGTATTTTAGCTTTTTACATCGCAATTGTATCCCTAGAATTGAAGCAGACATATTCCACCAGTAAGTTACTGCCACATAGCTATTTTTTATTGGCACCTTCATCTGCTGCGACCATGTTACCATTACGAAAAAGCTGGGTTGAAGAACACATTTGAAACCATTTTGTGCATTACAATGCAGTAGTTTCAAGTGGTTCGTCTCACCTACAGTACTTGACCATTATAATCATCTGAGCTGAAAGTTATTTAATCTGCCTCCTGTTTGTATTGGTTCAGGCTCAGTAACTCCAGCTCATTACAACAGGTTGGGGATCAATAACATACTTACATTGTAGAAACAGAAGTAGGTCAAGTAAATGTTTTTACTAGAAAGAATAATCCACTGCTGGTACTGTACAAATATAAACCATTCTTTTGCACATTTTTGGGATAATTTTCTAGAATCATGTATATTTCAATCAAAGCTTTTCATGTACTCTCTCTGAAACTGGCATAAATGAAATAAAATGGGTGCAATAGCTCAAAAAGAATACTACCCAATCTAATTGTTAAATACTATACAAGTAAACAGACATCCGCTGTTCAAAAATGCTAAACAAAAGTACCTTTTGTGTTCATTAATAGCACAGACTCAAAAACTTTCAGGATAACAATTGTACTTAGTTTTTTTTCCTGAAGGATCAAAGTTATGGCCAAGATGTATCTTTCAAATGATCTGTCTCTGACTATTAAGCACGCAACACTTCATAGAAAGGATACCAAGAAAAAGGATCTCCGAATATCATCCAGATTCAGCTGTCGAAACTGAGTTATATCAGTGCTACAGGAGAAGTCGATACTGTTGAGCTGTGAAGGAAACAGGAGAAAATCAATGCAGAGTGTCATTGTGGTCACTTTTAATAAAGGACAGTGTATTTCCTACACGGTGAGCAGTGAAATAGACATGTGCCGCTAACAAATACCAAGAAAGGGCATCCTTAAAATGCACCAAGCTTTTCTATATACAGTATGACTTCGCAAGGAGCAGTGATGTGCTGCTTAGATACAGTTATTTTGAGCCTTTTCCATATTTCCTTCCATCCAAGCACCCACACATACATACTGTAGGCAAGCCAATATGGGAGGAGCGCAGGGTTTTTGTATTTGTTTCCCAGAAATGTTTGGCCATTTCTCTTTCCCTAGCAACATATTCCATAAAGTTATTGCATTATATAGTGCTACTGATACATTGCATTATAGGTTAGGTTCCAGCTCACTTAATTCTGTTTTGCTACAGTATATAGATTTTTTGGAGGTGTCTGGCCACTCCTTTCAGGTTCTGAGCTCCTTGCCAATTATCCAATTAGCAAATAGGTATAAAATATTTTTAAAAGATAGTTGTCTGAAGTTCATTCTCTATAGGAGTTGGTGAGTGTATGAGACACAACCATTTTCCTTCACAACACTAAGGGAATTGTATTTAATGATAAATGTCCAGTGAAGGACCTTTATCATTATGCACTCAGGTTCCAACACAAATATAGTGTATCACAAACTTTGAGCCCTGGTGTATCCCCTTTAAAGGATACTTTTTTCTATATTTCTGTTTTTTGACAGTTTTAATTGCACTGAATCACAGAAAGCATTATGCTTGGTTTTAACCCTTTCGGCACTTCCATATATTTCACTATCTTTCGCCCACAGGACAATAAGAAATTATATGTATTTACTATAGGTACGTTCTGAAACTGAGTTTACCTTGACAAGAGTAGCAGATTTAAATAATTTTTAAAATCAAAATATGCATCTAAAAAACTCATTTGTTAAAAGACTTAGGATCAAAATGTAGAATTTCCCTAATAAATTGCAAGCCAATTTGGGAGGAGCACAGGGTTTTTGTATTTGTTCTCCATATCACTGATAATGTTTGAACAAATTGCATAATGCAGCACTAATCTCGCATCCACTGATATTAAGTTATGATTAGAAATAATGTAACACAAAAGGCTCAATTCACACCAAATATCAATAAATCCAAAGTAAGCCGCAGGGAATGTAATCAAGAAGTTTAAGAAATTAACTGGCAATTTTCCACCACTTTTGGCACAATGTTTCCACTTCTGCATGGATATTTATGGGTTCATCTTTACATTGTCTTGTGAAAGAGCCCAGTGAGAACTGAAACATTGATACACAGTAAATATTTTGTAAAAGGTGGCGTACATGTGGCAATACATAATTAGGTTGATCAGATTTTCAAAAGAAGAAACCGGGACACATTAAAAAAAATGATTTATAAAACAAATTACGTCACTTAACAATAAATATAATAATGGTATTTGTGTTATAATGTCCAATTTATGCTGTATTATTGATTTATTTCAGTTTCCTAACAAAACACAAACTCTCAAGTGTAGCAAAAGGTCGGTTTGGTTTATATTAATAAATCGTTTAATTAAATGAGCTAATGTTACCTTAATCTTATCTCTGGCATCTTATTCTTTACACTACAGTAATATGCCGTGAATATCAGAGTTATGTATTAAACTCAATGTTATCTCATGTTGTTTTCTTTTTTTCATATGTAATGGTGCTTCCCCCACCCTACAGGAGATTCTGCCATTACTGGTCGCATGGTGCATGATACCTGCTGGTAACAGGAGGGCTGAATCGTCCGCCGATGGTTGTGGGGAAACAGGACTAGGCTTCTGGGGGTTCATAACCTACATATCTTTAGCAGTGCAGCGCCTCCATCTGCTGTAGACTCCAGGTAACAAAAGATGATCTCCCACAGTAGAACCGATAACCTCTCCCCCCAGTAAGATCACACACCGGGAAGGAGGTATAACAACAGGAACGGTTTATTGTCTGTACACGAACAGCAGTACACAGCAATCTTCTGCCCAATGCAGCTCCCCTCTCAGCTACCCACTGAAGGATGGTCCCTGGAACTTCATTACAGGACAAGGGATCCCACAGCAGTCCCAGCTCTTCCCTGTCCCTCTAGCAGAGGGAGAGGTATGGTCCACACACTCTCCCCCGAAGGGAAGAGGACCAGAGAAAACCCAATAGTCAGGCTCTTGGCTGTGTGACCTGCCTCTCTCAAGGGGGTAGAGACACTGCTAAATTTGGGGCGGCACCACCTGTAGGTGCAGCCAGGAAGAGGGCATCAGGTCTGTCCCATGATTGGACATGCTCAGGCCTGATATCACCGCCTCCCCCTGTCACTCAAGTGCAGCACCAGTGAATGGGGAAAACCCATATTGACTACTGGCAGGCCTGCTTTACCAGGGCTTACTGCCAGGAATAGGACAGGTTAGTAGCCATAGCTGGCATGGCTACACATACTAACATCATCTCAACCCACCTACCCTTCCCCTACTCTCAGGAAACCGCGTTTTCACAACGTCACGACCCTGCTTGCAGCCTCTACTCACAGTACAGTGCATTATATATAGCTATCAATTATTAGTGTTTACCAATATATTTAACATGTTTACTCTTTGATATGACCGATCACATATAAACATGCTGTCTATTTTCATGGTTTTAAGAGTGTTACCTGTACGTGAGTCCAAATAGGGTAAAGCTACAAACCGGGACATTTGAACATCCGGGACATATTGTCACCATATACATAATGTACTTTGGATAAGAAATTACAGCCAGCAACATCCCAAAACGTCGGTTTCTTTGTATTCACCAGTACATTTGCAACTAATATACAGTAGCAGACTAAAAAATATTGACAAGTTATCATGACTTTTCAAATGCTTCTGGCGAAAACCCCAGTTTAGAGAGTTAACATGACATAACAGGACACAAGAACGTCATATTTTTTAACTTCCGAGTTCCAATTATTGTCTCTCTGTCTCTCTCTATATATACACATTCTCTCTCTCGTGGTAGAACTATTGGAGTTGCCAATCGGGATTGAAAATGGATGTTCAGAATTTGCAGATTTGAGAGAGAGAGAGAGAGAGAGAGAGAGAGAC
This sequence comes from Ascaphus truei, assembly GCF_040206685.1. Lineage (NCBI taxonomy): Eukaryota > Metazoa > Chordata > Amphibia > Anura > Ascaphidae > Ascaphus > Ascaphus truei. The sequence continues at coordinate 204,814,239 of NC_134484.1, read as the reverse complement.
AGAGAGAGAGAGACAGAGAGAGAGAGAGAGAGAGAGAGAGAGAGAGAGAGAGAGAGAGAGAGAGAGAGAGAGACAGAGACAGAGAGAGAGACAGAGAGAGAGACAGAGAGAGAGACAGAGAGAGAGACAGAGAGAGAGACAGAGAGAGACAGAGAGAGACAGAGAGAGACAGAGAGAGACAGAGAGAGACAGAGACAGAGAGACAGAGACACAGACAGACAGACAGAGAGAGAGAGAGAGAATATAAAGCCAGCTGCCATGAGCTGTAGCTCAACCGAAAGTGGGTTATGAGTTGAAGCAGTTCTGTAAGGAGGAATGGGCCAAAAATCCTCAAACCCGATGTAAGAGACTGACCAGCAGTTACAGGAAATGCTTATGTAATAAAAATGGCATGGGATAGTAAGTATTTTAATCAATCTGGTGCTTCAGGGGTTAACGTTAGTTAGAAATTATGTTAAAAATACAAGAAATTGGGTTTATGACAGGTCAAGACCCTTCCTGGGTCTGTGCTGATCTACAAAGAGAGCTTAATTGGGGGGCGCAGGATTTTTTAGGTTTGAAATATGTGAAATTCCTAAGGAGTTCACAAACGTTTTCTCTCCACTGTATTAGTGACAGAGTCAGAGACTATGAAGGTTAGACCATACGCAGTTACCAGCCTGATGGGGTTAACTTCTGCTGGCAGCAGCTACCAGTTGTAATAACTTAGCATGAGCTGCAGGGTTTAAAAGGCAGCTGGAGAATACCCCCAGGGTCTCGCACAGACGGCACAGAGAAGGCTGTCTTTGTGGAGTCCTGAGACAAAACAAGTCTATCGTGGAAAGGACTGTGCTATTGCTTTACTATACATGTGAGGGTAAGGACTACACAGTGAACTTTTGCAACACATGGTGGTGTTTTGACTGGGGACTAGCTTAGCTGTGATGGTACAGTCATTAGAAAATTGGTTTTGTTTAGTTGACCTCATTAGTGGAGTAGTTTTTTATTTTGTTACATTGCTTTAAAGCGACAGTGTACTTACAAGTATTGTTTGATTTGTCTGTGGACAATTGGTATGGAGATGGGGTCACAAGTACTCAGAGGGGATTCCAGGAAAGGAAGACCCTCAATTACATGTTTTGTGTGTGGGGAGTTGGGTCATATAAAAGTCTGTTGCCCTAACTTTCATGAACCCATGTAATCTGGGTTTAGTGCCGTTGACAGACTTTTGTGGACTGGTTTTGAGTGGTACAATTGAGAATAGCCGTGTTTATTGGAAAACAGAGGCTCTTGTGGACTCTGGCAGCAACATTACATTGGTCTCATGAAATCTGACTAAGTCATCCCAATTGCGCCCAGATAAGGTTGGGCTACAATATTGTACTACTCCAGTAGAGGTAGGCCTGTCTGGTCAGACCATCCATACACCAACGGCGGTCATGCCAAAATTACCTTCTTTAATTCTAGGCCATAATTTTCCAGGTTTTAAAGCCTTCGTTCGGGCTTAGGTGTCCCTGAATGAACCATGCTCCAACTCTGGACCCGATTACACAAGTCAAAGTCTGCTTAGTGTTTTACCATTCACCCACTCTGATTTGTTGTCTTCGAAACATGCTGCAGCGTTGTCACTGAGCTTCCAGACCCACTGTCACTCCTCCCTGCTAGCATACAGCAACAGAAGTGCAGCTAGGAGAGACGGGTGAGGTGGAAAGTGCAATGGAGAAGGGTGAAGGGGACTATGCGAGTGTGTAGGGGGGAGAGGGGAAAATGTGCATACAAGGGAGGGGCAAGTGTGCGCGGGAGGCAGGAGAGTGCACAGAAGGGAGGGGTAATAGGGCTAGTGCATAGAAACTCTTGTTACTCTGAAGATGCAGAATGAGTAGACAAGCAGCCCTGTAACCCCAGCAGCTGTCATATAGGTAGGTATCGAGTCCCTCTTTATTACTGCAGTATAACTATGCTAAAAAACAGAAAAATGGGGTGAATGAGCGCAAGAAAGCACTTTCAGCTGTGCAGAATTATTCTAATAAAGAATCCAATATTCAAATAAAAAGGATAGAAATACATTAAAATTGTGTTTTGAAATACTATTCAAAATTATAATGATAATAAGTGACAATAAAATACATGAAACATAAATGACAAATACAACCCTGTAGGACCAATGCAGCTCCTTCAAAAGGGATTTTCCAACAGATGCCAAAAAAGTCAGAGTGCAAAAGAGGTGTGTGTGCAAAAGAGGTGTATGCACACATTTTAAGTTATGGTGGGTGAAAAAGGTAACAAAAAACCTCCACCGTTGGCATATAGCCAATAAATAATATCACTTGTGAGCCCATTCACATGTCTTAGACAGTTCAGCAACCCTGCCTTTCACCATTATCACCTAGCATACAGTGCTCCCACTGCAGCAAGGGATTCTGGGAAATTACATGCAAATGAGCACACAATGTGTCACCTTTTGACTGGAAAATCCATTTACATGGAGCCCATTTAAGCAAATGCATCGCTGTTCACACAGCTTTTAAGCACAGCATGGGACTATCAAAGCAAGTCAAACCACTCACAGGCATGTTTCCACCTTGATGGGTATCATCAGTGTGAGGTTGGTTTATACGTGATTTGCAATATATATATATACTAGCTGAGAGACCCGGCGTTGCCCGAGATGTAAATGCGTAATAGGTAGTATTATTTATAAATCGTGGAACAATAGGTGAGTATTTGTTGTAAAGGTTGGATAATAATGTTGAAAAGAAAGATGGAATAAAATGTAATACAATGTTGTTTAAAAATGGTTTATTGTAAACACACCACAGTACAATGTATATTTTGGTGACATAACAGATGTAAAAATGTGAGGCGTGTGTCCTGCTAGGGTGTGAGGCGGCAGGTGGCGCGTGGGTTGTGAGTGCTGTCTGTGAGTGGGGGTCCTGCTACGGTGTGAGGCGGCAGGTGGCGCGTGGGTTGTGAGTGCTGTCTGTGAGTAGGGGTCCTGCTAGGGTGTGAGGCGGCAGGTGGCGCGTGGGTTGTGAGTGCTGTCTGTGAGTGGGGGTCCTGCTAGGGTGTGAGGCGGTGGGTCAGTGATGTCGGTGCGTAGGGGCGGGAGGCAGCAGGTGTGTGTGGCGGCAGGTATGTGTCGAGTCTGGCGAGAGTCTGTTGAGTGCATGCAGCGGCTGTGAGGCGGTGGGTGAAAGGCAGAGGCGGGCGGAGTAAGGGCGGGTGAAAGGCAGAGGCTGGTGGGCGCGAAAGCAGAGGCAGGGAGGCAGGAAGGCGGGCAGGAAGGCGAAGATTGGTGGGAAGGGGGGGGAAGGGAATGGGAGGGGGGGAAGGGGGTAGGGTGTGGGAGGGGGGAAGGGTGTGGGAGAGGGGAAGGGTGTGGAGAGGGGAAGGGTGTGGGAGGGGGGAAGGGGGTGGGAGGGGGTAAGGTGGTGGGAGGGGGGAAGGGGAGGATGGGGAGGGAAAGGGGAGGAGGGGGGAGGGAAAGGGGAGGAGGGGGAGGGAAAGGGGAGGAGGGGAGGGAAAGGGGAGGAGGGGGAGGGAAAGGGGAGGGAAAGGGGAGGGGGAGGGAAAGGGGAGGGGGGAGGGAAAGGGGAGGGGAAGGGGAGGGGGGGAGGGGGGGAGGGGGGGAGGGGGGGAGGGGGGGAGGGGGAGGGAAAGGGGAGGGGGAGGGAAAGGGAAAGGGGAGGGGGGGAGTGAAAGGGGGGGGGGGAAAGGAGAGGAGGGGGGAGGGAAAGGGGAGGAGGGGGGTGGGGGGGGGAGAGCCGGCGTTGGCTGTGAGTTACATTTAGCGCTAGGAAAAGGGGGGGGGGGAGGGGGGGAGAGGGGGGGGAAAGGGGGAGAGGGGTGGGAAAGGGGGAAAGAGGGGGGGGAAAGGGGGGAGAGAGGGGGGGAAAAGGGGGGGAGAGGGGGGGAAAAGGAGGGGAGGGGGACGGTGGAAAAGGAGGGGAGGGGGATGGGGGAAAAGGAGGGGGGGGACAGTGGACAGGAGGAGGGGACAGTGGACAGGAGGGGGGGGCAGTGGCCGGGGGGAGGGGGGAACAGTGGGCGGGTGGGGGGGGACAGTGGGCGGGTGGGGGGGGGGACAGTGGAAAGGACAGTGGACAGGAGGGGATGGGAGGGGGGGAGAGTGGACAGGAGGGGGGAGAGTGGACAGGAGGGGGGAGAGTGGACAGGGGGGGAGGACAGGTGAAAGGACAGTGGACAGGAGGGGATGGGAGGGGGGGAGAGTGGACAGGAGGGGGGGCAGTGGACAGGAGGGGGGGGGCAGTGGACAGGAGGGGGGTTGTTTGCTTTAAATTGACGGGTCCCTCCTCTCCACTCCCTCTGTATCTTTCTCCGCTCCTGACCCCCCCGCCCCCCCCCCCCCCCATGTGTAGCTCCGGTCCCCACTCTACAGTGTCTGAGACACAGTGTAACACACACACACACGCACACAGACACACACACAGACACACACACAGACACACACACAGTCGCGCTGTGACACACACACACACACACACACACACACACACTCACCTCTCCTTCTGGCCGCCGCCATGTTAGTTAGTCCGCGAGGGAGGAAGGGGTCCTTCCCTCCGCCGCCATCTTAGGTGCCGCGTGGCAGCAGTAGGCTGCCCTGGCCAATGCCTGTCCCCGCGCCAGGGAGGTGAGCGGGAGGGAGGTGAGCGGGAGGTGAGGGGAGGTGAGCGGGAGGTGAGTGGAGCGGGAGGTGAGTGGAGGCAGCGGTAGGCTGCCCTGGCCAATGCCTGTCCCCGCGCCAGGGAGGTGAGGGGAGGTGAGGAGAGGTGAGGGGAGGTGAGCGGAGGCAGCGGCAGGCTGCCCTGCCCACTGCCTGTCCCCGCGCCGGGGAGGTGAGTGGAGCAGGAGGTGAGTAGAGGGAGCAGGAGGTGAGTAGAGGGAGCGGGAGGTGAGTGGAGGGAGCGGCAGGCTGCCCTGCCCACTGTCTGTCCCCACGCCGGGGAGGGAGGTGAGTGGAGAGGGAGGTGAGTGGAGCGGGAGGTGGAGGGAGTTGAGCGGGAGGGAGGTGAGTGGAGAGGGAGGTGAGTGGAGCGGGAGGTGGAGGGAGTTGAGCGGGAGGGAGGTGAGTGGAGAGGGAGGTGAGTGGAGCGGGAGGTGGAGGGAGGTGAGTGGAGAGGGAGGTGCGTGTGATGGGGGGGGGAGAGGACAGAGAGGTGTGTGTGTGTGTGTGTGTGTCCCTGTGTGTCCTTTGGCCCGTCACTCCGCCTCAGGCCAATGAGAGGTGTGCGGGGGCGGGCGGGCCAAGGGACCAATGAGATTGCCGCTAGGGACGCAGACATACAGTGCTTTCAGAAATATATAGTAGATATATAATATATATATATATTTAAAGAAAATATAGTGTAATACAGTTGGACTACTGTAGTGTACAGTAATACAGTTTCATACTGTGTGGTGAATTAAAAAGGAGGGATTAAACCCACTCGCATGATGAAAGTTGGTTCGAGTGTATAATAGCTCCTAGGAGCAATATGATGTCTTCTGTTGCACAGGGGTCTCCGCTGTTTATAAAATTCTCATAAAAAGATAGAGCAAATAGAATGCCTAGCATAATACTGTTTATATATACATAAGATGAACAAATGGCAAAAAGGCATTCACAAATTTACCAAATACAAAGCGCATATAGACCACAAAAGGGTCTCAGAAGAAGCAGCTATGTTTGCCCTCAAAGTATAGCAAGCACCAGGCTCCGCTATCTGATCGTGTGATGCCACTTCTGGAATGTGACGTCACTCTACTCTAGGGGCGTGGATGAAATCCTCCGGTGCTTCTATAGATGCAAGTTGTTGGAGTAAGTAGATTGCCTTATGCGTTTCGCTATAAGAGCTTCGTAAGGGGATAAGATTGCCTGACATGAAAGTCCTTTTATATATGTAGCCCCCTCACTACTTTTTCCCCAGCCTGGCACATACAGTAAGTCCTGGCAAGAGCAGACAGTGCTGGGGTTAATAGTGAGCTGGTGACATCGCATCTCTTCAGTTGCTGAGATAGCAACTTACAGGAACAAGTCTGGGCTTGTGAAGCTGCTAGAATAAGGGGGGGGGCTGACTAGGCCTGTGATGTCATCTGGGCCTGCCCTGATATTGTGGAAGAGGGATTAACCCCTCCCCAGATATAAAAGGTAGGGTTCCTTCCTTTTGAGGTCTGTCTGTTCTGTTCCAGCCCTAGTCTTAGGGCTGGTGTGTTCCTGCCTCGCCCTTTAGGGGGGTGAGTGTGTTTAGACTAGCTTGAGGGCCTCACGCCCTTGTTATATCTAGTCCTGTCCTTCCCAGGGAGGGGATGATGCCCCTGAGTCCTGGAGGGATGATGAGAGGAGACAGAGGGGGAATTACCATTGATGGTATTTCCTGTCTTGCTTCATGGCTGAAGATGCCTAGTGCTATCCTGCCCAGGGAAGGGGTGATGCCCCTGGGCTGGGATGTATGCAGAGATGGACCATGTTGCTATTATGCTGTGTGTCAATAAATCCCTTTTTTGTGGCAAAAGATCATGGTGCCCTATTTCTTGTAAAGTGACCCAAATATAGCACTCAGGCTCACCCTCTGGTGGTTTATGTAGTACCCTATTTCCTTGATTCTAAGATGCACCTTTTTTCCGATTTTCACATGTCTGAAATCGGGGTGCGTCTTAGAATCGATGTATTAAAAAAATTAAAAAGTGTCTACAGCACTAATTCCCTCTTTTCACTTACCATGTTTCAGGAGAGGTCCCATGTCAGCGGAGGATGAAGCAGGTGGTAGCAGAGGTCCCACATCTGCAGATGGAGTGCAGTGGCGGTGGCAGGACAGGTGCCAAGTCTGCAGGTGAATGAAGATAAGAAGACAGCGGGCGTGGGGTGGCGGTGGCAGGAGATCATAATAGCAGGAGAGTTAAGCAGGAGAGGAACGGCTTGGGAGGTGCATACTGTAACACCGGAAGTTGACCGATGTCCGGTTACAATGTGCACCTCCCCAGCCATTCCCCTATGCAGCTCTGCTCCTACTCAGCTCTCCTGCTATTATGATCTCCTGCTGCTGCCACACACCTGCTGTCTTCTTATCTTCATTCACCTGCAGACTTGGGATCTGTCCTGCCACCGCACTCCCGTCCGCTGTCCATCTTCAACCATCTGCAGACGTGGGACCTCTCCTGCCGTTGCTGCCCGCATCATCCGTCGCTGACATGGGACCTCTCCTGAAACATGGAGAGTTTCTAAGGGCCAAATCGATGGTGCGTCTTACAATCGATGGCGTCTTACAATCAAGGAAATACGGTAATTAAAATTGTAGCTTTATTATGTAACATAAGATAAAATAATGGGTGTTAAAAGATGAACTGAAGGTAGGTTGGATCTTGAGACTGATAGCCGTTTGGCTCAGGATCCTGTATATCAAAGTGTATCAATAGAAGGCGCATGCGCGACGGCTGAACTGTATGGACGTCTGAGCCATTAGCTCCGTTCCCAGCCGGCAGCAAATTTAATAAAAAATAGCATTTCAGCATACACACCAACATTACAAACTTACCCAAAGCTGCCTCACATGGTCAAGATGTCAATGGGGACCCGTTCATGGTCCTGACTGATTACTTCGCGAAAGGGGGCTCAGCACGCGCCAAGAGAGAATGGCGCAAAGCGGCTCGGAATCAGAGGAGGAGGATGACAGAGAGGATGACAGAGAGGAGAACCCCAGAGACAACCAGATCATGAGAAGGAGGGTCATGAAAGAATTTTGCCTCGATATCAAGAGATGTCTACAGACAGAACTGGCTGCATTGCGAGCAGACATTTGTGGGATCGGAGAGAGGACAGACTCCTTAGAAAAAAAAATGGATGCCACAGTGAAAGCGCTCCATAGAACTGATAAACAAGTGGCGCAAGTACAAGAGTCGGTCAGGGAGCTCATGGACAAGCAGGGAGTGCCAGAAACTGAGACTGACCCGGAGGAGTTTATGGGGAAATGGCTCCAACAGTTATTGCATGACCCAGCAGAGCAAGATCTGCACCTCGATCGTTGCCACAGAGCGTTGAGAGCACGGCCTCAACCAGGAGACCACTTCTTCAAAATTAAAGAGGCATTTGGACAAATGACCAGAAATGAAGTGGAATTCGAAGGCTATAAACTACACGTCTATCAGGACATCTCCCCCATCACCCTATTAGAAAGGAAGCAGCTAGCCCCAGTCACCAAAATATTATGGGATGAAGGAACCCGGTACAGGTGGCTGTACCCGTTTGGGCTACTGGTGGTCCAGAACGGCACGGCCAACACTTTGAGGCGCCCTGAAGAGGGGGCGAATTTCCTCGCTCACTAAACTGGGGCTCCAGGATAAAATCCAGGAGGAGATGGCAGCAGGAGGATCAGCCCCAGAACCAGCCTGGAAGGATAACAGAAGAGGGGACAAGAAGAAGCAAGCCCGCAATCCAAAGTGATCCAGTTGGGGCCTCGTTGTTATGAGCCCAGTTCAGGACTTCCTAAGGTCAGTCGCCACCCCCGTCCCTTTACCCTGACAGCGCTCCTCTGCGAATGGCGGCCATCTTGGATCGGCACTCACCCCACACTGGTGGGAGGGCGGAGCAAGGTGGCGACGTAGGAGGAAATACACCTTCTCGCGAGAGGACGGAGCACCAAGAGACTTGCCACACACAAGATGGCGCCGGAGCCGGATGAGGGCAATGACGCCACATGTAAAGGCCGAAAGTCTTCCCGAGTGCGCTAGCAGTGAAGCGACACTGCAAGGCGACGACACAAAGGACTACACATGACAAGGGGAGGGGGGACTATGGAGAAGAGGAGGGGGACTATGGAGATGGGGAGGGGGCTGGGAAGCACTTGCAGGAATTTGGCAATCAATGCCCCTACCAGTAAACACGATAACCGGCAAATAATAGGGATAGGATTATGAGAAGCAGGGAACGCAAGGGGAACTCTAAAAAATGAAAGCTATCACCACAAACAAAACAAAAAAAACCACACAAGCACATAGCAATAAACCAAAGCACCCCTAGCTTAAGAGAGAGGCAGTTATCTGGACACATAGGACATGGGAGGCACAGAAGGAACGCTAGAACTTCCTGCGTAAGGAACCCCCACATACCCATCTCCCAACTCCGAGCTACTTAGGCTATAAGGATGAATAAGTAGGAGGGAGCACTTAGAGGCATGAGACAGCCCCCCCCCCCCCCCGAGCTTCGCATGAGGGCGAAGTTAATAGGTAACAGGTAGGGTTAACACTGGTTTGAGGTTAGAGTTTATAATTAATGTTTACAGTTAAAATAATTGAGTACAATCGAGTTTTAGGGAACGACTAAAGGGAGAGGTAGCTAGGGGTGGTTGAGTAAGATCTCAAGAACATCAGTTGATGAAATGCTATGAGGTACAATTCCAGATGCAGTCGTCGGCCGGAGCTGCAGTCTGGTCGTTGCCATGGGCCTACAAACTCGAATCGGGGTATCCACCCCGAAGTCCGAGAAAGTCCTTGGGAGGAGTGGGATTGGAGCCACTAGGTCGGTGGGAGGAGTACTGGAAGTGACTTCAAGGGATCCCAACATCCCAAAGGCATGGGAAGGACAATGGCCCTGGGCCATTGATTTCTTTCCCACTATGTGTACTTTTCCTTATGTATCCTTTGTCCCCTGTGTGTCCCCCTTTTCCCCCCTCTCTTCTGCCAAGGTGGAGCAATGCTGTGGCTTGAGGCACTGCAGGACATCGCATGGCGGCGGGGGCTTGCAGGGGTCGACGTGTCGCCCAGATGGGGTCCTCGACTGACGACAGGTGAGACACGACACACAACATGACGCTGAAGGTTATATCACATAACACTAAAGGGTTAAATTGCCCCCGTAAGAGAAAGGTAGCCCTCACAGACTACAGGAGAAAGGGAGCAGATGTGGTCTTATTACAAGAGACCCACTTTAGCTCCACCAGCTTCCCGAAATACTTCGACAAACATTTCACGCAGGTCTTCCTATCCTCCGCAAAGGAGAAGCGGGGAGTCGCAATACTTGTACACAAAGGGGTAGACTTAATTGTAGACACAATCAAAAAAGACAGAGAAGGGCGGTTCCTCCTGCTGACTGGAACTATTCAACAACAACCTATCACGCTAGTGACAATATATGCTCCAAATGGTCATGACACTGACTTCCACGCAGCAACTTTTAAAGCAATCCAGAGGCACGCCAAGGGCACCATAATAGTGGGCGGAGACTTTAACGCGGTGCTGAACACAACTCTAGATAGATCAGGGCCCCCCGGGACTGGAATACAGACAAGACCAAAGGCTCTGGAAAAGGGTCTACGAGATTTAGAACTGGTGGACATATGGAGGGAATCCCACCCCCTAGATAAAAACTATACATTTTACTCGCACCCACATAACTCCTTCAGCAGAATTGATTACTTCTTTGTCAATAGCAGACGGGTCCCGCAGATCTCCCACACAGGGATCCACAATATTTCGTGGTCATATCATGCACCCATAGAGCTAAGCTGCACACAAATAGGACTGGACAGGCCGGGAGCAAATTGGAAACTAAATGAATCCCTAATTAAAATACCGGAATTACATGAAAGGATAGGAAGTGAAATTACAAATTTCTTTAGAGAAAATACAGGAAGCATTCAATCTCATATCACCCTCTGGGAGGCACATAAAGCAACACTAAGAGGGATACTTATCAGTATAGCGGCCAGGAGAAAGAGACAGAGAAACGCAAAAATCTTGGAGGATCAACAGGAACTGAAAAAACTGTGGGATCAGCATAAGCGGTCTCCTGACCCCGCTACCCTTCAAAAGATCAAGGACACTCAGACGAAGCTGAAATTGTTACTCACCTCTCAGGCTGAGAAGGCGCTGACTTGGTCAAAGAGGAAATTCTTTGAAAAAGCAAACAAGCCAGATACCTTGCTGGCCAGAATGCTTAACCCCAGGGGTAAGACTTATAACATACAGGCAATTAGAACACAATCAGGCACAATTTCCGCTAACCCTCAGAACATAGTGGGGGAATTTAAAAATTTCTATGAACGATTGTACGATGGGGAGAAGGTGATCCGCTCCTCTGGCACAGAAGGGGCCCTGAAGGATTTCCTGAGGGGTGCGAATCTGCCAGGGATGAGTGAGGTTGATAGAGAGGTAATGGGAAGAGATTTCACTTCGGAAGAAGTTATGGAGGTAATCACAAATCTGAAACCCTCTAAGGCCCCGGGTCCTGACGGATTCTCTAATCTATATTACAAAAAATACAAAAAACTATTGACTCCGCATCTCCTCCGTATGTTCAACCAAGAATTAGGTGGAACCCCTTTCCCACGACACGTGCTCCAGGCGTCAATCTCAGTAATACACAAACAGGGAAAAGACCCGCAGGACTGTGGTAGCTACAGACAAATATCCCTGATTAATTCGGACATCAAAATTTATGCTAAATTACTGGCCAATCCTTTGAGTCTAGTCCTGTCCAGGCTGTGCACCCAGATCAGGTCGGGTTTATCACGGGTCGGCAAGCCGCAGATAACACCAGACGAATCATTGATCTGTTAGAAATAGCCAATGTTAGATCGATTCCACTTATGGCGCTCAGCCTGGACGCAGAAAAAGCATTTGACAGGATAGACTGGCCATATTTAGAGGCCACACTTGAAGCATTTGGTCTCGGAGAGAAAGTGAAAAAAGCTATTTTGGCCCTATATTCCGATCCGTCGGCAAGGGTGACCCACCAGGGATTCGCTTCGGACCCCTTTTCAATTAGGAGTGGAACGAGGCAGGGCTGCCCGCTCTCCCCACTTCTCTTTGCATTATGCATGGAACCCCTAGCTGCTCAGATACGAGACAGCAAAGACATTTATTGTCATTGGAAGTCAGTCGCATAAAGGTGGCACTGTATGCGGATGATGTTTTCCTGACAATCACTAGGCCACTTACCTCTCTACCAAACTTATTCGAAATACTGGGGAGATTTAACAGGATCTCCGGATTCAAAATTAACCAATCTAAATCTGAGGCCATGAACATAAATTTACCAAAACCACTGGAGAAGCTGATCACCCTCAACTTCAACTTTAAATGGCAGCAGAAGCAAATTAAATATCTAGGAATAAATGTAACAAAGGCAACCAAACTGCTGTACCAGGCCAATTATCCCAAACTAATAAACGCCCTGAAAGGGGTCATACGGCGATGGGCCACATATAAAATTTCTTGGCTAGGGAATATCCACTGCATTAAGATGAATCTGCTTCCTCGCCTCCTTTATCTCTACCAAACCTTACCGGTGCCACTTAGATTGAGGGACACCCTCGTGCTTCAATCAGAAATAGATAAATTTATCTGGGGAGAGAAGAGAGCGAGAGTGGGCAAGCAGATAATGCGTAGACAAACAGGGGCAGGTGGGCTAGCGGTACCTTGCTTGTTTTCCTATTACAAAGCGGCACAATTAAGCCAAATTGCGCAATGGCACACCGACCCAGACTCAAAACGATGGGTCGAGATAGAAAAGGAGATTTGCTCTCCAATTGAACTGAAAAGTCTAATTTGGCTCCCCAAAAAGGTGCGAACAAACACCAAATGGCCTCATCATTACTAGCACTTGCCTTGAAAAAGCGTCTCTCGCGAAACGCGCGCGTCGGCTCATTCTCTGATGTGCACGCGCAGGGATTGATCACCACCGCATCTGACTATCTCGCACGGAGAGCTGATGCAGTTCCCTGCTCCTGCACGATACAGGCTTTAATGTGTTCCGACGGACCAATATAAGCCTCGTAATTGTACTAACAGGGTTATATACTCTCCAGATACATGTACTTATGCAAGATTTTGAGACACTGTACCTCATTAGCTTGCTTACTAACACACTCCGGCTCCTGCTATTTAAACTGAAATATATCAGGGCTTACCTCTACTAGAAGAATATATACGAGTACTTCATCTTTAGGGGTGTTGTTTTAAGTACATACTCAAGAATTTGATCACAATATCTGTTTACTCCAGGATCAGCTTGTACTATAGCTGACCCACTTTATTTGTTATATGGTGCTCCAAGGACCTAGATATCAGTATACCTCTTCTGACCCCTAAGGTTACTATAGGACATTCCCTAATGTGATACCAACCCCTAGATCCTAAGAGGGGTGGTGTCTATGCTGTGGAGACATAGCTGGTATTATTCCCTCACAATTTGTCCTCAAACTATACTGTACACACCTGTACCCTTGGTGTAAAATACTTATGTACAGTCGGATAAAGGCAAAGTATTAAAGCACACTATACTGTATCTGCCTGGTAACACCGCTGCTTACTCCACCAGTGGAGGGTCATACCATATACCTTTAAGATATCTTAGCATTAGGAGTTATACCTGGAAACACCAGTGCATTTATTCTATCAATGCAAGGTTATATGAGGTCATATCAGTTATATATTGGTGTGAAAATCCTATACCCTTACCTTATATGGAGGTTTCAGATTAACCAAGATCTACCAAATACCACTACTGGAGGAATTGTGGTATGCTTATTATACTATAAACTAGATACCACACTTACCATGCCAGTAATTGTAAATATAATCATCTGATCTACACTGTTGTAGTTCATCAGTACGACTGCGGATTGATTTACAATATATTGTATCTTGCATATAAGCTAAGAGAACTCCCTGGACGTCTCATTGGTTGACAGATCCTTTACAGGGACTGCAATTTAGTGTTATCTAGCAATGGTCTATTGATACACTTTGATATACAGGATCCTGAGCCAAACGGTTATCAGTCTCAAGATCCAACCTACCTTCAGGTCATCTTTTAACACCCATTATTTTCTTATGTCACATAATAAAGATACAATTTTAATTACTACATAAACCACCAGAGGGTGAGCCTGAGTGCTATATTTGGGTCACTTTTCTCCCCATATTATTCACATTACCACCCATAAGCACCGCTCACAATATCACTGTGGCAGTAGCGGGGGCTCCCTTAATATTTGCCCTATTTCTTGTCCTGTCTTCACAACCACCACTTCATCCTCCATTACAGCCAAGGCCTGAACCTGTCAGAAGGAACCCTGAGATCAAAGGTAACGAACAGGGAGCTAACACTCTAATCCCATCGGGAGCGTGTCAGAAGCCTGTTCACATGTACACCATATGTCCTGCAGTTGGGGGGAGGGGGATGTTACAAATATCCAGCAAATCTCACATCACAACAGATGAGTACAAAATGTAACACGTGGCAAAACTTTCAAAATGGAAGCCTTACTTTACCTCTCAATAAGGGAATATGAATAAAGGCAAAAGTGGTGCAAAAAATCTGCACCATATGTATGAAAGAAAAATATACCATTAACATGAATAGGATTTTTTATTTGACACATCTGCTGCAGTTTGTTTTACACCAGAATTGCACCACTTTTGTCTTGATGCATAGACCCTTGTACAGTATGTCTACAAGCCCATTTATGGCTACCTTTAAAACTGACAACACCTAAGTGTGCATTTGCAGGTCATATGCAGATGTCCTCAAGTCTGTTCCAAACTGTAAAATATCTTGAATACCTTCAAGAAAACATAGCATTACACAAGGCTCTAATCACGCTTTTTTTCTGAATTTGTAGAGTGGGCCAACATTATTTCTGCTTTGTCTCTCCCTGGGTTAAATGGGCAGTTTTTTATTTGTAGCCAGGTTCCAGTAACCCTCTCTTACCTCTGCTGTGCGCTACGGAGTTGCGTGGGCGGCCGTGTCGCTGGTGATTGCATGAGAGTTGCGGCGGTCCCTGCAGACAGCTTGCGCATGCGCAGCGGAAAGCGCGCGAAGCGGGACCAATCAGGAGGAGGCTCGCAGCTGGGACAACGATTCCCATGAGCCTTAGCAGCAGACACCTGACGCCAGGGACCAATAGGGCTTTAGGATTCCCCTGGGCTGACAGGATGTAGTCACTGACAGGGAACACGTTAGTCAGTGGGTGCTGGGATAGCAAGGGGAGAGGAGGTGTGTGTGCAGGGGTCAGTGACACACTGCATTAGGCCAGAACCCCCACTAGGCCCCAGTGCAGGCCCTGAGACACCACTAGTTTGTGGCTGCTGCAGGGAACAGTCCTTAGATAAGGACCTTGCCTGTTTAGTGCATAGTATCAGTCAGGGACACAGTACTGCACCGAGGATCCTGTTACTTGTAGTTTGAGATCAGACTACGCTACGGAGTCAGAGCACGTTGGAGACATCCCCTGCAGTGGAAACTAATCGCGCTGGATCAGCGGATCCTTTTTGAAGTGTCAGCGACCGGGTGCTGGAGCGCCCGGCAGGTATTTCCATAAGTGCACCAACATACCGATACCTTACAGGCGCTGATCCCGCCTTGGGGGTGGGTTCCTTTGGGGACACTCAGGGGTTAAGTGACCAAGGGACTGGTCGGTTACGTTGGACACGGTGTGGGACATACACGGTGGTGGGGTACTGCTGTACAGTGAGGTGTGACAGGGGCCACTGGTATCATAAGGTTATCAATGTTCCTGTGTATAACATAGGCAGTAAAGGTTAACGTTATATCTGTGAGCTATTGTTATTGTTCTTGTTCAGGGGAATCTCACATATTGGGGGATCCTGGGCAAGTGGAGGCGCTGCCAGTTATTATATTGTTGCCCCAGGCTCCCAGTAGCAGAGGCTCAGATCTCTGTAAGCTAGCAGGTAAAGCCAGCACCAGTAACCCGTCTAGGTCAGAGGGAAAAAGGGCTACATATTTATATAAACTCTGCTGTGGAGTTTTTTCAGCCCCCCAAAAAAGCTATATCCTCCGGCACTATTTTATTTATATATATATATATATTTTATATATAAAATTATTTTAAAATATTATGGTATAACATTGCTGTATTGTCACTTTTGTTATTATTCTATATATGAACACACAAGCACCCATTTTACAGTACTAGTATACTTACGAAGTAGGCTACGGGTGCAAAGTGATATAACCTATGGTAAGAGATACTGTAGTTAAATAGGTGAAGTAATTCATACTCAGCCTACAGTATGGGCTGAATCTAAATATGTTGTCATTTTTAGTTCAAACGTCAGTTTCTGGACAGGTTTATGGCTCCTCCATGGAAATATTTGCACCAAGTAAATTGTTTTCTAGTTCATTTCTATTGTGTCTTTGTCCATCTAAGAAAAAGAATGTATCTTTGTATTGGCTTCACTAGTCAGCCATTTTTTTTTTTTCCAAAGATTTTTATTAGGCAAATACTTATTTTACAATGTACATGTCATATATGTTAATACAGCCTAATACAAGTTTTCTCCATTTTTTGGTTAAAGAAACCAGAAAGAGAGAGGAAAGCCCATCGCCCCCCTGACCCTCCTGGGGTTGTGAGGGGGGCGCGAGTATGGAAACAGAGAGTCAGAGTATAGAAAGGGAGAGAGGGGAAGGTGGGGAGGGGGGGGGGGGGGGGAAGGGGGTGGAGGGGGAATACCTGTTGCTTATCGCGTCCTCAGAATATTTCTATTGGAGTTTCTAGACTCGTTCTTTTTACTTTTCATTTTTAAGTTAGGGGCGTGGGGGTGCCATATGGGTTAGCCACGGATCCCATGTTTTATTAAAGGAGTCCGTGGATCTTTTCAGAAAGGCCGATAATTTCTCCATATTCATTACCTCTTGTATCCTATTTTTTATCGTTTGTTTTGAGGGGGGAGACACTTTCTTCCAGGCGGCCGCCACTGCACATCTAGCCGCTGTTAGGATGAAGGAGATTAATTTACTTGTTGGTCGGTCCACATTTTCTAGGGGCCTGGCCAACAGGTAGGTCAGCGGGTCAACAGGGATCTTGAGGCCGGTGACCTCTTCTATTAATTTTTGAGTGGTTCCCCAGTATTTTTGAATTTCCGGACATGTCCACCAAATGTGTGCCATGTCCCCCTTTTGACCGCAGCCTCTCCAGCATAGATCGGACGCCTGTGGGTAGATTTGATTTATTCTAACTGGGGTAAGATACCAGCGGAACAGTATTTTATATATATTTTCTTTAATTGTGGTACATATGGAAGTTCCTGAGGCGTTCTCCCAAATTCTTTCCCAGTCCTCTCGGTCTATAACTATTCCTAATTCTGCTGCCCAATGCAGCATATAGTCATGTATGGGGGCTTCTATAGCCCTTTCCAATTCTGCGTAAATTTGTGTTATAAGACCTTTCTGGTGGCCTGTTTCTCGACAGAGCCGCTCAAAAACTGTGAGAGGGGGAAATTTCAACGTTGGGGATAAGGTTCGAATAAAGTGCCGAATTTGTAGATACTTGAACACGTCCAACCTTGCTATTTCATATTTGGTTTGTAGATTTTGATAGCTCAGGAATTCTCCAATACTCAAGAGGTCAGCGATCGCTCTAATATTTTTTGCTTTGAATTGGTCGAATTGTCTGGGCTCACAACCAGGAGGGAATTTCGGATTTTTGTGAATTGGTATGAGTTGGGATTGGGGCGAAGTGAGCTTAAATTTATATTTGCATCTCGTCCAGGTCTCCCATGTGTGTCTCATTGGGCCTAATTTAAATTTACTATTCTGCATGTCTTCCCTGTTCAGGGACCAAAGGTAAGCTGGTAGTGAAGGCGTCCCGGCGTAGTATGTTTCTATATCTAGCCAACAGTATTGGTTTGGGTTGGCATTCCAGACTACTACCTGTTTCAATTGTGCAGCTAGGTAGTATTTTGTGATGTCTGGGACCCCAAGTCCTCCTCTTCCCCTTGATGCCATGAGAACTGTTCTAGCGGTTCTAGGTTTCTTACCTTGCCAAATGAAGTGGAAGATTAGTTTTTGTATATTCTTTAATTCTGAGCCAGGGATGTGGACCGGGAGCGTCTGGAAATAATATAATAATCTGGGGAGTATGTTCATTTTAACCGAGATCATCCTCCCGATCCATGATATTTGATATCCTCCCCATTTCGCTAAGTCTTGTTTAATTTTCCGGAACAGGGTCGGGTAATTATGTTGATATAGGGATTGGTAGTTCCTCGTTATCTTTACTCCCAGGTATTTGATACTCGAGGAGCTCCAATGGTAATTAAAGTTTAATTTGAGGAGTTTCACCTCTGGCTCTGGCAGACTTAAATTTAGTGCTTCCGATTTATCGTTATTGATTTTATAGCCTGATATGTCTCCAAAATCTCGGAGTTCTTTTTGGAGGTTAGGTAGGGATGTTTGAGGTTGCGTTAGGGTTAAAATGACATCATCTGCGAATAGTGATATTTTGTGCTGCCTGTGTCCAATTTCTATTCCTTTGATGTCTCTATTGGTTCTTATTGCCGCTGCTAGGGGTTCTATGGTTAATGCAAAGAGAAGAGGAGATAGGGGGCATCCCTGTCGAGTTCCATTAGTTATCTCGAATCTCTGGTTACTGCCCCCTGGTAGTTTTACTGTTGCAGATGGATTTTGATATAATCTACGGACTCCTTCTAGATATGCGTCTTTGAAGCCGAATTTGCGCATAACATGGTCCATGAATAGCCAGTCTATTCTATCGAACGCCTTCTCTGCGTCCAAGATGAGGAGTAGTGCTTTGGTCCCTGTGAGATGGACATGTTCAATAATGTCAATTATCTTTCGGGTATTGTCCGAGGCCTGTCTGCCTGCTACGAATCCCACTTGGTCTTTATCTATTAATCTTGGTAAAATGGGATTCAATCTATTTGCGAGTATTTTGCTATATAATTTGAGATCACAATTAAGCAGGGAGATTGGACGGTAGCTTCCACATTGCATCGGGTCCCTGCCTTCTTTGTGTATTATGGCCAGGGTGGCCAGGGACATTGACGTGGGGATTTGATTTCCTTCCATAAAATCGTTGAATGTTCTTAGGAGATGCGTGGATAATACTGGCAAGAATCTCTTATAGTAGACATTAGTGAAGCCATCTGGGCCAGGAGACTTAGTGATTTTTAATGATTTGACCGCCTCTTCCAGTTCCTCTTTTGAGATCTCAGCATTGAGGACTGTGTTTTCCTCCTCCGTTAATGTGGGGAGCTGACATTTATCTAAGTATTGTGCTATTAATTCGGATGCTACTGATTCGGGGCGGCCTTTTTTGGATCTTAAGTTATAAAGTTCGGTGTAAAATTTTGTGAATTCGGCTGCTATTTTATTATCACTATGTTGTATCTCACCAGACCTACTCTTGATCGCCGTGATTTGGGACCGTTTATGAACCCCTCTTAATTTAGTCGCTAGAAGTCTGTCTGCTTTGTTCCCTTTATCATAATATTGTTGGTTGGTCCATTTGAGGGCTTTCTCAACATCCTCCAGCTGGATTTGTCTAAGTTTTGCTCTAGCTGTTGTCAATTTTTTATATATTTTTTTTGAGGGGTTAGCTTTATGAGTTTGTTCTATTGTTTTGATATCATCTGTGAGCTCCTTTATTAGTTTTTGGCGGGCTTTTTTCCTGTGGGATGCGATGGAGATGATTTTCCCTCTAATGGTTGCCTTATGGGCTTCCCACAGGATTGCTGGTGAGGAGACGGATCCTGAGTTAAAAAAAAAGTAGTCTCGAATAGCAGCTCTGATCTCTCTTTCTATCTCAGGATGGTTGAGTAGTGAGTCATTTAACCTCCATGAGTAATTTGTTGTCTTTTCAAAGGGTGTTGTCAAGGTTATGGTAATCGGGGCATGATCAGACCATGTGATCGGTCCTATGTCGGAGTCAGTTGTTGCCGCCACCACATTTTTTGTGGCCAGAAAGTGGTCTATTCGAGAGTAGGTCTGGTGAGGTGCTGAGTAAAAAGTATAGTCTCTCTGGCCCTGATGTTGGGTTCTCCAGATGTCCACCAGTGAGAACTCACTCAAAATTCCCCTAAACCTTTTCCCTGTGATCTGGGAGGGGGTTGTGTGGATGGGGTGGGGGGGGGGAGGGGGGAGAAGTGGGGGGGGGGGTGGGTGGGGAGGGGGGGGTTTGATGAAACCTTACTGACAAAGCAGTCATTTCACATTTCTATATATCGCTTCTGTTTTACCCCTCTTTGCAATAGGTATACCATATATTGTCTGGGACTCAGCCCCTATTTATTTAGTTTCCTTATATATCCTTGTTTCTCCTGGGTGCTGGGGGGGGGGGGGGAGGGAGAGGGGGGAGGATGTGAATGGGGGGGGGGTGTGAATGGTGGGGGGGGATGTGAATGGGGGGGGGATGTGAATGGGGGGGGGGGGGGGAGGGTAGCGGCCCACTTCCAACAGGACAGGTGTTTCCCAGTTATGTATATAGCCTCTGTGATCCTCTGGAAGTCGTTCCAGGAGGGGGAAAGTATGATAGGGGACATAGGGGTATTTTATTTATTGTTTACACTTCTTTGCTATTATGCATGGGGGGGGGGGAGGATGGGGGGGGGAGGATGGGGGGGGGGGGAGGATGGGGCGGGAGGGGGGCTATGTGCTTAGGTTATGGTTGAAATGGGGAGGGGGGGGGGGCCGTGGGGTGCCTTCCATAACATAACATTTTATCACATTACTCACGGCCTCCAGGGCGCCAAACCTCAGTTTATGTTTTTTTGCGTCCCTTTAGTCAACTCGAGTGGACCGGATCCCCTGGGCCATAGTTGTCCTTCGTCGCCTGAGCCGGTGTGCTCCCCGTCGGCTCGGGCCCACCCGCCGATGGGCCATACCCCCCCCCTCCATACGCCAATAAAAGAGGGAAAAAAAAAGAAAAACCATCCCGCAAACTCGGGGTAGCTGGCCTGAGAAAGGGGGGGGGGGCACATACCACCGCGGGGCCACCAGAAAGACTGGAGGTCGGGGTCCAGCAGTGCAAGGCCAAGGGCCCGGCCCTCCCATCGTATTGGGATTGGGGAGACCGCGCTCCTGCTCCATCTGATCGGGCCGGGTGTGCACCAGGATTTTAAAGCAGCCGGCGGGATCAGCTCCGGTCCTCTCGCGGGAGTAGGTGACACGTGGTTCAGCGTGGGGAGCGGTGTCCAGAGTCGTCTCGGTCGGGAAGTCGGCGGCTCCTCTCAAGGTACTGCTCCGGTCCGATGGGGTGTCTTCCAATGTGGCTGTGGGTCTCCCCATTTCCTCGGGATCACATAGGGAGGGGGGGGGGGTTGTTTGAGTGCGGTGGCGGCTGTTACTGCTTGTCCCTGGAGTGCTGGGCCGCGATCCTCTCCGATATCCGAGGCGGGTCTCCTGCAGCTTCATTAGGTGACGGGTTGTCTGGTAGCCATCCTTGTGGAGGAGTTAGGCCCAAGGCCTTTGCAAAAGGAGCCATGTCCGCGGGGTACTTCAGGGACAGGAACTTTTCATTTCTGTTCACCGAGATCTTAAACGGGAAGCCCCATCTGTACAGTATTCCCTTCTCACGGAGCAAGTTAGTCAGCGGCTTTAACTCCCGTCTGCGGTCTCTTGTTGCTTTTGACAAGTCATTGTAGACTTGTAGGGTCTCATTTTGAAATGTTATTTCTCCCATGTCTCGGCATGCTGAGATGATTTTTTCTTTGGAGGTATATTTGTGCATTTTTATTATGATGTCCCTTCTTCGTTTTGGATCATCAGACTTGGGTCCCAGCGCACGATGGGCTCTGTCCATTTCTAACTCCTTTTCTTCCAGCTCCCCGCAGACCATATTGAAGAGCTCCAGGAGGTAAGGCCGGATCTGTTCCTGCGTGACCGACTCTGGAACATTCCTCACACGAATGTTCTGCCGCCGGTCACGATTTTCCTGTTCCTCCATGCCCTCCTTGAGGAGGGAGATTTCTTCACCTAGGCGACTGATCTCTTCTTCTGCCTCTCCCTGTCTTTGTAGGGATTCGGAGAGCTTGTTCTCCAGGGTCGTGGTCTTTTCTGTCAGCCCTGATATTTCTCTCCTAATATCGCTTACTGCAGCTCGCAATTCCGTTTGGAAGGAAGTTTTAAGCGTAGCAGCCATGCCAGCCATCATTTCCTCCAAATATGCCCTGGTTATTGTGTGTTCTGGGCTTGTAGGGGTTTTTTCGCTGGGCTGGGTCTTTTTCCCGGATTGGGAGGTAGCGCCATGCGGTCCGCCGCCATCTTGGGGATTCATAGTGCTGTCCTTCCCTCGTTGAGACGGTGTAAAAAATTTAGAAACAGGCTGGTTGTTCGCTTTTTCGATTTTGACATTCCCCTTCTGTTTGTCTATCCGGAGGGACTAATTTCGTCCGAAAATTTTGAGTTTAAATAGGGGTTTTTGCGCTTTTTAACCCGCGGGTTTCAGGAGCTCCTCTAACAGCCGTCCATGCCGGGTGACGTCACCGGAAGTTCCACTAGTCAGCCATTTTTAAACATTTAAGATTAGCCTCCCTTGGTATTAAAATTATTTGCAATGGGACAATAGCAACCGTGGCTACGGTCAAATGGGGAAAAAACCTCTTAAATGCACTCAAAGTAGAGTGTGTTTGGGCACAGCTAGTAATATAAAATATTGTACAGTTCTTATGTTTGTGACAATATTTTAAAATACACCCATTTTCATTTGAGGTTGTTTTGGAGGGGGAAAACTATTTAGCTCTTGATTTAACTGCCATAAAAGCATGTGTTCACATGCATATGGCATTTACCCTGCCCAGTGAGACAGAATTCAACAATTTAATTCCTTAAATGTGCAGGTGACAGAGGATGCCAGAACAACTATAACAACATCGTATGGATGTTACAGTATCTGTGTCAGCTCATATTTTTCTGCTAAGCATCGTCTGCTCAATACGTGGCTCGACTCCAACTGGAATAGGCAGCTTGTTTTACATATTCACCGTGTTGAGCCAACAATGGGAGGGGGGGAGGTTTTTCACTCCCTGGTTATCAGAAGCAACATTTTCTAAAATGATAGGGTACACGTGGTACCCTTTTAATAGCATTGGGGATTGTGCCATCTATTGTAAAACATAACTTGCATAGGATTTATTGTCCTGGCACAGGAGACGTCCCCAGCATCTGCTCCTGGAACTGCATTTAGTTTAACAGTGCTGTTCACAATGCTTCTGTCATGTCTGCTTCCATGCTGCAGTCATAACCTAAACATATTGTAATAGCAAATGTGTTGATGAACACTGGGACGTAAAGCGCTAGTTGGCACGTGTTTGCTATATTTGCTGGAAGCAGCAGCCCCACTTACAGTGGAAGCAGCATGTTCCTGACCAATGGACAATACAGGACAATGTAAAACGTAAC
The DNA here is from genome assembly GCF_040206685.1 of Ascaphus truei. Classification (NCBI taxonomy): domain Eukaryota; kingdom Metazoa; phylum Chordata; class Amphibia; order Anura; family Ascaphidae; genus Ascaphus; species Ascaphus truei. The sequence goes on along the minus strand of NC_134484.1, from coordinate 204,791,105 downwards.
ATCTTGAACGCTGCCTTCTTCAGTACTTTGTTGCCCCAGTGAATACTATTCCATGACTTTGTGTAGCAAAAAAAATGCATATTAAGTAAGAAACCCTTTAAAGATGACGTACACATTTTATAGGAAATAGAGATTAGTCATTGAAATCTATAGGAGTGTATAATATGGTGATGGATCTTTTCGCTTGGTTATTGAAACAGAATTGAAACATACTGTATGATGATTTAGTTCAGTCTTGGTTTTCTCCCATCTGCGTTTCATGGTATGCACATTTGATTATTTTATATCAGGCGGAGCCCAAGATTGCTTTGGCTCTACAAACGACAGGTGAGAGGTGGGTATGAAGCATTAAACATAGTTTCATGTTGAGTCAAAGGAATCAATTACATTCCTGCAGCTTGTTGAAAGGCATACGAGCTATTCTCATATAATCCAAAGCAGGACACTGGCACCTATAAAGTGAAAAGTCTTAACTCTCCAATGCTGAAATCGAAATATTTGTTGACCAACTTAATGTAGATATTTTATATAAAGTCTCAGTTAACTGTATAGTTAGTGAGCACCATGTTTAGGGATGTATGAAGTTACTATGCTGTTAAGCAATTTTCTCCAGAAACATAAAAAAAAAAAAAGCTTATTGCAAATGATGTAGCAAGAAGCAGAAAATGGTGCAAAGTGTGAAAATAAACTTTTCTTTGCATTAAAGGAGCAATTCATGCAATATCTTACATGTGTTTTTGTTGTCAGTTCTGTAGTATTAGATAATACTTGCTACCTTTTTATTTTAAAATTCAACTCTTAATGCCGTTTTCAATGAGCTTTAATATACTGAGCATCCTTTGATTTCTATAGCAGGTTTTAGCCCACCTTCCCAGCAGTGCAAGATCTTTGTAACATTTTCCTGTTTGTGATCATTTGTTGCCAATGTTCCCAGCAGTTTGAGCTGCAAACTAACAATAGATAATTTTAACTTGGTAATCTAAGAATACATTGTAGTTGCTGAGTTACACTGACTGTAGGATTGATTTGAAACTGAAAGGCAGCCATTTAGTGAACCCTGGGAAGCAGTATTTTGCTGGTCAATCACAGGAGAACTAATCGATTGGCAGCTTAGGTAATTTGTTTTCAATAAAGGTAATCAAAGGCTGCATATATTAAAATGATTTTTTTAAAGCTGCTTGGATTGTCTAAGCTCTAAAGCTGCCCTGCCCTCCGCCCCCCCCCCCCCTTCCCTCCTACTGGAGAAGATACTATGTGATATGCAGAGGAAAAGATATACAAAACACTTATAAATTGCACTCCCATACGAAATAGGACAGAAAAGCATATAGCCACGATTTGTATCCGTTCTCGGCACGTCTGTGCTCAGCCTTACTCTTACTAAGGTCGTGAAACGTCTGAAGAGGCAAAGAAGGAAACCACACAATGCATTCAGTCACTCCAACTTCATCAGGGGTGTGTGAAAGGAGGTTACCTGTCACTATTTATAGCCCTCATTCTCTAACTATAACAATTAGCACCTAGTGGACTAATTAAAACTAAAATGTTCCAACAAACAGATTGTGTACTTAAAATCAATCACAGATAAACATCTATAGGCATAAAAAATGTATTCACAAATATATCACATAGAAGCAGATATAAAAAATATCTTGACATAGATATATATATAGATATACTGTATATAAGACGCACATAAAACAAATCCAGCTATAGAAAAAGGTAAATATATACAGAAAGGATATAAATCTACTCTATTAATAGTAAAATAGAGAGGCACAAGTGTGGGCAACTCCTAAAGGGGGAGTATACACACATCCGTGTCCCACCAGTACAAAAATGCAGCATAACAGTGTACAGGTAACCCTGCATTAACATACGCAATGGGACCGGAGCAGGTATGTACTGTCGCGGCCCCTTTTAATCTCCAACATCCCCGAAAAAATTCGGGGATTTTTTCCGTCTCTCACGGACCTTTTCCGCGCGGCCCGAAATCACCAGATAGCGCTAATAGCGCTAGACAATGAAAATGCCCGCAGGCGCCCAAAACTGCTGAAAATGGCCCGCATCAGCCTGCGATTTAAAAAATCGTGGGGAAAAGGCCGCAGGAGGCTAAAGGCGGCCGCCACTGTAAAGTGAAAATGTACTTAAAGTGAAGCACTACCTTTTTTCACTTATCGATGCATGTACTGTACTGCAATCGTCATTTACGTGCATAACTGATGTAAATAACGCATTTGTAACAGCCTCTATAGTCTCCCCGCTTGCACACAGCTTCGGTACAGGTAGGGAGCCGATATTGCTGTTCAAGACGTGCTGACAGGCGCATGCGTGAGCTGCCGTTTGCCTATTGTGCGACATGTCCTTACTCGCGAGTGTACTTAAAGTGAGTGTCCTTAAACCAGTGTATGCCTGTACAGTATTCAGAATGATATAATACAGGACAATCCACTAAACTATACAAGTCTACTAAAAATGTTAAATAATACTTCAATATTATACTAAAAGGCAATATCTATATTTAATCCTGATGCCAAGTGTGTTCATTTTAAAAATCCAAAATTGAATTTTTGGGAGAGTTTACTCGACCTACCTCCTCCCCTCCAGTAATTATCTACCTTGTCAATTGCACACAATGTTAAACCTTTGGGGTTCTTTCCATGTATCGCTTTAAAATGATTCGATAGAAATTGGTATGACTACCCATTGTGTATCTTCCCATTGTGTATCTTCCTAATGTGTTCCATCATTCTGTCTTTCATCTGGCTACTAGTTCTGCCCATGTACTGGATGCCACAAAGACCCTCGAGAAGATAGGCCAGAAATTGGGTACTACAGTTGATAAAATGTTTAATATTAAGTGTTTTCCCTTTGTGATATGAGAACCAAAAGTGTTTGTTTTTGGGCCCCCTAATATACAGGATTTACAACTTGTGCATGGAAAGAAACCTTTTACGCTCTCTTCTAGCCAGCATTTATTGGCTGGTCTAAGGGTGCTCAGTGCCAAATTCTGCTTTAAATGTTCTGCCTTGGTGAAGATAAATTCTGGATGGCCTGTTATGATGCCATCTAACATCGGATCCAACTCTAGAATCCCCCAGAAATTTTCTTTACAAAGGCAGAACATTTAAAGCAGAAATTGGCACAGAACAACTTTAGATCAGCCAATAAATGCTGGCTAGAAGACAGAGTAAAAGGTTTCTTTCCATGCACAAGTAGTAAATCATGTGAATTAGAGGGCCTAAAAACAAACACTTTTGTTTCTCATATCAACTGTAGAACCAAAGTTGTGATCAATCTTCTGGATTTTCCCTTGTGGCCTCCAGTACATACTGCAGGCAGAACTGGTAGGAAATTGAAATACAGAATGAGGGAACATAGAAATTGGTTTGCCTACAGATGCAACGGCCATTATTTGAACATTTACCTGGGTACATCTTGCGTTACACCGCGTGGTGGACCCGAGATGGTCACTTGCAGACATAATGGCCCATCGGATTAATACCACAGGCCGGCGGGGGTCCCCGGTGGTCCCGACGGGTGTCAGCAGGCCAAACAGTGCACCCCTGGGGGTACCCATGGGTGTCTGGGGGCCTCCGGGTGGTCCCTGCTAAGCGACGTGGGCCTCCAATGGGGCCCACGGGTGGTCCCCGCAGGTGTCTGGGGGTCCCCGGGTCATCCACACAGGTGTCTGCAGACACATGCACGCGCATCGGAGAGGGACACGCTGATTGAACATGACGTCACTGGACATTCGCTCAGCTGCTCACAGAACAGAGGTGCTCAGTATGCTTTAAAAACCTCGGCAGCAGATGCAGTCCTCACCAGCGCTTTTCACAACAGGAGAACAGAAGAGACTTGTTGCTAATAAGGACGGTTTGCCTTTTGCTTTGCTCTTTATGGCTTTCGCTTTGGAACTCATGCTGCTCAGGGACTACAGTTAGCTTCGACTTTGATTTTTGTTGATGTTTGCTGTTTTGCATATTTGATTGTATTGTAGGACAGGGCTGGACTTTGTGTTGGGGAAAGAGGAATTAGGGAAGTACCTCTTGGTCCCTTTGGACCAGAGGGAACGGGCCTGAAGAAGAGGTTCCTACCTCAAAACGTTGCCTCCCTAACATACCTTCCTGCCCTTATTGTGTTTTCTCCCTCATTGTGTGTTGTTACTTCCTTTCACTGTGTCCTTTCCCCACACTCCCCATCCCAGAGACATTGCTTCCATTGTGGTACATCACTCCAAGTTATTTTTCTCGTGTTCATATTAAATTCATTTTCAGTTTGGACATTATCCTCTAGTTCAGCGGTGCGCAAACTGGGGGGCGCGACCCCCAGGGGGGGCGCAAGACTGCCGGTGGGGGGGCGCGGGGTTTACAGAGGCCCCGCGCGCTTCCCGAAGGCACTTAAATTAAGTGCCCGGGGAGCTGCAGGGCCTCTGTAAACCATACTTACCCGTGACTCCGGCGGCTTCCTTCTTGCGTCGCCATGGCAATGCGGCGTCAAAATGACGCCGCGAGGTCATGTGACGTCACGTTGCTATGGCAACGTGACGTCATGACGTCGGAGGGCGGGTCAATGGTGGTTAGGGGGGCGCGGAAGAGAGGGGACCGCCGGCAGGGGGGCGCAGGGAAAAAAGTTTGCGCCCCCCTGCTCTAGTTGATTACTAGTTTTCTATTTAGACAGTGAGTGCTGGGACATTTGTGTGTATAGGTATTCATTTGGGCTGCTTTTTAATATAATGTTTAAGAATTACTAATAATGTAAAATAGACTGTTGTATAGTTTAGTGGATTGTCCTGTATTATATAATTATGAATACTGTTATGTTGAATTTTTTATACTGGTGGGACACGGATGTGTGTATACTCCGCTTTTAAGAGTAGTTTCCTCCATTGCCTCATCAAACCAAAAGTGATAATTTTCCACCAATGACATTAGTCCAGTGAGGGTAAATAACAACATACATTTCACTTGATGAATCCCTGCCGCTGAGACGATTTGTGGCCTAGGGGTAGACGCGGTGAGAAGGCATGGCGGAGACGTGGCCTTGACATCACGGAGCTGGTTTACCCTCATTCGGCGAACTGCTCACGTGACCTGGCCGTCGCGCAACAAAATCAAATTATTTTGTTGCACAAAAAAATCGGCCGCGCCGTTGCCCCTGCGCACGCGTACACTCTATGGCTGTCCTCATTGAGGCATGGCCATGTGTTTGTGCAACGCGCGCCGTCGCGCTAAGCATGGACGCAGTCTTAGACTGCCGTCTATAAACACTGTTTTCTATCTTGGAGACTGTAAGTGTGCACTCTGCTGATTTAATTGATACATAAACCTTACCTTTTAACCATCTGCACTATTGTTTGTTCTCGGAGATATACTGCTAAGCTTCTGATATCCTGACAAGCTTTTGAAGACAGTATTAAAGTAAATAAAGTCCAGAAGACAGTATTAACCTATTCCCTGCCGCATTGGATATATATGCCTAATTGATTTACTCAACATGTGAGTGCAATTCCTACACAGCTATACTCAAGTTATCAATATTGAAGAGGTGATATTCCACTATTGGGTTTCAAGATTTTCTAACCCCTTTCAGTGCCAATTAGTTCACTTTATAAATTCACTAAGTCACAGATGATTTAGCATTGAAATATTGTATTATTTAGCACTATTCCACTAGGAGCGCCTATTCCACAATTTTTTGTTTGTTTGATTATTGAAAGATCAGGGGAGGACAAAGGGTTGCGTGGCATAGTGTTAATTCAGGGATAGTATATGATTTATTTAGATTCATTTCACTTTTATTTTGTATTTTAGATCAAGGCTAACACACAAGCGCCATATATATTTGTATATTGGTGTGTTATATTGAATAGGAGATGCAGATAGTATTGTACCCGTTATTGTGCAGTAACATGCAAAATTGCACAATTTATTTCCGAAATCTGGCAATTTGGTGCATTAGCGCTCCATTTGTTTGCACAATAACGTGTTAAAACGTGCGCCATTATCGTGTCATAATGGGTGCAATAACAACAGTTACATACGTGGAGCCCTTTGAATTTGTCTACTTGAAAGCAAAGAGGAACACTTAGTTAAAGGGAAAATGTTAATTCTGACTGGGTGGAATGTTGGAAAATAATGTTTTGAGAGAACATGATTATGGGGAAAAAAAGTCCTACCCTGTTTAGCTCTAACATTTTTAAAACGTACAAATAAAAGATGAGGTTGACTTTGGCAAGGATCTAAGGATCTAATTTTGCTCACAGTAAATTACACAGAACCATGCTAATGTTTCAGTCAAAGTTCTCAAAACGCTGATCCTGGAGAAATGTAGATTTTTGTAGGGTGGCAAACCTTTCAAGTGTTTTTAATCAACAGGACGTATAGAGAAAAAGTAGCTGGAATGTCAATGCTCCTTGACATAAACCCTGTAACTTTAAGGGTGAAAAGAAAAAAACAAAACAAATTGGCAATAGCACAAACAAAATGACATTTATTGAAAGAGGATTGTGTGTTCCGTTAAATACCAGAGGATTTAAATACCAGAGGATTGGCATCTACGGTTCAGCACTGTGCAAAAGCTTAGTATACTCCTCCATGTGAGGAATGATCCAGCTCTCTACTCTTTCATCAACCATATATGGGCAGGTCTGAGTCGAAGAAACTTCATTTACAAGGTGACTTTCCTACTCAAGTCCATTTTAAGCAAAATGACCTTTACCAAGGCTAAGAAGCCAATATTCTCTTGGGAAAAGTAAACACATGGATTGCATTCCGTGAAGGTGAAGGTAGTGTAATGTTTTGCTTACTTAGAAACACCATCTCTTAACAATGAAAAACAAGATTACAATGCCATGTCTCCATTTCCTGTAAACCTTTACATATTTCATTGATTTAAAAATATTGACAATTTCAGCAAATGTCCCTTCATAACTTTTATGTTATGTCAAATGTGTATTACTTCTATTAGTGCAGCACTTAATCCACAGTTCTCGTTCTGCCACCCCTCCCGTTGGCCTCTATTCTCTATGTACAGTAGCTAATCCATTATTACTTCATTAGTGACACATTAAGCCACTTTCCCATGAATGAGGCAATAATGGCGTTGCAGCATATTGAATATGGCTGTTAAACAGGAAAAGCAAAAAAAGCACAATATTAACATAAAGAATACCTTGTTAGGTAGAGTCTCTCCAAACAGTCGCTTGCTGCAACTGAATAATGTGATTTATATTACAATTATAAAGCAGGATGGAACGCACATTCAAAGTCAACATTCCTCATTTATTTTACTCAATGAAAACCACTACATTTCACTGTGTTAAACCATCGGTATGTTACTGCAAGTGTAATGTATTTGCCCCAAATCCTCCTTTTATGTATTTCTGTGAAGCTCTACATGTGTAAGCAAACCAGACAAGGGAAACATTTTCTTAAAATATAAAGGTTGATGTTCCTTACTTTCTGTCTGAAAGAAAGTCCGTCATTTACAAGTGTTTCCTGCTCCATGTTAATCCATACAAACATCAGACACGACAGCACCAGCGGAAACAAAGCTTCATATCTATGTACAGTAACAACAGAAAAGCAACACGTACGTTTTACTACGGAACTGCACATACGTTTAAGAAGCCTCTGCTTTATCTAACGATTGAAAATATGGTCATTGTAAATACAGCATTCCATAAAGATAAGCTAATGTATTGTTTTTGAACAAAGATGCATAAAAAAATGGCTAAACAAGTTTTTGCATCTGTCAATATGATATGGGATGATTCACCGTGTCCTCATTAGTCATAAGTGATTTCAGAAAATGTTTTCGTTAAAATTTGTATTTTATTAATTTTAACAATAAGTTGAGTAAGCAAAATTATAAGTCACAAAGTCTTGCATTTTCTATCCTTACATACGAGGTCATGTGGTTGAGACACTGGCCAATGTGAATGACAATGCCAGATATTTGTGAACTAAAGCCCAGTCTGATGTTTTTAAGTATTTATTGCGAAGTATTTCAAGCTATTCTTAATTATTTCAGTCTTTTGGGGCACAGGCTCTTTGGAATCTCTCACAGCTCTAAATGTTTAACGATATGGATGAAATTACATTGGTTCTGCAAAAAAATGCTTAACTCTGATGCTTTCAAGTCAGTTTTAATCTCATACAAAATTATTAAGACATGGCATTATACTAGTACAAAGGGCGTGACGTTATGACACCGAGTGTCCTCCTTGAATCCAGAATTCATACAAATACCCAACCACTTCTTCAACGAACCATAATGTTTCTATAAACTTAGTTTTGTTGTTTAAAATAAACAATAATGTTGTAAATACAGTACAACTAAGTGACACCTCAGTATCCATGTCTAATTTGCTGTGATCATTATACCAACAGTGGCAGAGTAGGTGCTTTCCACGAGTAAGGAACAAAAATATTACCCAGTGCTGAGGAGCAGGTAGGTGGACATGGAAGATAGAAATATGCAGAGGAGTCTCTGGAACAGAAGTGTGGTACTAAGTAACGGCACAACCAAGGAAGAGGCTGCAACAAAGTAAGAGGAGTATCCTGTCATTAGCACACACGACCAATTATGTATCACATCTCGTTACTATTTCACAGCCAAACATTCTGCAGCTCTGCAATTACACAAAAAGTCACATACAAATCTACCTGTACTGTGGTTGTTACCCTTATTTGCACACAATGGCCCGGGCCAAATGTACTGAATTGATTGAAAACATATGGAAAATCAGATATATCTGGTAATAAGAGGTTTCATTTCGTCCAGAGACAGGAGAACTGACTGCACCGACACACTTTATTCGAGCAAATACCCGGTATGTACCTGGCAGATACCTGGAATGCGCCACTCCTGACCTCTGACAAGCCCCGTTGCATTTGCCTTCCCAGCCTGGGTTCATGCCTGGCTGATGGGCGGCTGATCTGTTAAATGATAATGATTAGGATTTAATAGGCTGCAATGCTTCGCGTGTCTACCAGATGGCATAAATTCATGAATTGTAATGCAGTTTATATATATATACTGTGCAGTATTGCAGCCAGAGGGAATAAAATGCTTCAATCCCTGCTTGGAAAATAACTCAATGCACTCGGGCAGAAAACAGTCACAAACCTCAATACACCCGGGTATACCCGAATTCGTGGGACTAGCCAAGCTCGAATAAAGTGTGTCGCCAGTGTGAATTGTCTCATTATGATACAGCACGAGGCATACCAGACCTTGTTTAATGTGATTTAAGTCACGTTTCTATTCACTAATTGGTTCTGCAAACTCAGCAATAAGCTGCAACATTGGGATCAGGACAATGTACCCGCCTGTTTCATGTGGATGCTACACTTATGCTATCCCTGGGAAATCTACTGATTGAGAATGGCAGCTCGTGCCGGAAAGATGCTTACTGTACATCCAAGATGAAAAATTCAGTGTGCTCAGCTATTGGTTAATATGTAAATGACTAGCAATCCATCTTGTTTGAAATTCAATATTATTTTAGAGCAGCATAGTAATCAACTAGACATAAAAGTCTGGAAACATTTTCTATCACTGGGAGTTATTTGTGAATCTGCATGATCTGAGAGAACAATATGCACCCCGGTTTACTCAATACCATACTTGTTATGGTACACACTGAAAATGCCAAGATCTTGTAAAGCAATCATAGTAAATAATTCAGAGCAACAACAAAAATAACCAGAATGAAAACGAGAGCTATTTAAATGGTTTATACCAGACTTCAGGTAATCTGAACTGATCTTATACTCACCCCACTTACAATTATTCATTCAATTCTTCAACAGTTTTTGTACATTCCCCTAGATTATATATTTTCTTTTTCAGAGTCATAACAATGTACAGTACTTCTGAAGGTCTAAAATGCATACTGCTTCAATATTATCCAACACCCTTCTCTAGCATTTCCATTTCATATCTATTTAAATGCACCTTATACCTGTACTATAGATTGTCACAGTACAATTGTGTAACACATTACTTGTTATTTCATCTGCCCTAGTATACCACGCATATGAAAGTAGGATTGATAATACCATGCTATTATTTTTGTGCTATAATCTTTTCAATCTGAACAGACTGGGCATGCTTTCCATAACACGGGTTTTGCTCTAAGCTATTGGGATGTAAAAACACATTATGGGTTTACAGTGCCAGATTACTCACTACGCTTGTTATATCTTCAGGAATTAGTCGACAACATACTGTAGCTAATGCATAACCAAAACAGTCCTTATTTGAAAGCTTTCTAAAAAAATAAATAATATGCTCTGTGCACCAAACGGACATACAACCTACTTATTAATAATTCACAATTATTTTTAATGAAGAAATTGAAACATTTTTGATCTATATAATATATTAGAGGTACTTCTCCTGTAGCACTAATCTTGCACTCTTCACAAGACACATTATTGCTCAATTTGATTTATTACTTCTTAATCGGGGTGCTCTATGATTTGCAGTAAACCAGAGAAAGGTTTGTTAATATTTTTCTATACACAGATTTTATAGCTCCCATTTAAAGACACTTTCTTTAACTTACTGTACTCTATGATTATGATTCATGACCTGCAGACATAAGACATTGTCATGTTCTCCTCCAACTTTGTTAGAAAACAGCTCAAAGTGAATGTCAGTAATACTTGCGTGCCAATGTAATCAACAATTATATCACAAAAAGGCTTTAATACCTAGTATCGCCCAGCTAATAATTTGGTTATTCAAAGGTAGCCCTTGCTTGATGGCTAGACTGGAGTGGGTAGTGTTCACAATGTAGATAGAAACTGCAAGACTCAGCATCTGGAAAGCAAAGATATTATTGTGAGCAAGGCAGACATTTGCATAAAAGTCTTTACAAATAAGAGTCAATCGTATTTCCTCTGTACAGAACAATTTCTCATCTCAAATGAGCAGATACTCTGGCAAGAGGCAATGCTTTGCTAAAAATATAAAAGAAAGGAAAATATGGGACAGTGGCCAATGCATATTGTATGGCCTACTGAAAAGGTTCAGCGGTTATACATGTTTTCACTAAAATAGCTTTGCTTCTCTGTCACCTCTCAACACTCAGAACAACCAATTTCAGGTCTCCACAGCAAATGTACAGTATGTGTGCAAGCGATGCATTGTAGCATCCATGGGTCAGATTACAATGTTGAGATACAGTATTCCCCTTCAGCTTCCAGTCTCACACCACGTTGCTTTAACCAGTAGAGTAGCATGATGATATACCTACTCTGGCACACCAGAGGTCCTTATGATGTACCAGGTAGGACATAGACACTTGCTCCTTTGTTTAGGGGCAGATCGAGCTGACTGTTCCGACTGAACGACCAGCCTAATCTAAATGGAAATGGAGCTCCCTTCCCCTCTGTTCCTGGCACCAGGGGCCTGCTCGAATCATATGATCGCTTCTGGAGACATCAAATGACGTGAACGTGCAGGAAATCCAGTGACACTTTAAAGGTTAATATAAGACTTCAGCAACTTGTTAGCTTAAATTAGGGCCTTATAGAACAAGAAAAGGGAAGTGTGGGGGGTACCCAGCACTCAAATGAGAAAAATAAAGTAAAATGCCAAATATGCTACTGTATAAAGATTTTTTTACTGTGATATTGCCACAATATGACCACACAATTTGTATAGATATTCGCAAAGGTCAGCTATATAAGTACAACTGTGAGTAACAGCAAATGGAGTGGGAGAACACAGGGTGAGGGAAAGGATGAAAAAAAGACAAAGGAAAAGGGGGGAGGGATGAAGACAAATAAGGGGGCCACGTTTCGGGGCAGAATGCCCCTTCTTCTGGCCCATTCCCCAAGATCACAGTAATCAAGGGTACTTCCCCTGACCACTCTTGGATCACTATATTATCGTATAGGTTGCCATATAGTGTATTTTGTTTTTGATTGTTCAGTGTGTTGGGAGTTACCATCCATATACTGTAAGCCTTAAGGGAAGTACCCTTGATCACTGTGATCTTGGGGAACGGGCCAGAAGGGGCATTCCGCCCTGAAATGTTGCCCCCCTTATTTGTCTTGATCCCTTCCCCTTTCCTTTGTCTTTTCCTCATCCCTTCCCTTCCCACTCCATTTGCTGTTACTCACAGTTCTACTAATGTAGCTGACCTTTGCGAATATCTATACAAATTGTGTGGTCATATTGTGGCAATATAACATTCAAATTTCTTTATAACATATTTGGCATTTTACTTTATTTTTCTCATTTGAGTGCTGGGTACCCCCACATTCCTTGTTCTATATTGTCCTTTGGGAGGGAATAGGGTCCCTCCAGGTTCCTGTGTACCATAGTCTTACTTTATTCCCTCATATTCTTAGAGTGCTGTTTAAACCATATCCTTTTTTTTTTTTAATAAATTAGGGCCTTATTCATACTTTTAAAAAGTTATGGTGGGTAAAAAAAAAGTGACAAAAATCCTCTGCCGTACGGTGTACAGTAAATTAAAATACCACTTGTGGTGCCTTCGCATGTCTCCAACAGGTCTGGAACACTGTCTTACCCCATTATCGCTTAGCAAACAGTGCTGTCACTTCAGCCAGGAATTCTGAGTAATAACATGCAAATGGGCAGTGTGTCACTCTTTACTTCCCATCCATTTTAACATGGAGCCCTTATTCATCAAACTCTAAGCTGGCTGATCGTGGTGCGACACAACCAGCCTCTTCTGAGCATCATGAATAAGCCCCTTAGGTTTCAGACGTCTCAATAATGCAATTGCATACAGATCATTGCGCTTACACATTGGGGGTTATTCATTCAAGTAAAGTTAGTGGGATTCTTTTGTGTGGTAGTGTCCGATCTATACTATTGCACTTTAATGTATTACCCCCACTGACTTTATGTCTTTAGAATGTGTTTGCTTTCCAGACATTTCTTGTTGTGCTACTTAAAACCGGAGCTAATGCCTAGTGGTGTGAATGGAGATTACAGGAGATGATATAGGAGTCGCAAACCAATTATATGATTTCAGCAAACATTTGTTACATAATCAAACAACAAGACAAGCTTCTGCTTTTCCCAAACAGAACTATTGAAAATGGAAAGGATTTTTCCAGTGGCAACCGTTATGCTAAATAATATGCAAATCAGCTCATTACAGCCTAAATTATATTAATTTCATATTCACTAAACTCATTTAAGATTAACGCCGGTTATACCTAACTCTGGCGTTACTCCCATCCAGACACTAAAATAGGAGAGGGCAGACAGGAGAAGACCAAGTTAGGAAATGGCCAATTGAGTTATACACCTCCAAATAGATTGACCTAAACTACACATAGGGAGATAAGGTGAACTCCTGAGATACCTTTCTCTCCTCCTCTTAATTTCAATATCTTCTTCCACCCTCTTTCCCCTACCTTAGCAAAAGCCCGATTTCAATGTCAGGCTGGGAGTAATAACGAAACTAAAATAATGTCACGTTTATTGAAGATGCAGCTTAATTATGAAATAAAGTGCCATTAACCCTATCCTAATTAGCTGAATTAGTTATTTTTGCATAAATTACCTTAATGAACATGGGAAAATAAAGTCTGTATTTATTTTAGGTAACGTCATGTTCCTTGCCCAGATTTAACTCAATTTAGTGAATCTAGACCTATGTGATCTGATGCAAGTTCCAGGAAGTATCAAAATAAATGAATTACCATAGCAATCTTACATATTTGTAACTCCTTAAATAAATCTATTTGTCCAAGTTGTTAGTATCTCTTGCTAACCTTCCACCCAACAGTTGGATCACATCGTCTCAGGAGATCCTGTGGAGGACACACTCATGGATGCTATACAAAAGCTCTAGATGAGCATTTATTGTGATGTTGAGTATAGGGAAAATCAACACATTTTGCGATGCAGCAGCCAAAATGTTGTGTTTATCCCTACCCTAAACATCAGAAAACATACTCATATAGTGTGTTTGTAGCCATGAGTCCTCTGTTTCTTCTCCTGTTACTAGGCTCCAGGAACAAGATAGCAGGCATTTTTGTTTCCATTGCTGATAACTTATGGGAGTCAGTGTGGTCTCCTTCATCAAAAGAGTTTATGCTTGAAAAAAATTAAATAATAATAATGTCTTGTATACATGCTGTAGGAATTGCATATGACATACAGTAAGTCATTAGACCACTGGATATTTGTTATATTATATGAATTGTTACACTAATGTGTAATCTTCAGAATCTGTACATGAACCCCTTACTGTACATTGCATTAACAATATATATGTAATTCATTACTATGCAAGTACAGTACACATTTTTCAAGCCAATAAAAAAAAATGCGGTTACGTAAGAAATAACCTTAGGTTTCCTAATTTATTGCAGCCTAAAAGTTTTGGGGCTTTGCATGTATGGAACATGTACTGAGAAAGACATTGCCTCCGGCTCTAAATTGTACACTGTATGCTAAAAATGGAATGTTCGGGTCAAGTCCACAGAGACTTCTACAGAAGCAAATCTATTGCAGGTTTCATTTCATGGGAACCTTTACAGCAGCTGCAGGAGTTTAAAAGCAATTAATAAACTTAGCCCTTCTATTTCTCAGAGGCAAATCTATTACACCATTTCTAAATGATGTATCATTCTACTTATCTGGTTTTTAGAAGATGTTAACCCTATATCAGTGCCAGGGAGGCAATAGTATTGTTTTGAAGTCACATTTGGCACTGCAGTGTTCAAAAGGCTAAATCTGTCAGGAATGGTCAAAGTGTCAGTGTCGATGGTGAAGAAAAGGCCAGTTATACTGTAATTCAATGGCTCGTCTTTCTGGATCAGTGATTAACACAACTCTTTTATATCCTGCTCAAAAACATCAAAAGTCATCTTACTATGTTTGGATATTCTTCACCCAATGCTCACTTTATGTCAAGACAGATCACTGTTGTGTTTGCCAAGAATTGCATGTACTTCTTTTTCCATTATAAATCATTGTAGACTCTGTCTCTATGTATCACCATTTCTTTGGTGCTACCGTGGGCTGAATATACCTTCCTAGAAATATACTCAAGTACAAGTCACAGGCCGGGACCAACTACGGACTAACCCCATTAATTTCAGCTCCGGGGACACCT
This sequence comes from Ascaphus truei, assembly GCF_040206685.1. Classification (NCBI taxonomy): domain Eukaryota; kingdom Metazoa; phylum Chordata; class Amphibia; order Anura; family Ascaphidae; genus Ascaphus; species Ascaphus truei. The sequence continues at coordinate 204,775,984 of NC_134484.1, read as the reverse complement.
GCCTTCAGAGGTACTTACCTCCATAGTGGTTCACTATGTGTTTGCTTTTCAAAGCTCTCAGGCCCTGCAGGCCAATGGGAAACAGTGACATCATCCAGTGCAGCTTACTATTGGCCCATGTGACTGGGGGCTTTAAACTGCATCAGATAGATCAGACACCCCCTTCGAAGGTAAGTATCTCTGGAAGCAGGGGGTCCTCCAGAGCTGAAATTAATGGGGGTCAGCACCAGAGATCCCCTGCTTCAAACCTGTATTAAATAATGAAAAGAAGGGGAAAATGCTTGGATTTCTCCTTTAATAGTTTCATTTAAAAAAAAAAAAAAAGGTCACTTATCTAATACTACAGAACTGATATATATATATTTTTTTAATTAAAAAAAACAAAACATATACTGTACGATATCACATCACGTCTCACTGCTTTAACACCTGATGCTGGCATGAGAATCCTAATCCAGCTACCATGTAAGGTCTAAAATGACTCTAGGTAGAAAAGGGTTTCTTTCACAGAGTAGACTAATGAGTAAACACCCAGAAAAAAAAATACAGTTATTTGCATTTACTTGTCTATTAAATTACAAAATGTATTTGTCCCGAACCACACAGGCCACAATTCCTCACACATCACAAGATGACGTTTTCTAATATTATCATTACGCCGTTATGCTGGCCTATAAAACTGTAAGAATCGGCGTAAATCAAAAAGATGTAATAATTATGGAAGCTTAGACTGTTTCTAACAGGTATCAAAATACCAAATAAAAACATTACGCTGAAAACAATCTGCTGTGTTTGAAATGTCGCCTACTTCCACAATCGGAAACTCAAAACAAAACAAACAAAAAAGAAAAATGGAAACAAAGCAGCTTTTTCAAGAGCTTCCAAAAAGGTGACTTCCCCAGTGCTGTGTAGCGAAGCCCAAGAACAGCCATGCAGAGAAAGAGCCCATTACTCATATTTTCATAGTGGGAAAAATGAAGCCCTCTTACATTTACATTAGTTTTCTGCCTAAAGAATCTGATATAAAATGAATGTACTGTACTGTAAGTGGTTTTTATTTGGGGAATTAAGGCAAAAGGGAAAATGCTCTAGATTTTCTCGGTTCCAGAATGCCTGCCCTAGACGGCGATTCGTCCTAACGTATCTGAATTATACTGACCTGACAGATATGCACAGTCACGTCTCGGTCTGCCACAAATGTGTCTTTGCTTTTCCAAATAGGCACAAGGAAAACTGAGGAAATCAGAAGCCCGAGCAGCCCAGCACCAGTGCTGCAATAAATAAATAAATAAACATTAAATATCACATACTATTACATATCTATTCCAATAACCCAGGTATTTTATAGCTGTAATTTGCACTGCTTTTTTGGGGTACCCTTACAAACGGCTTTCCCTACTCTCTTGAATTTCGACATTCTCCCCTCTGTAGATACAGATGCTGTAAAAACAGGTTTCCAGAGATGGATTCAAATGGCTTTGAATTATGCCATGAATAATATGCCATGAATTGCCACGGAAATCAACAAAACCAAAAAGAATACACCAATAACTCATTGATACGTTTTTTTAAAGAAAAAAAGTATACAGTATGCTTGGAGAATAAGGCTTCCTCATTACATGAGCTCATCTACAGTATGCATTTGAGAGAGGACACAGCTAGAGGCAACTGAGAAAGCTGTGAGTTACATGCTGCGCTCCCTTTATTCCTTGGCTTGCTGGTAATGAAATTAGCAACCCCCCTATTATGATCCAGAAAATGCTGGAGGAATGAAAAACAATCTGCTGAGCAGCAAGGGACAAATAGGATGCCCAGGAACAAAAGAAAATGTAATAAAAATTCAGCGCGCTGATTGTTGATTTAGGATTTTTGTTTTGTTGTGAATACCAGCCCTTACCACCAGAACGCAATGATTACGGCTTCCCCTGTTGAGGGGCACCGCCATTTTGCTTACGTGAGCAGTTTGCCTGACTTTACATTTTCTCAGGTAAGAAACAGCATTTAAAAAAAAACTGCTGTTGGCCAAAGTTGGCATTTCAGTTAATATTTGCACAAGACTAGTAAGAACGCGAGGGCATTGGGATTACCTAGCAAATGGTTGTACAAAGGACATTTGTTCTCAATAAGGATAACCAGAGGTTTTGCGAATAATAGGAGGACACACAGTGATATTGAGAGTCTCTACAAAGGAAAGAAAGGTAAATACCCTTTGCCTACAAAAGGTGGTCCATTGAAAACCTCAATATTAGTTGAAGCAGCAGTGCTCGCTATAAAAACATTGTTTAAATAAATCAGCACCTTAGAAATAATTTTCTAAATCAGAGAGACTGCAAATTTTAGGCAAGGCAGTCATGTTCAAAACTGTACAGAAGGCGAGAAAACAATTGGCAGAATTCGCTCCAATCACAGCACCACTGCACAAAAGGAAATAATCACCGCAGACGGCAAGAAAGGTCATTCGTCAACAAACACCGCTCATAGTGAAGCAGCAAACCCCCAACACTTGTGGGCTTCCCAAACCCAAGCAGCAATAGGGTCTTCAAGGTGTAATCTCGCAAGTTTAAGCATAATTGAAGTAAATATTTGGCTTTTTTTGGTATCTTTGGAAATTAAGAGAACATTTTTATTATCGGAACATCGGAATAGCTTGTTGACCAATGTTTACCCAACCTCTAGCTCGCCCTGTCCCTGTTAGAGGGACCATAAAGGTACTGTAAGAATAGAGCAGGGAGTGAGGCTTTGCCTGTGCAAATTCCTATTCTGCATATAGTGATATCAAACAAAATGGAGTAGCTAGAGCACACCTCAGGAGTAACGCGGCCGCCAGGGGGGCGACAGCTAGGAAAACTCTTCCAGCTGCCCCAGGCCTAGCGGCACCCCACGCAGCAGTGACCCAGCGGCTAACGGGCTCAACAGCAGCAACCGCCCGGTCACTGCTATCCTTCCTATATATATGTATGTATGTATGTAGGAGAGGGACACAGAGTGTGTGTCTGTGTATAGAAGAGAGAGGGGGAGAGGGAGTGTGTGTGTGTAGAATAGAGAGGGAGTGTGTGTGTGTGTGTGTGTGTGTGTGTGTGTGTGTGTGTGTGTGTGTGTGTGTGTGTGTGTGTGTGTGTGTGTGTGTGTGTGTGTGTGTAGAAGAGGGGGGAGTGTGTGTGTGTAGAAGATAGAGGGAGTGTGTGTGTGTAGAAGAGAGAGGGAGTGTGTGTGTAGAAGAGAGAGGGAGTGTGTGTGTGTAGAAGAGAGAGGGAGTGTGTGTGTGTGTAGAAGAGAGAGGGAGTGTGTGTGTGTGCGTAGAAGAGAGGGGGAGTGTGTCTGTGTGTGTGTGTAGAAGAGAGAGGGTTTGTGTGTAGAACAGAGGGGGAGAGTGTGTGTTTGTAGAACAGTGGGGGAGAGTGTGTGCGTGTGTGTGTGTAAAAGAGAGGGTGTGTGTCTGTGTGTCTGTGTGTGTGTAGAAGAGAGAGGGGGGAGTGTGTGTATAGAAGAGAGAAGGGGAGTGTGTGTGTGTGTGTGTGTGTGTGTGTGTGTGTGTGTAGAAGAGTGAGGGAGTGTAAGGCCAAGCTCATGGTGGTGACACGGGTGCACGATACTGTGCGCGTCACTGCATGCACTCCTGCAGCCCCAGCAATGTGTGCACTAGGCTGCAGGAGATTGGTGAGGCGATCGAGGGCGTGGCGGGGTCATCCTCATTGGCTGAACCAGCTCACGTGATGCTGACGTCACGTGACTGCAGCCCAAAATCTCAAATGTACTTGGTTGGGCCAAAATGTAGCAGCGTCGACGCGCGCAGCGCCGCGGGCACCTGAGTAACTACAATAGGAAATCAGGTAAGAGTCCCGGAAGTGCGCACGCACGTAGCGATGACGCCACCATGAGCGCGGCCTAAGGGGGAGCGAGGGTGTGAGAGGGGGTGGGAGAGTGTGTGTAGAAGGGAGTGTGTGTGAGAGGGGTGGGAGAGAGCAAGGGGGGAGTGTGAGAGGGAGAGAAAGCGAAAGGGGGGAGTGAAGAGAGATGGGGAAGAGACACGAGAGGCGGGGGACGAGAGATAGGAAGGGGGGATGAGATATAGGGAGGGGGAGCGCGAGATAGGGAGGGGGACGAGAGTAAGGCTGTGCTTATAGTGCCGGCGACAGCATGCAACATTGCATCAAAACAAATGCATTGTCGCTGACGCACGCGCTTACAGTAAGCGCGACGGTTTGGTCGCCATCGCTGCAAGTCTTCTCAATTTGATTTTTACAGCGACCGCAGCCTGATGTCACCGTCGCCGGCACTTTAAGCGTAGCCATAGGGGGAGGTGAGAGACGGGGGGAGAGGGTTGAGGTTCCCCAGAATTTCACAATCTAATTCTGGGGTTCCTTAACCAAAAAGAGGTTGAAAGTCACTGAAGTAAAGGAACTCAAATCTCTCCCATGTCTCACCTTACCATGTTTATAAACTATCTGTAAAGTCTTAAAAATGCTTAAAAGTGTCTTATTTTTGTAAAAATATATGTTATTCCCCTACATTTTAAATGATTACACGTGACTTCCACTGGATCATTTTGGTCCTAGGATGTACTTAAGTGTTAGGACTGCAAACATGGGAACAAGGGAGGAGAAGACAGTAAATGAATGGGACACTGACCCATCTTTGTAAATGGGCATTTTGATTTCCTGAAGATTGCAGAACATCAGAAGCATCCCGGAGGGGGTAAGCCTTTTTTGAGGCTTTCAGGTGGAGTCTAATTTTACAGTTAAGCATTTCATCTACTTGCTGTTTGTGTCCCTTACTCCTGCAGCTCCAGTTTATTTCTCAGCTAACTACATGCTTCCAGCCGTGTTTCAGCATTCTGTTCTTCACTTAGGCACAGCGATATTGATTTTATTTTTGTTTTGATTAGTAAGCTGGCAGATCTACAGAGCATGAAACAACAGACCCGTGCTTTAACCCTTTCACTTCCAGAAGGCTCAGAACGGCGCTATGATGTGTTTGCCGGTCTCCCTAGCCACAAAAAAAAAAAAAAAAAAAAAGTGTTTAGGGAAATTCCTTACACAAAATATAACTGTAGCTTAAATAACATAAAAATCAGAATAAGAAGCTAATATTGGCAATCACATTATGTTAAGTTATTTAAACCTCAATGTATCCTGATATTTTGGTTTGATTTTATTTCGCTTACAACAGTATGTGAGCTGGGCTTATGGAACATTAGGAGGATTTAGGGGAGGGGTTACGGTGATGAAGAATAATATTAGCTTCTTTTGTTCTCATTTAACTCTTGACCCAAACCTCCAAGTCTGAGATGCCATTGCTATGAATAGTGCCCGCGGCAATTGTGAAGTGTTGAAGCGGTGGGATGATACCTGATGGTGAATGCTATTTTGTGGCTGCTAACACTTTCTGATGTGTGTATTTATACTTTAGTGCTGACCATGAAGTCAGAAATACATACGCTACAGTAAATGTAAGATCAACAATATTGCTATATAATGTCTCCCATACCCTAGAACATCAAAACGCTGTTCAAAAATATTACGTACCAAATGTAATTTGAAATACATTTACTCCTAGTGCCAAGGTTCCTATAATGAGTTGCAGGGCCCTCTGGCACTTTATGCATTTACAAGCTCACTTTTTTCTGCACCTTAAGCTAAGTTTCTGACTATGTAAGATTGCTTCAATTAAACTAAATTGCCAACACACTGAACCACATAGTAATCAAGGTATTTGAAGGGAAAAAAAGACTTTGAGATGAGAGCAGGAATGCCATTTATTTGGGGGAAATAAAATGTAGTAATCATAAAGGCAAACTGGGAAAAGCAACTCTCCAAATGTACTGTATTTGTAAGAGTAGATGCACTTTGCAGATATAATCGAAGGAGTTAGCACTTGGGAAACAAGCAGCATGCAGTAAATTAAAAGCCACAAAATGATTCAAGTTACCAATTCTCTGGGTCTATTTGATGCACACTAAAATAACCATCAAGAGTCCATCAGAGCAAGCAGTTTGTTTCATTATTGAAATAGCGATGCTTGTCACACAGTGTTTTCCACAGTAAAATAGCTCATGTGTATGACAAGTCTCCCTGAATCAGTGCGTACTAAATGTGCTATAAAGCTTTGAGGAAGACAATGTTGATCTTACACCAGAGAGATGTTAGGCTCCCTTCCAACAACAGGCATCAAGGGAAACACTGCCAGCAGCAAACATAAGAGAACCCAACTCAGAGTGGTTATCTGCAACAAGAAAAAAAGGAGGCAAGTAAACATCGGTAACAGCTCTGTGGGAGATCATGTACACAAACAGAACTGACAGAACAGCAAAATCCACCCTACTGTTTCCTACACACACTTCAGGAAGCAATGTCCACTATGCATTTTTTTCTTCCAAGTGCAGAGTTCTAGCAGCAGGAAGAATTGTAGAGTAGATTGTATGCACTTTGTGAACGCTTTGTAAGGCTTCGATTATACAGATGCACTGCAATGCGTGCATTTGCCGTCGCAACCAGAAAACAAATTTGGAAAAAGCTTCAACTGTCGCCCGCATTGCAGTAGCAGGCGGCGCGACAGTCACGGTAGGTATACTGTAAGCACTTTACGGGGATGCATACTATTTTTTTTGGCGCTGGGAAGCGTTGCTCCAGACGACGCCACGCGCATTTTTCGGTATAATCACGGCCTACTGTATAGACAGGAAATCTACTTCCCAGATCTAGTCTCGACATGAGTTTTTGCATTTTCCGAATGCCACGCACTTCACCACGTTCATGCCGCATTCTGACCGCATTCATGTTGCATTCACAGCCGCGGTTAATGCGCGATTAATGTGTTTATTGATAATGGTTCGGATTTAATTGGTTGCAATTCTTCGCGTATCCGCCAGATGGCAGATATTCATGAATTGTAATGCGCATGCGCTTCAGTAATGTGTCGACTTGCAGGTGTTTAAAAAAATACCACAGTGGTCCATTGTAAATTGGCCTTGGGACTGAAGGAAGAAGTTACAATAATGTATCAATTTAGGCTTTTCATATTAAAGAAAGACAAGCTCAGTTTCTGGTCTGGTTATTGTCCTGAGTCCCACCATGAGTGCACAAATGCAGCCCGTGTTCCAAAAACCCGACAGAAAGTACGCTTATTTAATATGGGCCGCGATTAATGCAACAGATGATAAGATGGCAACAGTTTTTCAAATTTATCAGTATTTTATCGAAAACTATGACTTTTACAAATTTTCGCCAGATGCTCACGTGTGGAAGCGTGCAATAAGGAAAAGGTTATGTAGCGATCCATGTTTTTTTCGTATTGATCCTTGATGTTATTGGAGGGTATTGGTGTGTATCACTGGGTTTTTCCCGTATCTATGATCATGGAGACTGCAAAAGGCGAAAGGTCGTGTTAAAACAACTAAGAAACGTCAGTCGCTGGCAAGCAATGCGACAGCGACAGCTTCCAATAACGGTCCGACCGTCAGTGAAAACCTGGTGACCGGCAACCCTTGCTGTCTATTCCCGCCCGGATACCTGCTGACTGAGCCGGATTTTGCGTACAGATTCTAGCAAGCTTGCATGTACCTAAGCGATTTCCAGCCTCATCAGCTGACTACAGGTGTAGTAGTCCCGCTGTCACCTGTCAACGACGTGTATGATCAAGAATACGGGACTGGCAGTGGCTCAGCGCCAGCTGATTGGGAAAGTCTATGGTGAGTAATGTTGCCGTATTTTATTCTGGTTTTTTTTATTTTGAAAATATCAATATCAATGCGATTCAAAACTCAAGCAATTCTCCTGTAAGCAATATCATTGGCTGAGCAGCTTCTACAGTAGATACTGCACAATTGGTGAAAAGCTAGGCGCATGTGCATTGGAACCTTCTTGAAACGCATATGCGTGTCATCACATCGACGGTAGGCGCATGCGCATGGGAACAGGAGACGCCCCCCGAGAAAATTATTGGTGGGACTGACTGTGGGAACTTCTTTAGGGGACGGACTGACTGACCATTACAGTAAAACTTTAACTTTTTTTTGTTCCTCAGAAAAGAAAACTTTGTCATCTCATGCGGAAAACGGCAAATGGAGGGATTTTGATGGATAATATCGCTTTGTGTTACAATGCCTGCACATTGCTTAATCTGAGTAAAAAAAAAACATGTACCGGAGTCTACATTTTAGTGGCCGTTGTTATTGATTAGGATAGAAAACCTGAAACAGTATGCTGTTGTTTTCAGACCGTATATAATACTTTTTTTATATATACTGTATAATAAACCCGAAAAAATAAAAAGTATGCATTTATTCTACATGTATTCCAGTACATATGTGTATTCTATCCCGTACAGCATGTATTGTTGTAATACTCTTGTGATGTACAGTACTGAGCATGCCTACAGTATACAGTACAGAATGCCTGGACTGTACTGTACAGTATGTTCTAGAAACGCTGTATTTTGTTACAGTATAAAAGGAGACAATGGAACAATTTAAAACAAATCAACATTTTCTTTTATTGGTGGAGTAAGTACAAAAACATTTATTTACAAATACAATTTAAAAACATTTTAAGTGTACAGCAATTCAAAACATCAACAGGTGTATGGTTTACTGCTAGTGGAAACATTTATGTACAGAAAGTCAAAACATTTACAGTCAGTCAGGCCTGCACAACTCCAGTCCTCGAGGGCCGTAACAGCCCCGGTTGTAAGGATAACCTTGAAAACCGGGCCTGTTTGCGGCCCTCGGGGACTGGAATTGTGCAGGTCCTGTGTACAGTAAGGAAAAACATTTCTTTATTAATTCAAGTTAAAACACACAACATCTCCTTTATTAAAGTACAGAAAGTCAAAACATGTACAACACAACAGTATGGTGTTATTAAAACAAATTCTTTATTCATAAAATTTAAAAAACGCAACATCTCCTTTATTAAAGTACAGAAAGTCAAAACATTTACAAAAAATAAACAACAGTTGAACAGTCACGCAAATGCGATCCCCACCAGATTGTCCTTCCAGGGCCGATGACTTGTATGGCGCAAAATGCCATTAATGGAGTCTCGAACGATGTTCATTAAAGGATCTGTAATTGGAAAATAGCGCCGCAATTCCTCCACAATAGTCCTTCTTACATTTTCAGGAAGCGCCCTTTTTTTGCGATTTCCTTTGTAGTTCACATTGTAGACCCACCCGCAGTACACCAAGTAGGACACGTGGTGCTTAAAAATTAACATGGCATACTTCTGGGGTAAACCAGCACTCATCACCCTATACTTCTCCCTGAGTGCCGGTGGCAGCTCGCGCAGGATGATGTCGGGCACCGTATCGATGCAAGCTTATGTAGGTTGGGTTCTGGGAGCGGGTGTTCTTCTAGGAGCGGGTGTGCTTGTGGCGGCGGGCAAGGGTAGGTTGTCTGGGAAGAAGCTTTCCTCCTGTCCTAGTTGCCGTGTTGTCTCCTGGCGTGGTCTTGACGGGGTTGTCATGTTATCCTCCTCCTCAAAGGCATACATGTACACAAAATCTTCTGGTGGAGGGGGTGCGCTTGGTGTTGGAAGGCGGTCGAAGGTCCCATTCATCACATCCATGCCACCCTCCTGCTCCGGCGTCTGGGATACAGGGGCATGAACACCGAGCAAAATATGTATCCCCGCTATGTCAGAGAAAGATGGAGGGTCCTAAAAAATGATTACAGGGATCTAGGCCAAAAGCTTAAGGCAAGGACCTCCAAGGTAGTATTTTCTGAAATACTACCAGTGCCATGCGCTACCGCAGGGAGACAGTCAGAGATCAGGGAGGTTAATGCATGGCTAAGAAAGTGGTGCAGGAAGGAGGGGTTTGGGTTTTTAGAGCACTGGGACTCCTTTTCTGAGAGGTGCCATCTATATTCTAGGGACGGATTGCACCTCAATGAAGAGGGATCTTCTGTGCTAGGGGGGAGAATGCTAAAAAGGTTGGAGGAGATTTTAAACTAGGATGGAGGGGGGAGGGGAATGAAACAGATAATGAGCTAAATGGAATAGATGAGGATACAAGGTGATATGGAGGTAGAATGAGGGCAAGTGCAAGTTTGACAAGCAGTGAGACACCCATAGTAAATACAGATAATACTAGAAAACTTCTAAAGACTAAACCAAGTGGGAGCCGAAAGGAAAGAGCAGATAAGATAATAGTACAGGCTGAAAAAAAACTTAAATGCATGCTTGCTAATGCAAGAAGCCTGACAGATAAAATGGGGGAGCTTGAATTAATAGCTGCAAGGGAGCAGTATGATATCATAGGCATTACTGAAACATGGTGGGATGAAACTCATGACTGGACAGTTAATTTAGAGGGTTATTCTCTTTTTCGGAAGGATCGAACAAATAGAAGGGGAGGTGGAGTATGTTTATATGTTAAACCGGATCTAAAACCTATTATAAGGGATGATGTCTATGAAGGGAATGATGAAAATGTAGAGACTTTGTGGATAGAAATTAGCAGTGGAGGTAAAAGTATAAAGAAAATGTTTGTGAGAATATGCTATAAACCACCAAATATCTGTGAGATTGAGGAAGCTAAAATACTTTTGCAAATGGAGAAGGCATCAAAACTGGGTCATATTTGCATAATGGGGGATTTTAATTATCCAGACATAGACTGGGTCAATGAGATTAGCGTTACAACAAAAGGAAACAGGTTTTTGGGGGTGCTTAAAGACCATTATATGACCCAAATTATTGAGGAACCAACCAGGAGAGGGGCAGTTCTGGATTTGGTCATATCAAACAATGTAGAAGTAATAACAAATATTCAAGTCCTGGAACATTTGGGTAACAGTGATCATAACATGGTCTCATTTGAAATAAATTATCAAAAAACAGATTACTTGGGCATCAGGAGGAGGGGGGGTGTCAGGAGGAGGGGGGGGTGTCAGGAGGGGGGGGGTGTCGGGAGGAGGGGGGGGTGTCAGGAGGAGGGGGGTATCGGGAGGAGGGGGGTATCGGGAGGAGGGGGTGTCGGGAGGAGGGGGGTGGTGTGGATGCCGGTAGAGGGGGTGAGTGAGGAGCAGGCTGGGACTCGGAGGGCCGCGTGGGCTAGGCCCAAAACTGATTATGCCGCGGAGGGCAGGCGCGGAGGGCCGGTAGGTGTGGGGGCCTCAGGGGAGGGAGGAAGTGGATGCCGGTGGAGGGGGATGCTGGTGGTGGGAGGTAAGGAGCAGGTTGCGGCTGGACTCGGAGGGCCGCTGCTGGGGGACGTGTAGGGCTTCTGGCCACCTCTTCCTTCCCTCCTTACTCCCTCCCTCCCGATCAGGCACGCGGCGGCCATTTTGAAAAAAAATTAGAGCGACCCCAGTTCTAGCGCGGTCGGATCGGGTGGCCCCCGAAGACCGCGCTATAACAGGGTTGAGCTGTAATATAAATAACAGGTCATGGGAATAAGTGCTTTAGACATAAAAGTAACATTAAGGAAGAGGAGTCCCTGCCCCGAGGAGCTTAGTCTAATTGGTAGGTAGGGAGAACGTACAGAGACAGTAGGAGGGAGTTCTGGTAAGTGCGTCTGCAGGGGGCCAAGCTTTATGTATCATGTGTATAGTATCAGCCACAGTGCTATTCATATGCTTCTTTAAGCAAGTGTGTCTTAAGGTGGGTCTTAAAGGTGGATAGAGAGGGTGCAAGTCGGGTATTGAGGGGAAGGGCATTCCAGAGGTGCGGGGCAGTCAGTGAAAAAGGTTTAAGGCGGGAAAGGGCTTTAGATACAAAGGGGGTAGAAAGAAGACATCCTTGAGAAGAACGCAAGAGTCGGGATGGTGCATAACGAGAAATTAGGGCTGAGATGTAAGGAGGGGCAGAAGAGTGTAAAGCATTAAAAGTGAGGAGAAGAATGGAGTGTGAAATGCAAAATTTGATCGGAAGCCAGGAGAGGGATTTCAGGAGGGGAGATACTGAGACAGATCTAGGAAAGAGTAGCGTGACTCTGGCAGCAGCATTAAAGATAGATTTTAGGGGAGACAGGTGAGAGGCAGGAAGGCCGGACAGCAGGAGGTTACAGTAGTCAAGACGGGAGAGAATGAGGGCCTGAGTCAGAGTTTTAGCAGTCGAGCAACAGAGGAAAGGGCATATCTTTGTTATATTGCGGAGGAAAAAGCGACAGGTTTTAGAAATGTTTTGAATGTGAGAGAGGAGTTGAGTGTGACCCCTAGGCAGCGTGCTTGGGCTACTGGGTGAATGATCGTAGTTCCAACAGTAATGTGGAAGGAGGTAGTAAGGCCAGGTTTGGGAGAAAGTATGAGGAGCTCTGTTTTAGCCATGTTGAGTTTAAGGCGGCGGAGGGCCATCCAGGATGATATAGCAGAGAGACATTCAGAAACTTTGGTTTGTACAGCAGGTGTAAGGTCGGGTGTTGAAAAGTATATTTGTGTGTCGTCAGCATAGAGGTGATAATTAAACCCAAAAGATGTTATTAGGTCACCTAGAGAGAGTGTGTACAGAGGAAAGAGAAGAGGTCCCAGGACAGAGCTCTGGGGTACCCCCACAGAGAGATCAATAGAGGAGGAGGAGGTGTTAGCACAAGAGTTGTGAAAATATCCAAGAATCATAAGTTCCAGGTTTAGAAATCAAATTACTATTAAGAGCACAAGCCAATGAATGCAGTAAACAATAACTGCACCAGTGCTAATAGATAGCTTGTCCACAGTAGAAAAACGTGGGATACTGGTCCATAACCTCACCAACTTAAATCTGGCCTTTAATTAAGTAACACAACTTTTGAACCCGCATTTGAATTCTCTGATGGTGTTTGTTCACAAAGCAAGATCTACTTGCAGCTACATGCAAAGACTAGCTCCTCCCAGTTAGGTCTGCAGTAAAGGGGACGCAATTATAAGTGCAACCTCATGCAGCCAGTGAGAAAACAGAAAATAAGAATTTAACAGTCCAATTGGTTTCTTAAACAACTATAACCAGTCTTCGACAAATACGGTCCCCTGGACGCCCGGGGCGACTGCATTTTACCCCCTGGCGAGTTGTTTCGGAGGGGCAGCATTTTGGCATTCTCCTCCTCCAACTGCACTTAAAATGGCCGCGCGCCTAAAGCAGCGCGCCACATGAGCAGCGTCAGCCCCCTCCCCCTTAGCCTCATACTACAGGAGCGTGGGAGGGGCAGGCACCAGACAGGAGCCACTAGGAGTGTTGCGGGGACTGGGGGGGAGAGTGCTCCTGATGCCAACATGAGGCGGAGGCAGCGGAGGACACGAGGCGGAGGCAGCGGCAACGGACCAGGTACCGGGGGAAGGGGGACACACGCGGACACATGCACACACCACCCCCTGCAGAGCCGAGATAGCTATCCCGGGCCGGGAGGCTGCGGTGGGCAGAGCCCCAGCCGTCCCAGTGCTGTGTCCCCTCAGGTCCCCGCTTCCCCCCCTCCGTCCCCGTGTCAGCCCGCAGAGCGGGGATGTCCCCTCAGGTCTCCGCTTCCCCCCGGTCCCTGTTTCAGCCTGCGGGGCGGGAGATGGGAGCGGGGATGTCCCCCCCTGTCCCTGTGTCAGACCGCGGGGCGGGAGATGGGAGCGGGGATGTCCCCCCAGGTCCCCGCTTCTCCCCGGTCCCGCGGAGCAGGAGATAGGCACGCGGGGGGGGGGGGGGGGTGCTGGTCACGGCCTTTCCTCTCCCTACCCCCGTGTGTGGAGAGAGAGAGTGTGTGTGTGTATATGGGAGAATGTGTGTGTGTGTGTGTGTGTGTATATGGGAGAGAGTGTGTGTGTGTGTGTGTGTGTGTGTGTGTATATGGGAGAGAGTGTGTGTGTGTGTGTGTGTATATGGGAGAGAGTGTGTGTGTGTGTGTGTGTATATGGGTGTGTGTGTGTGTGTGTGTGTGTGTGTGTGTGTGTGTGTGTGTGTGTGTGTGTGTGTGTGTGTGTGTGTGTGTGTGTGTGTGTGTGTACCCCCCCAGTCAGTCAGTCACCCCCCCAGTCAGTCAGTCACCCCCCCAGTCAGTCAGTCACCCCCCCAGTCAGTCAGTCACCCCCCCAGTCAGTCAGTCACCCCCCCAGTCAGTCAGTCACCCCCCAGTCAGTCACACCCCCCCCAAGTCAATCACCCCCAGTGAGTCACCCCAGCTCTCTCTGTCTGGTCTCCCCCGTCTCTCTCTCTCTGGTCTCCCCGTCTCTCTCTCTCTCTGGTCTCCCCCGTCTCTCTCTCTCTCTGGTCTCCCCCGTCTCTCTCTCTCTCTGGTCTCCCCCGTCTCTCTCTCTCTCTGGTCTCCCCCGTCTCTCTCTCTCTCTGGTCTCCCCCGTCTCTCTCTCTCTCTGGTCTCCCCCGTCTCTCTCTCTCTCTGGTCTCCCCGTCTCTCTCTCTCTCTGGTCTCCCCCGTCTCTCTCTCTCTGGTCTCCCCCGTCTCTCCTCTCTCTGGTCTCCCCCGTCTCTCCTCTCTCTGGTCTCCCCCATCGCCCCTCTCTCTGGTCTCCCCCATCGCCCCTCTCTCTGGTCTCCCCCATCTCCTGTCTCGTCTCTCTCCCCCGTCTCGTCTCTCTCCCCCGTCTCGTCTCTCTCCGTCTCGTCTCTCTCCCCCGTCTCGTCTCTCTCCCCCGTCTCGTCTCTCTCCCCCGTCTCGTCTCTCTCCCCCGTCTCGTCTCTCTCCCCCGTCTCGTCTCTCTCCCCCGTCTCGTCTCTCTCCCCTCTCTGTCTCTCTCCCCTCTCTGTCTCTCTCCCCTCTCTGTCTCTCTCCCCTCTCTGTCTCTCCCCCCCCCCCCCCACTCTCTGTATCTGGATATCTTAACTGTCCTATACTACACCGAAATAACCTATACTGCTTTCTTCCAGATTTGACTCTCAAGCGCCAGACGGGAGACATCGGAATCCCCCCTAATCCAGAAGACAGGTAGGGAACGCCTCCCCTCCAACTTATAACATTGGGGGAATGAGGTACCTGGACATTGAGGGACTGCGGATCAGGTAAGATCCCAGATGGGATTGCTGCTTTAGATATTGTGAAGCGGGGGCATCCAGACACTGGATAAAGGGTGCAGGAAACTAGTCATTCACATTTGGCTTTTTTTTGTAAATCCAACATATACACACACATACACACACATACATGCACACACACACACACACACGCGTAACCAGGACTAATTGTAGTATAATGTAATAGAAAAAATAAACTTATGTCAAAAACGAATGTTGTTCTTATTAGGAATTTATTCAATTTATTTATTTTTTAAAGCGAGGCGGGACTAGGTGGCGAGTAGATTTTTTTTGTTCGGCGAGTAGATTTTTGGGTGATTTGTCGACCACGGACTATAACCATGCTAATAGCTAAGATTTAACTGCCTTCCTTTCATTTTTTTTTAATTCAGTACAAATTGTATTTCTTAGCGACCCCTGGATGTGAATTGTTTCTCAGTCAAGGGTTTTCTTTTCCCATACCCCACTTTGTCCATACCAGACAGCCAGAAAAGAAAAGGGGAGAGAACTCCTTCAGTTGGGGACAAGTCGGCCATGCTTATTAGTGTCAGATTTGTGTAAAAATAATAATGAATCCTCCATATGTAACCCGTTATTTTTTTGTTTGAACCTTTCCTGAACTAGGTCCCCCAAACTCCGGGTACCCCAGGGTTCCTGAGATGCACTGTATAGTTTTTGGAGATCATTATGACACAGAAAAAAAATACCACCAGGATGTGAGTATTGCTTATTTTTAGGGGAACCTGCCGATGAGACTGAGGGTGAGTGGGCTTGTACCATCTACCACCTGTCTTCAGGAGGATAGTACCCATACTATTACACATTAAGTACTATGTTATTTATTAGTACCCTGGTTTAGTGGTTTGGCTTATTTAACCCGCCAAATTTAAAAAAAATTAACCTGCCAAAATATGCCCCATGGAGTTTACCAACAGAAAGTTGCCACGTCCTCTCCCAAAGACGTTACAACTTTCTATTGGCTGCAGGAGCAAGCCCTTACCCCACGGCCATTTTGTCTTCACGATTCACTCTTTTTATGTTCATATTCTTCTTCATCTACAAGCCAATCATAGCCTTCTTAGCAAATGTATGCAGTACCTTGGCTCGAGCCCACATCTGTGTCACCACTGGCCAGCAAGCAAATGCAATCAGACCGACTGTAAGCACGGAGCGATAGAAGAAGCTGAGGACCTATACAAGAGATTCCAGCAAGAGAAAAACATCTAGTTAAATGGTGTTTTTATAATCAAATTAAAACCTGCTTCTCCTGTGCGTTTTTACTCACCAATATTTCAATACCCAAGGCAATGACGAGAAGAAATCCCAAAGTCCCAAACGGTGAAACAGTCAAAACGTATTTTATAAGCTCCCGGAAAACCCAGAATCTGAAAAATAGCAATATATTCCATTGTTTAAAAGTAACAAAATTGTTTATTTCCAATACCTTTTTTTTTTTAGCTGGAGGTACCAGCAACACTGCAGAGCAAAGACTTTCATTGGGGTTCACACCTTGGCTGTCAGAGGACGCAGTGCACCGGAGGATAAATGGATCCTCTGGAAGCCAAGTTTAAATATTTCATATATTATATCTCGAATGTGTTTGGCCATGCTGCTTAGAAAAGTAAT
The DNA here is from genome assembly GCF_040206685.1 of Ascaphus truei. Taxonomy (NCBI): domain Eukaryota; kingdom Metazoa; phylum Chordata; class Amphibia; order Anura; family Ascaphidae; genus Ascaphus; species Ascaphus truei. The sequence continues at coordinate 204,759,437 of NC_134484.1, read as the reverse complement.
TTCAGAACAAAATAAATGGATCCTGGTCTTAACTGGCAAATACACCTTATAAACTATTTTACCTGTGATGCATTACCACGAGTGGTGAAACAAATGTTAATGCTTTGATTCAACCCTTAAGCACTGCCATGTACTGTATTATCAAGCAGTTTAATGGGGAAAAGCAGCAGTAGCACAAGGCCTGGAGTGTCTTCTGAACAATATCAGCAGGCAGAGCTGAGCTAAGCAGAACAGTAATAGTTTGGACTCGTGCCACAGAGCCACAATTAGTTAATAACTCAGCCTGAACACTGTTATTCAATATATGACTTGTTCATAAGGCCAGGGACACAACTCAAAAGATAAACAGAAAACAGCTATTCATAGGACGGAGTTACAGAACCAACGTTTCCTCCTCTTGGATCTTTACCCAATTCACCTATATTCAAGGCACAAACTTCCTGTTAACCCATTAAGGGTTAATGCCGTGCTGTGTTTATTTTAGCTTCCAATAACTGGAATCCAAATTCTAATCACTATATGGAGTTTATTCTATATACAGGTTGTATGTATGTATGTCTTTATTTACATAACGTCAGCAGTGTACTCAGTGCTTTACAAAGACAATACAGGGAATTATAACAATACAATAAGCGCAAGAAAGTCAGGCAGTAGAAAAAGAAATCCTTGCCCCGGAGAGCTTACAATCTAAGTGGTATATTGGGAGATAGAGAGACAGCAGGTGAGGGAATAAGTGCTGTTTATGGCAGTGCTTGTCCACAATGGTTTGTAGGCGTGATTGTGGGTGAGTAGCCATGAGTCTACAGTGGGATGTATTGGGATGCGTCATTTAAGAGGTGAATTTTAAGGTTGGTCGGTATTAAATTAACCCATGTAACACTATTAGCAGAGAAAGAGGGGCAGCGAAAGTGGTAGCAGGGAGGTGTGGGCAGGGGTGTATATAGCTGGTTCCAGGTTTAGGAGAAATGAGAAAGAGAGAAAGAGAGAGAGAGAATGAGAAGACGATTTATGGGGGTATTTTTTATTGAGGGGTGTAGAAGTTATTCGTAAAGGTGTGTGTAAATAGTGGTTGGGTTGTCTGGGCACTAGCATAGGTTCGAGGGTAGGAGAGATGAAGAAATATGGATAGAAGTAGAAGAGTGGGAAGTTAGAGACAATAGAAAACCACCTGAACTGCATCAGACTATATAGAATTACCCCCTATACCAATTCAGCTCAGTACAAAAAGTGCCCTTATAAAGCTCTATAACTCAATTCTTCCAGTTAGAACCCAGCACTTAATTCCTCAGAGGTGTGAATTAGAGTAATAAAATATACTATACTGTATGTCGTATGCCTGATGTAGCAAACCAATCATAGCACATACTATCCCAAACACTGATCTAAAGTGCCTATGCCCCATTAACCACTTAAGAGTAGCTACAATAAAGGGCAAACGTAAACAAACTCAAAGTAACAGAGGTGTTAAGGTCGCTGGAAAATATTTTAGTCTATTGAGTTTAGCCGTTCTAAGCACTAGATAGGATGCTTATGTTTATATTGATTCAGAGGAAGCTAAGTTACACGTGAGTGACGCATTTGCAAATTCTGTTTTACAAAGGAAAATACATATTTCTGACTCCAATAGGTCAATTTCTGTATGCACCCAAAACTTGATTTAAAGCTGCAGTTCAGTCTTTTTTTTTTTTTTTTTTTTTTTTTAATTCAATAGTTTCATGTGGGCAATCTCTAATTACCTAAAGAACTGCATAGCTGCCAGTCAATTCATTCTCCATGTATTGATCGGCGAAATTTGGTGACATCTTTAAATACGGGGAATGTATTTCATCTGCTTCTGTCAGTCAGTGGAAGCTCATGAATATTCATGAGCCTCCCAGTGACGCGTGCTCGCTCCCGATCCCATCACGTGGTGCAGTAGGAGAAGCAGGAGGCAAACAGTGTCTTGATCTCACTGAGGTAAGGTTTTTCCCTTTTGTGTACCCCTCCTTGTATTGTATGTCTTTATTGTATGTATTTATATAAATATATGGGGGTGAGTGGCGCCGGCAAGGGGGACAACTTTGGAGGTGTTTGGAGGGGGGGGCTCGGGTGAGTGGCATCGGCAAGGGGGACTATTTTGGAGGGGGGGGGTCGGGGTGAGTGGTGCCGGCAAGGGGGGCAACTTTAGAGGTGTTTGGAGGGGGGTGGGCTCGGGTGAGTGGCACCGGCAAGGGGGGCTATTTTGGAGGGGGGGGGGGGTCGGGGTGAGTGGTGCCAGCAAGGGGGGCAACTTTAGAGGTGTTTGGAGGGGGGGCTCGGGTGAGTGGCACCGGCAAGGGGGGCTATTTTGGAGGTGTTTGGAGGGGGGGGGCTCGGGGTGAGTGGCGCCGACAAGGGGGGCAACTTTAGAGGTGTTTGGATGGGGGGGGGGCTCGGGTGAGTGGTGCCAGCAAGGGGGGCAACTTTGGAGGTGTTTGGGGCAGGGGGGGGCTCGGGGTGAGTGGCGTCGGCAAGGGGGACTATTTTGGAGGTGGTTTGGGGCAGGGGGGGCTCGGGGTGAGTGGCGCCGGCAAGGGGGACTATTTTGGAGGTGGTTTGGGGCAGGGGGGGTCGGGGTGAGTGGCGCCGGCAAGGGGGACTATTTTGGAGGTGGTTTGGGGCAGGGGGGGGGGGTCGGGGTGAGTGGCGCCGACGAGGTGGACTGTTTTGGAGGTGTTTGGAGGGGGGGGCTCGGGGTGAGTGGCGCCAGCAAAGGGGACTATTTTGGAGGTGCCCCCCCCCCACTAATTTACATCTCATTTTTTTTCTAAATTAGTGACTTATATACACACACACACACACACGCGCGAAACAAAGACTGATTGTAGTGAAGTATAAAAGTAATACAATAAATAAACCGTTCTCATAAAGGTTTTTGTTATTGTTCTTACTAGGAATTGATTCAATTTCTTTTTTTTTATACAAGGCAGGATTTTTGTGTGATTTGTCCAAAATAAAAAATAAAAATATATATATTATATAGCTGATATACCCGGTGTAGTGTGTGTGTGTGTGTGTGTGTGTGTGTGTGTGTGTGTGTGTGTGTGTGTGTGTGTGTGTGTGTGTGTGTGTGTGTGTGTGTGTGTGTGTGTGTGTGTGTGTGTCCAGAAACTAACAAGACACTCATGCTAGTGCACGTTTAGAGAGAGGGAGGGCAAGGCTGACAAAAGGGTGTGCCAGGGCTTGTGACAGGACATGAAGGGGCAGTGCCTTAGTAAATGCTTGTTAAAATAGAATACTAGAAAATTCCGCTTTCAAAGTTGTTGTTTTTAAACAGAAAATGCTAAAAGTATTTTTTCTTACTACAGAACTGATTTATTAAAAAAAACACACATGCAGGATATTGACTGAACTGCAGCTTTAAATGTTAACACATTCTACATACTGTATATACCTTGATAACCAATCGGTTTCTAAATATGTTCACTGTATCTGCAATCGTTAGCTCGAAGTTAAAAGTGTATTTTCTCTGATTGCACTTTATCACCCTGTATTAATTTTGCAGTCTTTAGGATGAAAAGACCCCTTCAAGATATCCATGCATATGTTTGTACATACTGTAGTTATGGGAACAGGCTTCCCTCAAAAATAAGACCTTGTTACCTTGATATCTCTTTTTTCTGTTTCTTAAAACATCCACACACCCTGCAGTGTTTATGAGCCTGGACAAAGTAATTTCAAAGCCCAGTTGAATTCATTCAGAACTACATCTATAACATGCTGTGATTAGCACAAAACAATCATATAGTTACATAGTAGATGAGGTTGAAAAAAGACGTACGTCCATCAAGTTCAACCTATGCTAAATTCAGACAACAGATACTTTATTCTATATCTATACTTACTTATTGATCCAGAGGAAGGCAAACAAAAAACCCCATTAAGGGGGAAAATTAATTCCTTCCTGACTCCAAGAATTGGCAATCGGATTAATCCCTGGATCAACATCCTTCCCATGTATACTTATTTGGTATATCCCTGTATACCTTTCCAATCTAAAAAGATGTCCAACCTTTTTTTGAACAAATCTATTGTATCTGCCATTACAGTCTCCATGGGTAATGAATTCCACATTTTAACTGCCCTTACTGTAAAGAACCCTTTCCTTTGTTGCTGCTGAAATTTCCTTTCCTCCAACCTTAAGGGATGGCCCCGAGTCCTTTGTACTGCCCGTGGGATGAATAGTTCTTTTGAAAGCTCCTTGTATTGTCCCTGAATATATTTGTATATAGTTATCATATCCCCTCTTAGACGCCTCTTTTCTAATGTAAATAAATCCAATATAGCTAGCCTCTCCTCATAAGTTAGAATGTCCATCCCCTTTATTAATTTGGTGGCTCTTCTCTGCACTCTCTCTAGTTCCATAATGTCTTTTCTTAGGATTGGTGCCCAAAATTGTACTCCATATTCAAGGTGTGGTCTTACTAATGCTATGTAAAGGGGCATAAGTATGTCTACTTCCCTTCCATCCATTGCCCGTTTGATGCAAGATAAGATCTTGTTTGCCTTTGCAGCTACTGCATGACATTGGGCACTATTGCTAAGCCTGCTGTCTACAAGCACTCCTAAATCCTTCTCCATCAAGGATTCCCCCAATATATCTCCATTTAATTTGTAAGTCGCCTTTTTATTCTTGCATCCCAAATGCATAACCTTACATTTATCTGTATTAAACCTCATTTGCCATTTACCTGCCCACGTTTCCAGTCTCTCCAAGTCCTTCTGAAGAGAAATTTCATCCTGCTCTGATTCTATTACCTTACACAATTTAGTATCATCAGCAAAGATGGAGACTTTGCTCTCGATCCCAACCTCAAGGTCATTAATAAACAAGTTAAAAAGCAGGGGTCCCAGTACCGATCCTTGAGGTACTCCACTCACGACTTTAGCCCAACCTGAAAAAGTTCCATTTATGACAACCCTCTGTTGTCTGTCCTTTAACCAGTTTTCAATCCAGGTGCATATATTATTACTGAGTCCAATTTTCTTTATTTTGTACACTAACCTCCTGTGTGAAACCGTATCAAAAGCCTTTGCAAAATCTAAGTAGACCACATCAACTGCATTACCCTGGTCTAAATTCCTACTTACCTCCTCAAAGAAACAAATAAGGTTAGTTTGGCAAGATCTATCCTTCATAAATCCATGCTGACTATTACTAATAATTTTGTTTTCCATTAGGTATTCCTGAATATTATACCGTATTAAACCTTCAAGTAGTTTCCCTACTATTGAAGTCAGGCTTACAGGTCTGTAATTCCCTGGGTGTGATCTAGCTCCCTTTTTAAATATAGGCACCACATCTGCTTTACGCCAATCTTGTGGTACTGAGCCTGTGGAAATGGAGTCCTTGAATATTAAATATAATGGTTTTGCTATTACTGAGCTTAACTCCTTGAGAACTCTTGGATGTATGCCATCGGGGCCAGGTGCCTTATTTACTTTAATTTTTTCAAGTCGCTTATGAACTTCTTCCTCAGTTAACCAATTGGTCATTAATATGGAGGTTGTGGCTTCCTCCTGTGGCACTACTATTGAACCTGATTCTTCCCTGGTAAACACAGAGGCAAAGAATTTGTTTAATACCTCTGCTTTTTCCTTATCTCCAATAATCTGCCTACCCATCTCACACTGAAAGGGTCCTATATTTTCTTTTCTCATTTTTTTGTTATTAAGGTACTTAAAGAACTTTTTAGGGTTGACCTTACTTTCTATTGCAATCCTTTTTTCATTATCCATTTTTGCTAATTTGATTGCCCTTTTGCAATTTTTGTTACATTCCTTATAATTCTGATACGATGTCTCTGTCCCTTCTGACTTAAAGAATCTAAACGCCTTCCTCTTCTTGTCCATTTCCTCCCCTACCTGTTTATTTAGCCACATTTGTTTTGACTTAATTCTTTTATACTTATTACCCAAGGGTATACACTGATAAGTGTGTTTTTCTAACAATGTTTTAAAGACTGCCCATTTATCTTCTACATTTTTCCCTGCAAAAACATCATCCCATTGTATTACTACTAGATTAGACCTCAGTTTATTAAAATCTGCCTTTCTAAAGTTTAAAGTCTTTGTTGAACCCAAGTAATCTGTTTTTTGATAATTTATTTCAAATGAGACCATGTTATGATCACTGTTACCCAAATGTTCCAGGACTTGAATATTTGTTATTACTTCTACATTGTTTGATATGACCAAATCCAGAACTGCCCCTCTCCTGGTTGGTTCCTCAATAATTTGGGTCATATAATTATCTTTAAGCACCCCCAAAAACCTGTTTCCTTTTGTTGTAACGCTAATCTCATTGCCCCAGTCTATGTCTGGATAATTAAAATCCCCCATTATGCAAACATGACCCAGTTTTGATGCCTTCTCCATTTGCAAATGTATTTTAGCTTCCTCAATCTCACAGATATTTGGTGGTTTATAGCATATTCCCACAAACATTTTCTATATACTTTTACCTCCACTGCTAATTTCTATCCACAAAGTCTCTACATTTTCATCATTCCCTTCATAGACATCATCCCTTATAATAGATTTTAGATCTGGTTTAACATATAGACATACTCCACCTCCCCTTCTATTTGTTTGATCCTTCCGAAAAAGAGAATACCTCTCTAAATTAACTGTCCAGTCATGAGTCCAGTCATGAGTTTCATCCCACCATGTTTCAGTAATGCCTATGATATCATACTGCTCCCTTGTAGCTATTAATTCAAGCTCCCCCATTTTATCTGTCAGGCTTCTTGCATTACCAAGCATGCATTTCAGGTTTTTTTCAGCCTGTACTATTATCTTATCTGCTCCTTCCTTTCTGCTCCCACTTGGTTTAGTCTTTAGAAGTTTTCTAGTATTATCTCTCTTTATTATGGGTATCTCACTGCTTGTCAAACTTGCACTTGCCCCCATTCTACCTCCATACCACCTTGTATCCTCATCTATTCCATTTAGTTCATTATTTGTTTCATTCCCCTCCCCCCTCCATCCTAGTTTAAAATCTCCTCCAACCTTTTTAGCATTCTCCCCCATAGCACAGAAGATCCCTCTTCATTGAGGTGCAATCCGTCCCTAGAATATAGATGGCACCTCTCAGAAAAGGAGTCCCAGTGCTCAAAAAACCCAAACCCCTCCTTCCTACACCACTTTCTTAGCCATGCATTAACCTTTTAACCTGTCTCTGGTTTTAAATATATATTGCCATGCTCAGTAGCACTCCTCTGTGACACTCATATGCTTATATATATGTTGTGGTTATTTTGGGGGTTCAATAGGAGCTTGTTAGGTGTCCAGTATACCATGCATTAACCTCCCTGATCTCTGACTGTCTCTCTGTGGTAGCGCATGGCACTGGTAGTATTTCAGAAAATACTACCTTGGAGGTCCTTGCCTTAAGCTTTTGGCCTAGATCCCTGTAATCATTTTTTAGGACCCTCCATCTTTCTCTAACTTTGTCATTGGTGCCAACATGTACCAAGACCGCCGGGTCAATCCCAGCCCCCCCCCCCCCCCCAACAATCTGTCTACCCGATACGCAATGTGCCGAACCCGAGCACCCGGGAGACAACAAACTGTTCGGTTCATGCGGTCCCGGCAACAGATTGCCCTATCTACCTTCCTAATAATGGAGTCCCCTACCACCACAATCTTTCTTTGCATCTGAGCATCCTGAGTCCCCACTGTGCTGGAGGAACTATTCCCCAGGCTGCTAGAGGAATTAGTCTCCCCCAGCCTTGCCATTTCTGCCTCAACATTCCCAATATCTTCACTCAACATGGCAAATCTATTGGGATGTGTCAGCTCAGAAACGACCTGCCTCTCCTTATTGCCCCTGCTTCCCCTTCTGTCACCCAGCTACCTACCTGCTCCTCACTAACAGCAACTAAGCTACCTACCTGCTCCTCACTAAAAGCGCCACCATCTGCACCACTAGTCGAAGCAAGGGCCTGCTCAGTGAGCTCTAATTCCCTTTCAAGATTGCCAATGTCCCTCAATATTGCAAGTTGCCTCTTCAGATCAGCAATCTCTGATTCTAAAGATACCACCTTCTCACACCTCTCACAGCGGTATGCTCCTTGGAACAGCTGCTCCAAGTGCACATACATGTGGCAAGATGTGCATTGAGTGGCATTTTCAATCCTGCTCATTCTAGCAACTATGAAGTTTAGAAGTACTAACAGTAAACTGTACTCAATAAACTATACCTTGTTTAACTGCTTCCTTGTTCAAACTGCACACACTTTAACCAACAGCACTTCAATCAACCACACAGATCAATCAGTACACGCAAGCTCAGGATTCGTTAGAAGCCTCTGTTTAAATAGGGACACCCACCAGGTGTGTTAGGTTATCAATTAACTAACCCCACCCACTGCAGGTGTGTTAGGCCAGCCAATTAACCAACCACACCCACTCTGCCTCAGGCAGGAGAAAGGGGAAAAAAAGTTACAGGCTTCAAATTACAGCACACTTTAAAAATAGATTAACCCACTGCACACTCCCCCAAAACAGCCACCCCTGCTAGTATACCCAGTACTTCCCTTTCCTTCTGGTTCTAACTGCACACACTTTAACCAACAGCACTTCAATCAACCACACAGATCAATCAGTACACGCAATCTACAGTATATAGGCATAAAAGTTAAAATGCATACAGGCATACCCCGGTTTAAGGACACTCACTTTAAGTACACTCGCAAGTAAGTACATATCGCCCAATAGGCAAACAGCAGCTCACGCATGCGCCTGGCAGCACATCCTGCACAGTAATACCGGCTCCCTACCTGTACCGAAGCTGTGCGCAAGTGGGGAGACTATAGAGCCTATTACAAATGCGTTATTTGCATCAGTTATGCACGTATATGATGATTGCAGTACAGTACATGCATCAATAAGTGGGAAATGGGGAGTACTTCACTTTAAGTACATTTTCACTTTACATACATGCTCCGGTCCCATTGCGTACGTTAATGCGGGGTATGCATGTATACAAAGGCATATATTCAGTAGAGTATATATATATATATAGATATTATTATTATGGTATATATATATATATATATATATATATATATATATATATATATATAAAGAAAAAAAGAGAGAGCGCACGCCCATGGCGTATAAAAGTTTTAATGAAGGGGGGAGGGGGATAGAGGGGGGTAAAAAACGCACTTACAAAAAATGCATTAAAATCAAGCATATGTGATATACATAATCACCACCATCCGGTTTAGCTGAGACTCTTGGGGCACTCCTAAGCTCCGTTGGTAAGGGGCAACGTCACTGCAGGTTCCAGGGCTGGTAGCACCATCCGGTCAAACTGCAGGCTTCAGGGGCCGTCCCAGGCTCCGTTGGTAATGGAGCACCGTCCCAGCAGATTCACAAAGCAGGTAAGCTATGAAAATGTCCAAGAAAGAGGTCCCGTGTAATGCTGCCTCTAGCACTCGTGCCTGGATCAATACGCTCCAGCGCTTGGTGTGGACTCCAATGTCTCTGCGTCTGACGTCACGACGCTCCCTGACGCGTTTCGTCAGTCACGGCTAACTTTCTCCATTACCAACGGAGCCTGGGACGGCCCCTGAAGCCTGCAGTTTGACCGGATGGTGCTACCAGCCCTGGAACCTGCAGTGACGTTGCCCCTTACCAACGGAGCTTAGGAGTGCCCCAAGAGTCTCAGCTAAACCGGATGGTGGTGATTATGTATATCACATATGCTTGATTTTAATGCATTTTTTGTAAGTGCGTTTTTTACCCCCCTCTATCCCCCTCCCCCCTTCATTAAAACTTTTATACGCTATGGGCGTGCGCTCTCTCCTCTTTTTTTCTTTTTAGATACCCTGTGGACATGGTTGGTCCATACTGAGAGCTGCCGGAGACCCTGCATACCAGCACCTATACTTTTCATTGGACTATTCGAGGACTGGTTTATCCTTTTTTGCTTTTTATATTATAATATTTTATTGTTCATGTTTTTGTGGGCCTGATATCATTATAGGTCCACATTATTATTATATGTGTATATATGTATTGCTTATGTAATTAAGACATTTACATCATATCGTTATAGCACATATATTTTATTGTATATGTTCCTTAGAGGCGCAGCTTATCTCCCTGTTGTTTGATATATATATATATATATATATATATATATATAAAACATTCAAACAAATACACATAACAAAAACACATGTATCGCAGCATGTTATAGATGCAGGACAGTGTATTTTTTCTAGCATGGAGATCATGAAGTTGATTGGACTAAATCAGATTGAGACTATAATAAAGGATTATTGAGTGAAGAGGATAGAATCTCTAAGGAAGAGAAATGTTATTGGTGAAACGTGTAGGAGGAGGAGACTAGTGAGGAGAGCAGGTGAACCCAGGAGGAGGTTTGAAACAGAGATCTGAGGCGTGTGTGAGCTATATGTAAGTAATAACTTCAGACAGTATTTTGTGTGCTGAACCAGAAGCGGAATTATTATATATAGAGAATATATAATGAAGTATTGACTGTCAGTCTCTTTTACTAACCCATTGGTTTAGCTTCTGAGCCATACTATTCATTGGCACTAAAAAAAAACCTTCTAGTGAGCTCTAGCAGCTATGTACGTAGCCAAAGAATGAGTGCAATACTGTACATCTGCTTTATCCTTATGAACAAAAATGTTCATACCAGGTCATCCTGGGGGTGGCCAATAGACTATCTGTTTTTGTAACAAATGTTATAAGAAATGATAGAACTACATGTGCTTTTCACTGGGATCCTCTCAGTGTTGTTGTATCCTAATTTGATTGACTTTTTTTTACTTTTGTTGCAGTCTTGGTAATTTCGCAATTACACATATTACATCATTTTCATCGGTTTCCTAAACTAGCAGTTTCTATAGACATAAGTTTAAATATTGCTGTTATATGTATGGATCAGTGGTAAACTCTGATAAGTCTACATTGGGTCTCTAATACCAATTTGGAGATTTGTCTTACATTAAAACACACTGTATCATCAGATATTCTTACGCTGAGTAATAAATTCCAGATACAACTAAAGCCGTATAGAAACCTGCAGGGGAATGGGTTGTTACCGGTAATATGGACTGTTAGTTCAACGCAAATTCATCTCCCCCTGCCTCGTCTATGCAAAACCATTCCGGAAGCACATGAGATACCGTTTTAGCCTTTAAAAGTCAGGCACCACACACACAACAAAGGTTACAGAACTGAGGATTTCTTCATTTTGGAATGTGTCTACTCTGCAGCTCAGAAGCATTTTATGTTACTGAAAATGTACTATACTGAGCTGAAAAGTAAAATAGACAGATGTTACTTTGCGAAACAAACCATTGGCATCTCAACCTACTCTTTTGAAACTGCATACCACACAGGAATGGGTAACAAGCAGTAAATGTAGTAAGTCCAGGGGCATGACTGAATCAACAGGAAGAAGGCTGTAGAAAGTCCAAGAGCGCTGAATCCATATGTTGCCAGAGATGATGCTACCTGCAATATAAATGCATGAGAAATATTTAATAAAGAGCTTAACACTTTATATATGTTTTATACATCTTGCAGGGACCCCATATTTATATTGTACACCAGGCCTGCACAACTCCAGTCCTCGAGGGCCGCAAACAGGGCAGGTTTTCAGAATATCCCTACTTCAGCACAGCTGGTTCAATTAGCGGCTCAGTCATACTGAGCCAGCTGTGCTGAGGTACGGATATCCTAAAAATCTGGCCTGTTTGCGGCCCTCGAGGACTGGAGTTGTGCAGGCCTGTTATACACAGCGGCCATTATTTTAAGAAACAAAATTAATACGCAGCCAATCTACCATTAAAATGCACTAGAGACCATGGTATATTCTTGCAGTGTCAAAGCAAAGTGGAAACGATGCAAAGTAGCATTTCTATCAGAAACGGAGCAAACCCCTATCAAATTTGCATTTTCTGGCATGCGTGTACACTGCTCCATAAACTACGCTCATGAGTCATAAATAAAAGCAAATGAAAGTAATCCATTAGCAAATGCTCTTTGAATTTTAAATTAGTACTTAACGTGATTTTCTTTTTTAAAGTGTACTTTGAACTTGGCATTTACAAAAAGCGCAGAACCAGTCGAATGCTTCATGCTTGCACAAAAGAAATTCTTGGACGAAAGGAATGCACATTATGACAGAAGTAATTTATTACATAATTCCGTTACTTGAAGAGCAAAGTCATTATTTACGTGCATTAGAATCTTAACATAACATATTGCAGCAAGTAGTCACTTGTTATCTGTAAACTTCCAGTTCTACCACTCCGACAATCTGAATAAATGAAGAATTAATGTAATTTGTGTTTCAGTCTTGGGAATTCTCCTTTTTTAAGCTGAAGCAAATGATCCTGAGACAGCGACCCCCCCAAGGTAATGCAACATATTTATTTCATTCGTTTAATTAATTTTAGGATGTAATACAATCCAAATGTTGCATAAAATATTTAACTATGTAAGGAAAATTGACTGCTACAAAAAAAAAAAAAGATCAATCTGATAGTAAGTAAAGTAAGAAATGTAGAAAATATAGTATTTCGATTACATTAACTTTATTTCCGATCCTGTTCATTGTACTTACAGTATTACTGCATGGTAATGAGCGAATATTGCGTAGTTAGTTTGCAATATCATGTGACATGGCACGGTATCACACCATTGGTTTGCACTGCAAATCGCATAATAAAATGTTCAAACTCGTGCCAGCGGTAATGTGTTATGCGATAACATCTGCCACATACACATTGCATATTTATGTAGTTACAGTACACATTTTTAAAAAAACACTTGTAATACACACTGAAGATGGATGCCACTGTGATTTTTGTCAGAGCGGTTTCCAACTACATCCTCAATGGTGCATATTATTTACTACAGCATTCTCACCCAAATTATAGTATGTACCTCCAATTAAGCAGTTTATGGAATTCATTAAAAACCCCTTCAAACTACATCTGCATCATCCCAAATGCATACGTCTGAAAGGGTTCCCCAAGAGCTGCGCGGCTCTGCACAGAAACAGTGTGCTAAGGGTTAACATCTGGGATTGCTTTCTAGGTGTTTTGTCACCCCCACCCTCTGGAATGTTTCCTGTCCTGAACTAAGGACGTTGAGTGCAGCTGAATTCATTGAGAATCCCTTCAGCGTACATCTGCGTCACCCTAAAGGCGGACAGCCTTTGGCAACACCCAAAGGGTGTTAGACATTTGCTGTTGTTCGCTGATGTTTGTTAATGATACAGCTGCTCTGTTACAATCGGAAAGATACCAACCTTCTCATCCCCTGTACCCTATGTTTCAACTTACCCTTCCTTATAGATTGTAAGCTTCTTTGGGCAAGGACTCTTCTAACAACACATTGCAGCCTATTGTACCTCTTCTAAGACAATTTTAACCTTGTCTGTAACGGTAACATACGCCCATAATTATATTCTCTCTAACTGTCCATGAAATGTCTGTAAATTGAATGTATTACCACAATTCAATTAATGGAGCAATGTATTATCATAACTCTGTGCCCAGGATATACTTGAAAATGAGAGATAACTCTTAATGTACAGTATTACTTTCTGGTAAAACATTTATTAAATTATATATATATATGTGATCCGCCCCACAGATTCACAGTCACTAAGGCTGGTGGATAGGAAATCCATACCAGACTATACAAGGGTTCTGGTTTCCCTCACCTGCTCTCCTAAGTGATGAACAGGAATATAGTGCAGTTACTTTGGCTGCTTCAGTCTCTCTTAGAGCTTGGAGGCAGGGAGGAAACTGCTCCCCAGGATCCAGTTCGGGGTAGACAGCCCCCCCCCCCACATGTTGCAGCAACTGAGGATCTATTGGGACGCTGTCCCCATCTGACAGTTAAGGACTCAATGTTATCTCTGTATGTTATTTAAAGTTGGAAACAGTAGATGTATCCTTTTATGATTACTTTTGTTCTTAAAGTGACGGTGTTTTAAATGTTTAGTATCACTAATGAAGAAGTAAACCGTTGAAGGTTGAGGTCTGAGTGCCCCTTGTATACACGTGTTTGTCCCCCCTTTTTTTTATACAATTGAAACCCTAGAAGACTGTGTCGAGAAGAGCCTGGGCAATCAGTGGCGCTACATAAAGGGAGCCGTTTGCCACAACCACATGTAAGTAGTTATTAAAAATATATATTGGCAGAATAAAGGGGGTAAGTATTGCACGTAGTGTACAAAAAATAGGTAGTTTAAAAACATGTAACAATATCCCTCTGCCTGTCCACCATGGTAACCAGAAGCATGTTTCCCTGATGACAAAGTAGAAAAGATGAAAAAGGAGCACAGCAAAAAATAGAGAGATCTGGAGACAAAAAAATGGAAAAACAACAAAGTTTTATTTAGACACCTTTTGACTCAAGGAATCACTCTTTGATAAAGCGCCACTACGGCAGGAAACGCGTTAAGAGGTTTCTGTTTTAATTTTTTCTTAGGCTTGTATGCCTCAATAAAACTTTGTTATTTTTCCATTTTTTTGCCTCCAGTTCTCTTTTTTTTTTGCTGTGCTCCTTTTTCATCTTTTATATTTTGTTACCTCAAAACAAGAAGGAAGCACGCCTGGATGCTGGATGCAATCATGGGTCTGTGAGTAAATTATATTCGCTAAGACTGTTGAAGATTTCCTGTGTTATTTCAGGATCGGACTTCGTCATATGACAGGGACTTTGTCACTGCGGGTTCATTCTGTTGCGCGGTTGCTGGCGGTGCCATATACTCTGGGGCTATCGGATATCCCCGGTCTTCAGTCTGCCCCTTTAAACTGTGGATCAATTGCATTACTCCTTCAGCAGTCTCAGTCTTTCCCACGGATTCCCGGACCCCTACTTCATTCAAGGGTTAATATGGTCTCTCCTGCTTTATTATCTTGTCCAGGGTCTTTATGGAACCCTCCTTGCAGGTTCATTCCTCCTATCTTTGTTTCCCTGATGAATTGGCATGAGGTACGCCACAAAACTCGTAGAATTTGTTATTGCCTCACTGTTTTAATATATTGCATATCAAAATAAAGGGATAAAGGGGAAGGGAACATTAATCTCGCATAAACCTATCAATAATACAGTCGATATTAATATATTAAGGTGCAATAGGGACAATAATAATATGGTGAGCAAAAGAAAGAACAGATTCCCTGTAGAATGCACACAAAATGTGATGAATATGAATACAACTAATAAAACCTTTTAATTAATCAGAATAAAAATAGTATGGAATTAGTATAAGCAATTGTATGGCCAATCCACGGACAACACGTACTCACGTAAAAACACAAACAACAGCACATATAAAGCAGATAATTGATAGCAACCACTTCTGCTTGTAGTGTAATACAGTTCCTGAGTTCCACTTCTACCGTGGTTTCACCGACAGCTCTGCATCTTCCGGCTCATCGCTCTTTGGGGGGGGGGCAGATTTCACCCCGACGGCGGCGGCGGCGGCGGCCCCGACAGCCCTCTGACTGGCTCAACCCGAGTGACTCAGATTTGTCCTGTACGTCTATGTTTATACTACTGCCCAGCGGAGAACGCATCTATCCTAATCATTGCCATATCGTGGACCTTTCTACCCCTGGTATATCTGTCTGAGCCAACCACGGCGTCCAGACTTTTAGATAATTTGTGCCAGTATCGTTGACCATACTCGTCAATTTCTCCATCTGGCAGACTGTCCAAATTCTATTCCAAATTGCAGTAATTGATGGAATCTCATTTTGTTTCCAACGTGCTGCGATCTCTCCTCTTACCGCCATCGCAAAGTGCGATATTAATTTGTTTGTTTTTCTGGAGAGGCCCGGGTGCGGTCTGTTAAGGAGAAACTGCCACGGGTCTAGAGGGATATTTATGCCTAGGATTCTGCTCAGCCAATTTTGGATTGAGTCCCAGACGTTAGCTAGCTTGGGGCAAGACCACAGCATGTGTAACAAGTCTGCTTGTTGTCCACATTGTCTAGGGCACAATGGGGAGTAACTGGGCAGGAATTCAGCCAATTTTGTGGGGGTGTGGTACCATCTCATCATAACTTTATATGCGTTCTCCCTTAGGGTCGTACACATGGAACTATTGGAGACTGCCGTGGTGATTTTCGTCCAGTCCTCTACGTCTAATACCTCTCCTAAGTCTGTCTCCCATTTGGTCATGTAGCCTAATTTTTCAGTTACGGTCGCGTCAGAACCAGTCACTTTTTGTACAGCTGCGATGTGGGTCCAACTGAGTTTGTCCCTGTTCGGCAGAGCTTTTCAAAGTTCGTTAATTGGTTTCTAGGTTGTTGAGCTTGGTAAAATGCTCTGACCTGAAGGTACCTAAAGAATTCAGCATTGGGGATATTGTTGTTAGATTTAAGGATATCAAATGTTTGGATGCCTCTTCTGCCCTCCAGGTCTACTAATCTATTAATATGATTAGCTTTCCAAATTGTAAAGTCTGCACTGTTCAATCCAGGAGCAAACAATGGGTTCCCCCATAGTGGGGTCATGCCTGATGCTTTATGGGTCAAATTGCATTTAAGCCTAGTGCTCTCCCACACCGAGATTGAGTTAGCCATTGAGGAAAGCGGCATTTTAATGCTTAATCGCACCTTTTTGGGTAGCCAGATTAAATGTCCTAGTTCAACCGGGGAGCAAATCTCTTTTTCTAATGCAACCCATCTTTTGGAGTCTGGGTTGGTGTGCCATTGCACGATTTGGCATAATTGGGCCGCTTTATAATAAGCCAACAAGCAGAGACTCCTGACGTATTTTAAGTGAGAGGAATATGAAATTGGTTTTGCTATAAGAGAGTGACTTGTAACAGTCGCCATTATGGCTTGAGAAAGGATCATAGCGATTTGAAACCTTGCTGTTAGCTATTATTAAAAAGGTAAGTAATCTGCGTACGTCAGACACATGCGCCAATTTACAATAAGATAACAACCCCCATTGCGCTGTTAAACCCAGAGCTGATAATCTATATTCCATTGCCCAAGTCCCGCCCCCGACAGGGGGTTCTTCCCATTGGGACAGTACATAGGTTATTACTGATCATATTATTCATTGATGTGGTAAAGTTCAGTGAGGTAATGTAAAGTTTTTTACTGATCATTTTTATTCATGCCATTTGCCCTGTGGTAATTAACTATTGCCCTAGTGCGATTGGGACATATATTTATATATTTTTATTTTCTATTACGAGTATTGCCATTATTATCAAGATTTTTGAGTCCTTATCTTTATATTATGTGGGTACATGTGCTTATTTAAGCCAATGTACCAATTCCTATTACGCTGTTGATATTAAAGCTGATACTCCACTTTCCAACAGCTAGGCTCCACCCCAAGTAGGAGGCTCTCTCCATTTGGTATAATATAAAAGGTATCACTGACCAGACTCCACTATCCCCTGACGAAGTGACCACGTGTCACGAAACGCGTAGGGAGGAGGAGTCTAGTCACTTGAGCCAACCCAGCCACCGTAGCCTCTGCAAGGAGAGTTCCCGGCAGCGGTGACGTCACACGCTCAGTACCACCAGCGTGTCTGCGTGCAGGGATTCTCTGTATCTTGCGGGCAGGATTTGCAAGCTGCGGACGGCAATTTGAGCAATACAATTCGGTATTGCACCATGTGAGTGTATTTTAATGTGTTTTTTAGTGAATTAGCTAATTAAAGTGTTTCAAACTACACCATATTGTGCCCATTCCTTCCCTCGGTGGGGGTTTCGCAACGGAGCCACCCCCGACGCCATTGTGGATTGAGGTCTCCTCCAGAAAGCTGCCTGCACGTGGGGTCGTGAAAGGAGCTGAAAGAAGAGGAACAAGCACAGATTCTCTCCACTGACTACATTGGCGTTCATCATGTGAGTAGGAATCATCACTGTCTTAGATAGGGATCTGATTGCTAGAAAACGCTGCGCAATCAGGTGTGCCTCTCATCTGTATTTCAGACGTGCATCCGTCCATTCCTAGGACACATCCCATCTGGAACATTTTCAACAGAGCCCAGTTACCATCTTTAATATCAGAGACTATCTGAAGATCACGGTATCTTGGACTTTAGCGCTGGGGACTTTAATATTGTTTGTGCACAGCTCATCAGATGGTAACTCCTCTCAGTCCTGGCACCGAAGACCCGTCTCTAGGCTGGCTTCTCCTCAGTCAGGAATGGAAGTCCTTGTGATAGTATGGTCACAGCCTCGTGATGGCTAGTTCGAAATGTCCTTAGATGATACTGCAACACAATGCAGGGCTCCGGTAGAGATCTAGTGTGCACGGCATACACGGCACCAGTTGATGACGTCACAGGTAATTGCGCAATCTCCTCCACGGAACGTCGTGCACCCGGAGCTTGAAACCGGTGTCAAAGTGTATGAAATTCACACAGCAGGATCACAGGCTATAACGGATCGGTATTAGAATGATAGTCAAACGCGTTTCGTAGTGGTACAGCTACTTCTTAGAGACGGGTCTTCAGTGCCAGGACTGAGAGGAGTTACCATCTGATGAGCTGTGTCGATCCTTCACTACCATCACCTCTACTTGCCGATTGGTAACCTCTGTGTTTATCACAGTACATGCTTTTACCCTACTTATCTGATGTACGCAGATTACTTACCTTTTTAATGATAAAAATTATTTTTATTTACTTCACTATGTGCGTTTTTGCGCTGTTCTTTTGTTTCCGGTTTCCCTAGTGTTTAGAGTGTGAGCCACTCTATTTGTATCAGTTGCAGACATCTGTTCAATTGTTAAATACGGTTTTGTATTTAATATTCTTTATTCACTGGTTGTCCAATTTTTGGCATCAGGGTCTATATCCTTGGTTAATATTAATCACTTATATGTGTTGTTTCACATTATTTACATTAGCTGCGCACTTATAATCATTTATCCATTGTTAGCTATTATGTAGGTAACAGCGGTCACAGCTCCTCCAAACAGCCAACGAATTGAAAAAGTAAAAAACTTTATGGATATCAAACAGTGAACATCAGCAGCAAATCACTCTGAAGCGTTTAGTCCAATGGCAGACTTTATCAACTTGTATTACTCTTTGATAAAGTCCGCCATTGGACGAAACGCGTCAGAGTGATTTGCTACAGGCAGACCACTACATTCTCCGTGAGTACTGACCAGCTGAATTGTGACATCGTTGGACACAGGGTGGAGGTGAGGCCGACGGACACCGGATACATTGACTTACCTTTAGGCACCTCCCTGGAGGTGCCTTTCTGTACTTCTACCGGAGTATACTTCCTAGCCCACCACCCTGAATTAGTCCGGATACTTGTGAAGCTTAGATAGCTCTTATAGCATTATTTTAAGAAGAGTGGTTTCTTTCTCCCTGATTTATGGACTGGTACAATTACAGCCTGGGTAGTAGCCTCGGTATACCTTGGGGGTCATTCCCCATATTTTCTATTAGCTATTATGTAGCCAGATGTCTGACTGTTACATTTATTGTA
Organism: Ascaphus truei; assembly: GCF_040206685.1. Classification (NCBI taxonomy): domain Eukaryota; kingdom Metazoa; phylum Chordata; class Amphibia; order Anura; family Ascaphidae; genus Ascaphus; species Ascaphus truei. The sequence continues at coordinate 204,739,927 of NC_134484.1, read as the reverse complement.
AGTTTTTCCTTTTTTGCTCTAATGGGGCTTTGAACTATTTTTATTTTTGCAGTTCGATTGTGTTGGAAGTTTCATGGCACTTCCCAGCCCTACGTACACACTGCATTTTTTCACTCTCATCTATCTACAGTATATCAGTAGAGTTGATCCTAGTTTTAATTGATATTACATAGTTTAACAACATTTATTATTTCCACAGTAAGGCTATTATAAATAATATTACAATTATAATTAATATTTCTGAATACTAATTATACATTAAATAAACACAATTTAGTTTTAATTAAAATTGTATCAGTCATGTATTAAGCATTTCAAAATGCATAGAAAATCATTTAAAACATTGACTAATGCATCGTACTGTATGTCACATAACGACCTTAATACATAATACACAGAGTTTATGAAGGCTTATGCTACTTTTTAGAACTAACATTTTGACACACAAAACAAATTCAAATATGATCTTAATGCTTTTGCCACTACTGTCACTTATTCTTGGAGGAACAGCAGTGGCCGTTCATGTAGGGAGAAAAGAGTCATTAAATATTATTTTACTTCCAGAAATAAATCCGAAACACAAACGAAATCTATAATTTCCAAGAGCAGAAGCTCAAAGCTTGTGTTTTGTTTTGGGAAAAACAGAGAGAAAGAAGCTGCGTAGGAGTATCACAGCATAAAACACATGTGGAAACCATGATAATTGCAGCCCTAGGAAAACCTACAGTGGGACTTCTCTGCTGCTCGACACTTAAGCAGCATTAAATGTACTCATTTTATCACCGTGAAAAGGAAAGACATTTTTATGAAAACACAACTTATACGCAATAAGTCGGTACAATGTAAATGCTGATGCAAAATAAAGGGAAAAAAAGGATGTCCTTGATTCTACCATGAAAACCTAATTAATATTGTGAAATGTCTTTAATTTTCCAGGCTTGCTACCAATTATACACAGAGGCCCTACAAATCTTATTTCTTTTTCATATTTCACAATTGATGAGGATGTACTGTACAAATATGATTTGAATAGACGAACCAAGGTAGGGTGTAGGGCTGCAAGGAATAGAGTTAGTGCAAAGGACCTAGCACTACTACTGCACTACACTGCTTACTGCTACCGTTTCTACATGGTAACACGGACAAAGTTATGAGACTACTGCAGGCCCAAAACTATAACGTGGTCATTTACTAAGCACCAATGCAACATATCCTGCCATTTACTGCCATTGACTTGAGCACCGGATCGTGCTGCGATACCCCCACATCTTTGCTTAGTGAATTTCCCACTAATATATTAAGGCCAACGTGATGTAAATCAAAACTTCTATGCCATATGTGTCAAAGAAAATAATCCCATTTGATTTAATAGGATTTTTTCTTTGATGCATATAGTGCAGGTATCTTTGCCCCAGAATTTTACCAATTTTCTTAATACATTCACCCCTTACATGCATACAAGAGAGGTCTATGCGATGTGTGTGTCGAAAGAAACACCAAGTTTAAGGTGGTGTAAGTTTCTGGCTTCTAACAATCTACTCCGGATGTACGAAACTTTCTTGTATTTGACACAACTGTTCTCCAAAAAATGATGCAATGCATCAAAGCATTTTCTCTGATCCAGAATTGCATTAGTATTGTATATAACCAACAAAGAGTTTGCACAAGTCATCCAGAATGTCTCTAATAATCAAAAAATGGATTGTAGATTGAATTTTATTTCACAATTCAATGTACAGTATTTATGCCTTGACACATCTCATACTCATGCATCGACAAAGGTGATCAACCAAAAAAAGAAAGTCAAATCAGATACTAAAAAAATAAACGAAGCTTCCGCTCCAACCTTATATATCTAACTTAGAATATAACCCAGTTTTCTACTTATTTAAGAGCATGTGGGAGATAGGTCAAATTATGTGACCCGGAAGAAGCACCATTTAAGAGCGAGGCGAAACGTGCATCGGTCTGAAATCACGCCAGCTCGAGTCCCAGAATGTTAATGATTTAAAAATAAGACATGCTGAACGCCAGCAGTGAATATATGTAAAAAAAAAGAGCTGTGAACTTTTACAACAAGGAGCAACCCACTAAAAAATTGAAATGAATGGATCCATGCCACGCACTTTACAGTTATGAGAAAATATGTGTAAAGAGGGAGCACATGCAGAAACTAACTGCATGGTACCAAGATAAGTAAGATATTTGATGTAAAGAGATGTCTGTACAAGGAAGTGGAGAATAAGCTGGTGCAATAATGAGGTTCCGATGTGAATGATGAACAGGCCAGTTTGGTGTTGGAGTATCTCCTGGGGACAATCACATAATTAAAACAGAAAAATGCCAAGTATAACTAACAAAATATTGGCAGGATATTTACAAATGCAGGTGAAGCAGTTATGATGATTAATCCCAACTGTTATGATATCATTTTCCCAATGGCATATGAGAATATACAACTTAATTATTGTATATTATATAATATAATATTTTGAAAGAGACCATTATTGATACTTTTCGTGAAAGAGAAATGGATATGTTTGGAGAATATGGATAATTAAGCAGCCTGCCCCTTTCTTCCTTTGGGAGTGATAAATATTCTCTGACGTGATCTTTTGCTGGCTTAAATCAATTTTTTACTATATATCTGAACTACTATTATTAGGTTAAGCAATAATGTTGTGATGACTCCGGAGATTCCTTCCTCTTCCTCTCCCTCTCTCCCATCTCCCGTTATCCTTCCTGCCCCTTCTCACTCCTCTCCTTCACCATCTACCTCTTCCCCCTTGCCGCAGTCGCGTTCCCCACAGGTCTCGCGTACCCACGCGTTCCCACTGTCCCTGCCATAATCCTCCCTGCTCCCTCTCCCCCACGGTAGCTCCCTTACCTTCCCCTGTGGTGCCAGCCGTCCCGTTGCCTCCTCCGCCTGTGGTGCCCGCAGCGCGGCATTCCGCGCGACTTGTGACGCGTCCGGTGCGCGTGCCACCTCTGCCCATGGGGGACGTGCGTGCATGCTCATCTCTCCCCTTACTGGCCATCGCGCGGGCACAGTCCTCGCCCGCGTTTCCCTCTGCTTGGCTCCGTCCCCCTTCTGCTGCCTTTCCCTGCTCCGTGCTTACAGGGGCCGCGCGCACAGACTCTCCTTATCAGGATTTCCCTGTCTCCGCCTCCCAAGCTGTTCAGGTCATTCCCAGGACTGCCCCTTCTGTCTCCTCCTCTTCTCTCCCTGACCTATCTCTTGCTTCTCCCACTTCTCTCTCTACTCCTCCCCTATCTACCATTGGTGCACCTCCCTTTATAATCCCTGTCTGTCCACCTCTTCCTCGCTCTGCATAGTTCCTGTTTCCCTGTGTGTTACCTGTCCTATGCTGTGCTCCTGTGAATACCTGCTCCTGTGTTATTTTGGATTTCCCTGGCTTTGACCCCTGCTCTCCCTGGACTACTCTGCTCTCAGGTAACCCCCTGAACCCTGCAACGCATACGACTTCGCTGACCTCTGGCTTCCTAGGACCTGGCTTGCTCACTGACGACTCTACTCTCTGGATCCCCTGAACATTGGCTAACGGACACGACTATTCTCACAGACACTCCCAAGATTTGCAAGTATATACTAACAACTCTTTCTACAGGCCCAGCAAAGCTATACCACACTCCGGGCTTGCTCCCACTGATGTGGGTGTGTGGTACCATACCGTTCCCACCTCAGTACTGGGGTCTAGCTTGGTCTGCGGGCATACAGGCGTGACAAATGTAGAGTGAGTGTTTTTCTTGATTATATATATATATATGTAAAAAAAGAAAGAAAAAACAGGCGCACACCTAGTGCATTAACATAATAAAAATTGTATTCAAGGAACATAAAATCGAACAATGCCCACTCACAAAGGTACAGCAATGAAAAGCATGTATGAGATTGGCTCTCATGTGCCAGCAACAGTCCGGCTCGAGGCAATGGCGTCGTCACGTGACCCTCCTTCGTGTAGCCGGAAAGGGAAACGGAACGACTCCCACTCAGTGTTCGACAGGAGAAGTCCCCCCGGAAACCAATGCTTTGGAAATCCTCTGTATTGATGTCGAGGCCGTGTGAGACACACAGGAGCTTATTTCTCACGTCTAATAGCGGCAACGTTCATAGACAAATGGCGGCGGCAATCTAACCACGCCCTACGCGTTTCGTCATCGATGATGACTTCATCCGCCATCGATGACTTCTCTTGTCGAACACTGAGTGGGAGTCGTTCCGTTTCCGGCTACATGAAGGAGGGTCACGTGATGACGCCATTGCCTCGAGCCGGACTGTGAGGACCGTGTTGCTGGCACATGAGAGCCAATCTCATACATGCTTTTCATTGCTGTACCTTTGTGAGTGGGCATTTGTTCGATTTTATGTTCCTTGAATGAAGTAACAAAAAACTGCGCTCATATAGGAATTAAATAAAATAAAGTGAAGTGATTTAAAAACCAAAATAAATGTGAATACAACCTTGTAAAACAGGTACCTATACCGACGGGGACAGGCAGACCAGCGGGCACCACGATGCAGGAAGAAAGTTTCTGAGGCCGGACTGTGCTGCATACAAAAACCTTTATTGAAAAATGGTTAAAAAGAGGAGGGGAGGCATACCCCTGCACCTCTAACGCGTTTCACCCTGCAATTGGGCTTTTTTTTTTTTGAAAAAACATCCTAATATGATGTCTCACTAAATACAAATCTTTTTTGACTACCTCGTGGAGTGCTGCCTCTGATATTTGCTCATCCGATATCGTATTGCATATATATATATATATATATATATATATATATATATATATATATATATATGAATAATTATCCCAAATTTATAATGGATTGGTATATTGAGGTCGATTTTTGGATAGAAATGTATTATATATAGTATGTAGGGACCGGTATCAGTAGTATTTATGGTTTTATTTAGTATTTTAAGGTATGGAATGATATGCTCAATTAAGGATTTTGAAAAAAAATACATATTTTTGAATACTTTTTGACGATCACAGTTATTACAATTTGGGAAGGTATTAAGAGTATGTGTATACTGTACCTTTTTGTTTTTTCTCCTTTGTTTATATGCTCAAATCAGATTTTCTCTCTCTCCCATGTCCAATTAATGAATTAGAACTGAAAGTTCTAAACCAGGGTTACAAAGTATACACAGGACTACAGAGAATTTGTCTCCAGGAAAACTACAATTATATATAATAATAGTAATCATCAGGGGTGCCGACATATGGGATCCGGGAATGAGGTAATAGATTCAACCCCGTAGGGGTATAAGTGTGATGTCCCTCTATTAGGATGAAAGATAACGTGTTGACAAATCGCTTGTACATGCAAGCATAGGGCAACAGTTCAAGTTGTATTGAATCCACTCTCTCCAATTAAAGCTGCAATCCTAATGAATGTAAGGTCCTCTGGAGCTAAACCTCACTATTTTTTGCTTCGGGCCTTCTAGTTCCTTGGCTATTTACCTGTTTAGTTGTCTGTGTTACTTCCTGGACATTGAAACATTCACCCAATAGGAAGCCGCAACGTCATGCACCCCAGTGATGTTGCCGTTTCCTAATGTCCTTCGAGATTTGGCAGCAATTTTGATTCTCCTAAGTGGGAGAAGGGGGGGGGGGGGGGGAACGGCAACTAAAACTAACTCGGGAACTGTGGGGTCACTGGAGTTATAAATAACATGGCTCCAGTTCTCTCTAAAAAAAATCAAGATTTGAAAAAGAAAAGAATAGGAAGGCAGGATTGCTGCTTTAAAGAAGAAAATAGAAATTCTGGATTTGTATTCCAATTAAATAAAGAACAATGCCATCAACTGTCCAATTACTGTTTGATGTTTGACCAATGCATTCACTTCATAGTCTTTACAAACGGAAAATGGCTGTGCTTGGGGAGAGAAGATACCCTAGAAAAGGAGAAGCAGCACTTTTCTGTCAGTCAGGTTAACAGAGGTGCACAAAACGCATATTAAAAAGTGCTTGCTTGGCTTTATAAATTTGATGCAAGTATATTAAATCGATACATTTTAGAGTGATTATGTAGCTGTCCAAGTGTTACTTGCATTTTTGAATACTTGAATGTCATATTATTTGAGCGGATGTAAAACAAGCACAACAGGGAAATCTGTCTTCTGTACACATGGGACTGGAGGAAAGCAAGTTTTCCCTTTAAAAAAACAGCCCTGTTTTCTGCCTTACATCTGTCCTGTTTCACTGCTGTAATGATCTTTGCAACAGAAAACAACCAGATTTGAACACTGCAGAATAACACCATAACATCTGGCTTCTCACTGGCATGAGCTGTACTGCGTATTAAAGATATTTGTCAAAATGTACAAATCCAAAGGATACCTCCAGGCATCGGAATGTGTCTTATGGAATAGCATTGCTTGGGAAATTTGGCCCATTGTCCTGTCTATTAAAGATGAATTATCTACTGTATTTATTGTAAGTAAACTTTTTTATGCAGGACATATGAGCAACAGTTGCATTGTGATGCTTTCAATTTAGTGCAGAATGTTAGCAACTGGTTAAAAGCACCAATTGTGTTTTATTCAACCGATTATGAGTTGTGCTTTTCGGTTATTCCACTTTTAATAATGGCAATATCCCCTTCCTTCACTGAATTGCACTGGCAGTACACACATGGTAGTGGCCAGCGCGCTTTGCTAAATAAAGTAGACATACACAGTGGGCCATATTTACTAAGTGGTCCCATTAGACACCTTACTGCCCTGTATGCTTTAGAAAGAAAACAAAATAAGTCTGTTAGTACCTACAGACACAATTACTGTACATTGTTTCTAACATTGAAGACATTTGTATCCTAGGAAGTTTGGATATGATGAAAGGAAACACTATTCATACTGTCATAAAAATCAAAATAAAAAAACAAATCCACACAAGAGCCACGTTTTAGCTAAGAAATAACTGATTTTTTTAAACTCTTTCAGTGCTTTAAAGCAAGGCAACAAATGTTGTAAGCCACTTCTATTAAAAGGGTTAATAGTACATGTTAATATTTTTTTCCAACACATTTGTCCCGAAACTCAGACGTTCTTTGATTCCTCTATGCAACACTTGATAAGTATCTAATTTGTAGTTACAAATGGCAATATTATTTTTCTTACCTTATTAGATTTCAAGGTAGTGTGGATGAGATTAGTATGCATTTTCACAATGATTAGAGTGATATAAGAAATCCAACCAGCAAAACCCAGGACAACACTTATACCAAGGAATAATCGGTCATATGTATGATAATAGGAGAGTCCTTCTAAAGCAAGGTCAATCAGGGTTCTGCACAGGGCCACCTATGAAGAAAAGGAAAAACATAAAACATACACAAACAACTTTAAAGTACAGTATGTTAGTTTAAAAGGTTTCATAAGTAATTGAATTCATCTAATATAAAGCTATATATATATATAGGTGGGTGTGGGCGTTTGAGCTTGCTGGGATTGTGTGCTAATTTATTTCTGACTGGAATCAGTTGTATGGAGGTTGTGGCACCCCCCCCAGAGCTCACGTCACCTCCCCCTTTTTAATGGTGGATCTTCTTATCTTGCTGCAGGTAAGGAATCTATTATGATTCTTCCCCCTCATACAAAGGTATAGGGAACAGTATGCAGTGTAGTGTAGGACTTGCCCTTATTATAGTTTACCTTGACGATTTGGTGTGCAAGCTTATGATGCTTTGACCAAAATATCTAACTAAAAAAACATATTTTATTATTATTAGTACTGAAGCATTATTTCATGTAATTATTACCATGTATGTTTTGTCGTTTGGATGTAGCACTGGGCACCCCTGTCGTTTGTTATATTCAATTGCCACAGCCCAGTGGCACTCTATGTGACATTACATATACCGTAGTCAAGATTAGGTGGGTGTGGGCGTTTGAGCTTGCTGGGATTGTGTGTGCTAATATATAAATATATATATATATATATATATATATATATATATTATATATTATATATATATATATATATATATATATAAAAAAAAATATATATATATATATATATATGCAGAGGTATCAGTACCGTGTTAGCCGAGATTTAATAATCAAAAAAGAATAGATGATACCGTTCTGTATTGCATATACGGTGGAGGTTTCTTGTTGCCTTTTTCACCCAGCATAACTTAAAACGTGATGGTAAACCCTACAGTCTTGAAAATGCAAAGCCAGCAGTACAGTACAACCAACCTCACACTGATGATACCCATTAAGGTTGAAACATGTCTGTGAGTGGTTTCTCTGGCTGTGCTTTAAAGCTGTGTTAACAGCGAGCATTAGCTTATATGGGCTCCATGTAACAATGGTTTTTCAGACAAAAGGTGACACATTGTGTGCTCATTTGCATGTCATTTCCCAGAATCCCTTGCTGCAGTGGAAGTACTATATGCTGAGGATAATGGTGAAAGGCAGGGTTGCAGACCTGCCTAAGACATGTGAATGTGCTCACAAGTGATCTTTTTATTTTAGATATAGATATAGATATATATATATATATATAGATATATATATATGCAGTAAAGGACTGCGCTTGGGTATAGTGTGACAGCAATAATACCAATACAATAATAAATGATCAGAAAATATATAAATGTATAAAAAACCTAAATGACAATAATAGTATTTAACTGTGCAATCAATACGTTCACCAAATGCATATATAGTTATAAAAAGATGTGCTGTGGACCCAATAACAAACTTTGTCAAAAATTCTCTGGAGTCCAAATGAAGTCCAAAAAATACTAGGAACAGAAAAGCACTGACAGGAAAATGGCTGCTTCTTTAAAGGGCACAACGACCTCCCTCTCCACCTGCATAGAAAATAGAAGAAAAAAGCGCCCAATCCTAGTGCATTACGGTGCAAAAAATTATTTAATTCCCAATAAAAGGCTCATAAAATGAACTCACAAACATAAAGGATAAAAAAGCATTGTATGAGTAATACTCATGCTCTAAAGATCTGGAAGCGCTGCTGCTCTGCTACTCTGCTCCGTGACTCCACCGCATCCAGTACAGCCCTTGTGTATCTCTGCCAGCAGGAACTCACGTCATCAGGCTCCTCACAGTATTCTTTCCCCGGGAACACACCTACAGATAGTTTAGGTTCCCACCGGGGACAATGTGTGCGGCGGAACGTACAGATGACGTCACGCCGTGCACGGAGATGGCTGGCAGGAGAATGTCAAGCAGAACTCATAAATCAACGCTGAAGGGATCCACAGCACACCTGGCCCTACGCGTTTCAACAGCTAAACTGTTTTCATCAGGGGAAAACAGTTGAGCTGTTGAAACGTGTAGGGCCAGGTGTGCTGTGGATCCCTTCAGCGTTGATTTATGAGTTCTGCTTGACATTCTCCTGCCTGCCATCTCCGTGCACGGCGTGACGTCATCTGTTCGTTCCGCCGCACACATTGTCCCTGGTGGGAACCTAAACTATCTGGATGTGTGTTCCCGGGGAAAGAATACTGTGAGGAGCCTGCCTGATGACCTGAGTTCCTGCTGGCAAAGATACACGAGGGCTGTACTGGATGCGGTGGAGTCACGGAGCAGAGTAGCAGAGCAGCAGCGCTTCCAGATCCTTTGGAGCATGAGTATTACTCATACAATGCTTTTTTATCCTTTATGTTTGTGAGTTCATTTTATGAGCCTTTTATTGGGAATTAAATAATTTTTTGCACAGTAATGCACTAGGATTGGGCGCTTTTTTCTTCTATTTTCTATATATATATATGGTACACACACGCACTCTGTGTATATGTATTGTATGTCTTTATTTATATAGCGCTTCACAGTAGTAATACACATGGTAATCATATAAATAACAAATAATATAAATAGAAGGTCATGAGAATAAGTGCTTCGGACATAGAAGTAACCTTAAGGAAGAGGAGTCCCTGCTCAGAGGAGCTTACAATCTAATTGGTAGATAGGGAGAACGTACAGAGACAGTAGGAGGGAATTCTGGTAAGTGCATCTGCAGGGGGCCAAGCTTTATGTATCGTGTCCAGTATTATCCACAGTGGTATTCATATGCCTCTTTAAGCAAGTCTGTCTTAAGGTGGATCTTAAAGGTGGATAGAGTGGGTGCTAGTCGGGTATTGAGGGGAAGGGCATTCCAGAGGTGCGGGGCAGTCAGTGAAAAAGGTTTAAGGCGGGAAAGGGCTTTAGATACAAAGGGGGTAGAAAGAAGACATCCTTGAGAAGAACGCAAGAGTCGGAATGGTGCATAACGAGAAATTAGGGCTGAGATGTAAGGAGGGGCAGATGAGTGTAAAGCTTTAAAAGTGAGGAGGAGAATTGAGTGTGAGATGCGGGATTTGATCGGAAGCCAGGAGATGGATTTCAGGAGGGGAGACACGGAGACAGATTTAGGAAAGAGTACTGTCGCGGCCGAGTTTATTCTAACATTTGCCCGGTGACGGCCGCGACAGATACCGGGCGCGCACCGAGATGTCTCGCAAGCGCGCCGGAGCCTCGGAGGATGGGTCCTCCGGTCGAGGCATCCCCCTCCCCTCTCCGGGTCCACAGGGTCCCCCGGAGCCCCCCACCGCCATCCTCCACTTCTCAGGACACCAGGGCTCCCTTCGGGGAGCCCTGGGCACGCACGCCGTGCTCGCAAGCTCCCGATGAAGCGTGACCGCGCATCGGTGACGCGCGGCACGCCGAGGGGATTCAACATGAAAGCCGGGAAACCTCGCGGCTTGCGGCTCTAGCCGCATTAGAATAAACTGTGTCGGCACTGTAGAGCAATTCTGACAGCAGCATTTAGGATAGATTGTAGTAGATATACAACAAAAGACAGGGGTGCCCAATGCTCCGTCCAATTGACAAAACATATATGGTAAATACTATAAAGTTTAAATACTTCTATAATAATAATAATAATAACTTGGTTATTTAGTTTAATCCTTTCGCCAAAGCGTCGTAAGCCTGCATACTAAACGTCAAGGTATAACCTAGATTATAGGGGAGACAGGTAAGAGGCAGGAATGCCAGACAGCAGGAGGTTACAGTAATCAAGACGGGAGAGAATGAGGGCCTGAGTCAGAGTTTTAGCAGCCGAGCAACAGAGGAACGGGCGTATCTTTGTGATATTGCGGAGGAAAAAGCGACAGGTTTTAGAAACGTTTTGAATGTGAAAGGAGAATAAGGGGAGTCGAGTGTGACCACTCAGCAGCGTGCTTGGGCTACTGGGTGAATGATAGTACTTCCAACAGTAATGTGGAAGGAGGTAGTAGGGCCAGGTTTGGGAGGAAGTATGAGGAGCTCTGTTTTTTCCATGTTTAGTTTAAGGCGGCGGAGGGTCATCCAGGATGATATCGCAAAGAGACATTCAGAAACTTTGGTTTGTACAGCAGGTGTAAGGTCGGGGGTTGAAAAGTAAATTTGTGTGTCATCAGCATAGAGGTGATATTTAAACCCAAGAGATGCGATTAGGTCACTTAGAGAAAGTGTGTACAGAAAAAAGAGAAGAGGTCCCAGGACAGAGTCCTGGGGTACCCCCACAGAGAGATCAATAGAGGAGGAGGAGGTGTTAACAGAAAAGACACTGAAAGTACGATGGGAGAGGTAAGAGGAGATCCAGGATTGAGCTTTGTTCTGAACACAAGAGTATGGAGAATGTGAAGGAGAAGAGGGTAGTCCACGGTGTCAAATGCCGCAGAGAATTCGAGTAATATGAGCAGAGCGTAATGACATCTGTCTTTGGCAGCATGGAGGTCATTAGTTATTTTAGTGAGGGCTGTTTCAGTGCAGTGAGCAGTGCGGACGTCAGATTGTAGAGGGTCTAGGAGAGAATAGGTGTCACGATAACTTGTGATAGGTTATAATATACACCAAATATCTGGGTTGAATTGAACATGACTTAGATATAATAAATATAGTTTATTCCTTAAAGAAGGAGAACACACAAGATGATACAAATAACAGACAAGAAATAGCACTTACTTAAGGGTTGGACAATGAAGCAATCAGGTACAGGATTGGCAATTCATTCAGCAATACAGGTTCAAATGAAAACATTACGAAAACACACTGGGCACAGAGCCTACACTCGTTTATATGGAGTTACAGCCCCATTCCCTAACAGGAGGTGCAAGACATTGGATGACAATTATCGGCACCCAATCCCTCCTTGCCACCTCACTGGAGAGGCAAAGTAATACCTGCCCACTGGGTGTGCATTATTCTAATTAGGGGTTCATTTCCCTAGTCCCCCTCCCACAAGACTGGCGTCGCCCAGTCTGCTTGGGACAGGAAAACTTTTGTCCCAAGGTATGAAACACAACAGCTATCACAAGTACCCACGTCCTGCTTTCTTTTGTGCTAGCATACACAAGCAGGGTGGGGGAGCCTTTGATCAGGGGGTTTATTGTGGACCACTTGTCCCCCCCTGAGCATTAACATACCATATGGGCTCTAGCCTTCCTGGGCTTATACCCCAAAACCAAAATACAATACATTCTTTATTATCTACACATATTAAAATAATCCGTTCTGTGGGTCTGAGCGGGCTGAAATTTGCCAGGTCCTCATGCCAGAGGACCCTTGCCATAGTGGCCAAAATATCAGCCTTCCATGACCCCCAGAACCGGAGATACAAAAATACAGTTTAAAAGCACATTGCAAAAGTGGCTTTTTTCTGCCATGCAAGTCAATGGCAGAAACCTAAATTTTACCATTACCCTGACTCCGTTCTGTTGCCCCGAGAGGGTCGCTATTTGCCATGCAATCCTGCCGGAACTAGGACTACATGGTGACCGAATCTCAGCCCTCTAGGTTGAACAGAACCGGAGTTATGGGTTCCAGGTTTCTGCTCAATCTGACTTAGCCGTTACAAAGCAACGCGGCTTCCCTCCATTAAAATCAATAGGGCCGGTGCCTCCATGGAAATGCATGGGCCGGCGCCTCCATAGGATTCAATGGGACCTCCGCTACCATTGAAGTTAATGGGACACACACAATTTTTAACAGTTAACCCTACTCCGTTCGGTTGAGGGGAGAGGGCTGGAAATTGCCATGCAGTCATGCCGGAGCAGTGGCTACATCCTTGCCAAATCCCAACCCTCGGGTCCCCACGAAACCAGAGTTATGGGTTTTCAGTTCTCCCTGTTTCACACTTAGTGTTTGAAAGCCACGCTGCTTTCTCCGCCATTACGGTCAATGGTAGGACCCTCCTGGCCAGCGCGACCCTTTCTCGTTGCCATTAATTGTCGGACCCTGTTGGGGTCAAGTGAGGGGGTTCCTAACATCCAGGGGCAAAATGAATTTTACTTCTGGGTGCCCTAGAACAAAAGTTCCCACGCCAATTGGCTGTGAACTTGACCGAGGCCCTAGTTCCCACGCCAATTGCGCGATCAAAGCTCTTTTTTGACAATGTTGCCGCTCTTGTGGTCTGGCAGGCTGCCAGCTCGTCTCCGGAGGTCGGCTTCCTGGAATCCCCATTGAAATGCATTACTCCATTCACTTTCAATGGGGAACCGCCGCTCCTCCTCTCGAGCGCCACCTGCAGGTCTTCTACGGAAACGGGCCCAAATCGCCGGAATCTCCATAGGATTGTGTTGAGCCCCAATGGCGACCTATGGAGAAACTGCAAAATGGAGCCTGCAAAGGCGGGAAAAGGGACAACGGGCCATAAACACAGAATTAACATGAACCCTTTCCCTCCCGCATAGATCCCAGTGTATGTGTTGGTGCAGACACTGGAATGGGAACAATACATAATTACAGGGGGGTACACAGTTGGTGCTGAAGCAGGGGCATAACTACAGTACTGGACATCATTCCAGTTAACCCCTCATCAAACAAGTGAGAGCAGGGGGTGGCCAAATGGGGTGTAACCCCTTTAATACCGGGCCAAACCCCCTCTCCCATGACAATAGGTATTGAGAAAATGGAGCAAGCGAGAGAATACAAGATGCTCAAGGAGTTTAGAGGCAAAAAGCAGGAGGAAGACAGGTCGATAGTTAGAAAGACAGGTAGGGTCAAGCTTGCTGTATATGTATGTATCTATATTTGTAAATATATAAGTGTGTGTGTGTGTGTGTGTATATATATATATATATATATATATATATATATATATATATATATTAAAAAAACAAAAATTGTAGCGCCACAGTATTAGTAGTGAAAAACTAAAATAGTGACTAAAGTGTTAATAAAATAGTGAACTTAAGTGTAAAAAATGCAAAGTGTGATTACTTATAAACAACATATAAATTATTAATAAAAATGTATCACACAAAACTTCACAACATATACATAAATTATGTGAAAAGTGCAAAAAACGTAAAGGAAAAGAGTCCAACCAGTCCTTTTTAAATCAGTCCATAAAACATGTGGATAATTGATGCTATTGTGGGGGGTCTTCGGCTGCTCTCAATAAGGATGAACCACATCCAAGATTACCTAAAAAAGAAAAAGAAGAGAGAGCGCACGCCCCATAGCATAATACTGCTGATTTAATAATAAAAAAGGAAGGGAGGGGAGGGGGGGGGAGAAGAATAACACTCACAAGAGTATAAATCAATTAAAACATTGTGTGAATAATTCACCACCATCCGGTTCTGTACTGTAATGTCCAAAGTTCTTGGCTCCCTCAGGGCTGTATGGAGATGATATTATTCACAGGAGGACCGGGGTGTAATTCGCCGAGAGAATTCAGTCCATGTGTGTCAGAAAAATCGCCTCCTTCACTTCAATGGCTGCCGGATCAATCGTGCGCTCCAAAGCTGCCTCGTGCACATGCGCAGCATCGTGATGACGTAATTGCGCAAATTGGATTCCCTGACGCGTTTCGTCACCAGAGGGTGACTTTTTCAAAGGGCTGAATTCCAATAAGGTCCCAGTATATATATATATATATATATATATATATATATATATATATATATATATATATATATATATATATATATATATATATATATATATATATACATACATACATACATACATACATACACACACACACACACACACACACACACACACACACACACACATACATACATATATATATATACATCTCTGTGAAAGCTGCTGTTTCGGGATAAAAGATACCTTTATGTACATGTGTACTTTGGGAAATTTGTAAGTACAAATTTCCCTGGATTCTACTAAGAACTCACTTAGAATATCCAGTTTTTAGAAAGGCATATTTGCACTATTTTGCATATGTTTTTCTTTCCACCTATATATTTGTGCTCCCCACAAACATCCTGGATACCTGACACTTTTGGATTGAGGAAAAGCAATCTACATGAAGGGTTGAATCTGCACCTTATTTTATTTATTTATTCACTATATCACATATTCACTTTAAGAGTTTGAATTTTCACTATTATTTAAGCACTTATTATAAGTCACTTATTTACCATTTAGTAATAGATTTAAGCGCCAATATATAACCTTTTTTTGTTGGTGGAAAAGCAAGGCAGAATGAATAACATTATTCCATAAAGTTCAGCTTTCTTTAAATTTCTGTACAGTGCAGAGCAATTTATTTGTGGTTGTGAGGAGATAGATAAGCACTGCACAGCATAAGCCAAACTTTGTCACTGTTGAAATAAATTCTTGGCAAATGACAATTTAGAATCCTCAGATCACAAACATTTTTAAGCTCTCCGCAAATCTATACTCCTCAACGCTGATATTAAAAGAATTAAACAAAAAAAAAATGTGACGTGAATATACAATTAATTATTTCCTATTATATTATTAAATTAATAGAGACTATACTGCTCGGCCCTACAATAAACCAAGATTGTATATATCCTCAGGTGTGAGGGAAACTATCTTTCAGCAAGTTCCGGATCATATTACATTTCTTTAAAACTTTACTTCATCAAAAGATTGTGTTTTTCTAACCCTTGTTCATAGGTGCAATCCCATAGCTGACCAAAAGAATTTGTAAAGAATCGAACAGTCTAATTGGAAAGAGAGGGGGCTTGGGCTGTGAAGAAGAAATGAAACCCCTCCTAAGTCTCAGCTCACCAGGTCTACAAACTTTAAAAAGTTATTTAAAGTACTTATTGGTGTCAGTACTTTTTTTTTTTTTTTTTAAAGGCACCAACCAAGTGCAGCCATTTAAATATGTAAATGGCATTACACTCTGTGA
Organism: Ascaphus truei; assembly: GCF_040206685.1. Taxonomy (NCBI): domain Eukaryota; kingdom Metazoa; phylum Chordata; class Amphibia; order Anura; family Ascaphidae; genus Ascaphus; species Ascaphus truei. The sequence continues at coordinate 204,723,766 of NC_134484.1, read as the reverse complement.
TTGTAGGAGGTATTGCCACCTTATGGGAGAATGCACCACATCAGGCATTTTTTATTCAATGTATTGTGTAACTTTGATATTTTAACAATTGGAAACTGTATTTTCTGCTGGAAAAGCCAAAAAATTACTTGGGGGTGTCTTGCTTGTTCTACTTTAAGAGGTGCAAACCCGAACCATAACAGACTGTGCATCACGGTTTCAGCGCCTTTAACATAGCCCATACTGAAGGATCTCTATCCTGCCAACGTTTCACATTCTCTGAGCTGTCCAACAAGTGACAGCAGTGTAACTGGACTATGTTGTGGGCACACAAAAGAAGTAAGCAACAGCACTAATACTGTACAGTAGGTTCTGCACATCCATTTTTCATCCTTCCTGTGTTATATTGTTCCAGCCCTCACTAAACATGTACAAAACTTTCGCTCAAGGTCAGGAACCAGGCAAAATTTGCCCTTTTTCAGCAGCAAAAAAAAAATTCGACAGCAATGTGAACTGCAAATTCACTTAATATGCTAATTTGCTAAATTCACTAAAAGCGCCATTTTATCTTAACTCCGAGACTATAGATAGGGCACATACACCATGTTTCGCTCACTGCCTATTTACCACTGAAATGCCCTAGATGAAGACGGTTCCACCTTTTTCATTTGCATTCTGAGCACTGAAGCGAAAGATTAATAGAAATGTTCTGTTCCCAGCATTTGAAGCAGGCGAGGCACTAACTGATAGGATATATTTGTATGACTTAGTCAGCAATAATAATAAATAAATAAAAACATTCCTACACAACATCTGAATATGCTGACGTAGACACACAATCAAATGGTTAATGGAAGAAAAAAAAAAGAAGAAAAATCACATGTCACTTTTACAGTGCAATACAAATTGCTATGCCTAGCTGTGAATGCTCTGGTAATTTGGTGCTAAAGAGATTTGCACTAGGAGTTCTCATATGATTGAAATGCCAATCTTTACAACAAAGGAAACACAAGGACACATCAAAGACATTACTCAAATAAGAAACTGTCACTGCCTTTTGATTATACACTTACCGCTTCTTTGTAATTTCCTTCCTGAATGTAAGATCTCGTGTTCCTCACAATGTCAAGCTGCTTAGAATCTGAAAGCAGACTGTAAATATAAACAGATAAGAAAGGTGCAAGCAATGATACAGTGTGGTTAAGCAGCTTATATATATTCCACCGAGGTGTGTGAAATAATTTAAAGGCGTACAACAAATAGCAATCACAATGATAGATGGGTTATCGGTGCGGCTCTTTGAGGAAAGATTAACTGTGCTAAGCATCCTTTTTTTTTTTCTCCCGTTGAACCCTAGGGATCTTAGTTTTGGGAGATAATAATCTTTAAAGATTTCGAGGAGGAACAAGCAGATCAGATATGGCAAAATCAGTTACAACCACGGAAGTTCCTGTTTAAACAATTTCAGGGCGATATGTTCCAGAAATAGCCAGAAATTAAGGACTACGGTAATTTATTTATTTATTTTTTACAATAGATTATGCAGCCAGAATGGAAAAAAGGGAAGATGATTAAAAACCGGGAAATAGAAAACTAAATATATTTAAATCAGAGCATGCGTTAAAAAGGTTTTAGAAGGTGATAGGTACCAATTTAACCTTTACAGTTTCCTTATGACATACCTGGTATGATATGGGCCCTGGAGGACCCATAGAGGGTATAATTTTTTGCTTTGGACTAGATAATACTTTTTGAACATTGAGTTTGCAGTGCTGTGTATCCTTTCATCAGACTCTGGTTTGGGTGAAGTATTTATCCTGTTTTATCACATATGTTGTGTGCACTTGCCTTTACTGCATTTGTTTCCATTTATGGGGTGCCTATTATCGCTTTCTTTGTAGTGTGTGTATGTATGTATATACTGTATATAGAGCTGTAAGTGCATAGCGGAATATACAGTAAATACTGGCACTGACAAATGTACAAAGAAATACAAATGAATTTATTCAATCCATAAAACACCAAGTATCCTGACGTTTCGGTCCCCAAAGAGACCTTCGTCATGATGGTTGTTTTTTTTATTGATTGAATAAACACATTTTTCTTTCCATCTACATTTGTCAGTGCCAGTATTTAGTGTATACTCTGCTATGCACTTACACCTCTATTTGCATTACCAGTTTTTTCAAGTGAGTGCAGCCATTTTCAATTTGTTTATGTAATGTGTGTGTGTATATATATATATATATATATATATATATATATATATATATATATATATATATATATATATATATATATATATATATATAGTGTGTGTGTGTGTGTGTGTGTGTGTGTGTGTGTGTGTGTGTGTGTGTGTGTATATACATATAAACAGACACACTGTATACCGCATGCACGCCTAAATATAAGGGTTACCCAGGGATGTCATATATATGCTATTGTATCAATAGACAGCGGTGCTCCAAGGAAAATAATGATATAAGGACAACAGAAAAGGTATCCAAACAGGAGCACACGGGAGTACCAATATGAATAAACAATTTATTAATTCTATAAAAACAAGGGAGAAAGATTAAAACGGAGGGGGACGCTAAACAAACTCCTCTAATCACCAAGGGGACTACCAGGTGAACACTGCATATACCATATAGGTTAATTAGACCAAAATTAATTAATTAATGATTATCTTGGTTCTGCTATGTTTGTTTCTTTGAGTGTATTTTTCAACGTTCTTTTTCATATATATATTTTTTTCATTTTCAATATATGGTTCACCAACATCTTTCTCCTTTCCCTTCTCTGTTTTTGATTATTTATATTTTTAATAGAGTACATCTTATGAGACTCCCTACCTCATGGGAAATGAAGATATGACGATATCACAAAGAAGACTAATTGAGAAGACCTGTGCAGCATTAACATCTAAATATAGTGACAGATCGCTCACCTAATATTATAGAAGGAAAAATAATAAATAACTTGTTGCAAAGGGACAGACTATATAAACTAACACTTGAACAAGTGACCAATAGGGGTCACTATAAGCCCTATAAATTGCACTCTAAAGTTACGGCACCCTATTATGGGTGTTGTTGAGAGTGTAATATTGAATATAATAGGACCAGTAAAAGGATCCAAAGTCACCTTGCAGCAGACTCAAAAGCAGTACATAATTAAAATCAGAAAAATAAAAAAAATTTATTAATCATTATACGGCGACAAAACACATGTAGGGAGACAAAAAAGACAAAGGGTATTAAAAATCCCCAAGGGGAGAGACGGAATAATAGGGGGAAGACCCATACATCTATATATTCTATTCCTTAAAGGCACAATATCCTATATATTAAAGAGAGGGATGTATGGGAGGTATAGGAGGTAGGTATAGGTATATATCCACGTATGCTATTTAAATTGTCACCATAGGGTACTGCCTTAGTTAGTAGTTATAACCTCCTAGTATGCGTGTGACTATACCATAGATAGGCAAACCCTCCAGACTAATTCATATATCATACACATAAATACTATTGATGACCACATAAATGGTTCACATAAATCGTCAGTAAGCACAAATACATAAATGTACAAAGTATCATGAGGGGAGGTATTCCTCAGACAACACACAGAAAGCTGATTCAAATATCAGAGGGTCACAGCTAGATGTACTGCTATGAAAATTGTGTCAGTAACTGTGTCAGTATGATAGAGGAGGAATTGCAGACATATCTCTATATCTCACGCTATACAACCTGGTCTTCATGACCCCACGTTATAAGATCCGTCATACGGAAGCCGTCTCTCGTGGTGCACGTCACAAAAATTACGTCACCATACTCCGACGTACGTTTCACGTGCTACGGCACGCTTCTTCAGGGGGAGGAATCACATAACATGATTGTCGGTGCTGCTATTTAAAGTCCATTGCAAAGGAGGAGCAGAGGAAACTGCCAATGGTAAGTACACAGCTGGTCGTGCCTCCAAATGGAAGTAGAGGCATAGCGGCAAAGTCATGAATGTATACAGGGAGTGTATATGTATAGTAATGAAACTATATATGTATCTATTGACATAGTAAGCCCTGATGATATAGAAGGGAATAATGGAAAGTATAAATACCCTGCACAGAGGCCTAGGGATAATAAGGTAAGTCACGTAGCTAAAACCAGACATGACTGCATCTTATGTATTTGCGAGAAAGGATGCAGAAATGTCCAAAAGGTAATCTATCACATCATAGTGTAAGTTAAATAGTCAGTTACAAAACTGATATCAGAATATGGGAAAGATCAGAGCTACGTCCACAGATCGAAGAGGACACTTAAATTGTACATATGAAAGGAATAAATGAGACAGTAAATTGCGCAATAAGGAGCTACGTCCACAGATCGAAGAGGACACTTAAATCGTACACGTGAACCGAAATATATTTGGCAATAAGTAGCACCAAAAGAGGCTACATCCACAGGTCAAAGGGACACTCAAAAGGTAGCATTGGCATCTTAAGAGTGATGCATTTAAAGTGATCATTTTAAGTGATAAATATAGTTAGACTATAGTTAATTACTTACTTTCTTCATGCAAGACCAATAACCTCAGCTGATATGACATGGATCTAATTGCATTCTCTTCACAGGTATGTCCCTTGATGTGCAAGTCCTGTTTAAAAGATTTACTCAGTGGCCTTAAGCAGTGAATATTTTGGTATGTCCCTTGATGTGCAAGTCCTGTTTAAAAGATTTACTCAGTGGCCTTAAGCAGTGAATATTTTGGTATGTCCCTTGATGTGCAAGTCCTGTTTAAAAAATTTACTCAGTGGCCTTAAGCAGTGAATATTTTGGTATGTCCCTTGATGTGCAAATCCTGTTTAAAAGATTTACTCAGTGGCCTTAAGCAGTGAATATTTTGGTTTGTCCCTTGATGTGCAAGTCCTGTTTAAAAGATTTACACAGTGGCCTTAAGCAGTGAATATTTTGGTATGTCCCTTGATGTGCAAGTCATGTTTAAAAGATTTACTCAGTGGCCATAAGCAGTGAATATTTTGCCTCTCCCCAAACTGACTGCACAAAATACCTCCCACACCCTCTCAGCCCACTGAAACCCAGAACTGACTAGCATTGCAATGCAGCAAAACATTTGACAAGGAACAGGCACACCCCTGCTGTTTAGTCTGCACACACTCACAACAGCTCCATGCAGCACAGCCTACCTCTGGCATCATGAACCTGCTATGTATCTTACCTTTTTTCTTCCTACTGGCCTCATGGAAATGTTACTCCCTCTATACACTACAAACTTCTCCATCCTGGCCCACACCCAACATCACCATACACCCTGGACTACTCAAAAGCCTTTCACTATCTATGGAATGTTGGTGGAGAACTCTAAAAACCAGCACAACAACCACTGCTCACTCTAATGGCAAACACCACAAATCTACAACTTGCAAACAACTACCCAAATTTCTGCTCATACTATTACTCTCTCTAGCAGGTGATATTGAACCAAACCCAGGTCCTCCCATTTCAAATCTGTCCCATGCCCCTGAGAATTCCACCTTTAAATTCCAAAAAGGGCTATCTGTCGCCCATATAAATATTAGGAGCCTGCTGCCCAAACTGGACGAACTAAGGGCATGGTGCCTTATGCATAAACCCAAAGCCATCGTTCTTACAGAAACATGGCTAACCCATAAAACCTCTGGTGCAAATATCGCCATTCAGGGATACTCCATGTTTAGGAGAGATAGGTCAAAGAGAGGAGGAGGGGTGTTATTTTATATTGCAGACACATTACAATTTACACTGTTAAATTGCCCCCCAAGCCCACGCTCTTTTGAAATTCTAGTTGGCAAAATCTGCCTCCCCTTTTCTAAGCCCATCTTGCTCACTGGCATCTACCGCCCCCCTAAAGCCCCACTACAATCCCTGGCTGATATCACCCAGTTTCTTGGCTCCATTTCCTCTCTGAACGAGAAGAGTGAGCTGCTAGTTCTAGGGGATTTCAACTTCAACTGGCTTGACCCTAAAAACCATAAAATCCAGATACAACTCAAGTCACTTAACCTATCACAACTCATTTCCCAACCCACACGGACAAACCTGAAATCGCATAACCATTCCTTGCTAGACTGGATTCTCTCCTCAAACCCCAACAGAATCCAATCCTCTGGCATCCTTCCGGACATTTTCAGTGACCATGCAATAGTGTACTGTGTAAGGAAAATTAAAACGCCCCATTCAAGCCCTAAAGTTCTCCTCACTAGAACATTTAAAAACTTTAACCCACAACAGTTTCTGGATGACCTTACCAACTGCCCATGGCACAGAATAGATTTAATTCCCGACCCTGATTCTGCGCTAGACTATTTCCAATCCGAGTTCTTAAACTCTGTGATACCCATGCTCCACTACGCAAAATAAGGCTACGGGGGGCCCATCTTCCATGGGTTACAACTGACCTTATTGCACTCTACCAGCTCAGGGATACCTTGTGGAAAAGCTACAAATTAACTGGCACTACCAAGGATCTCAATCACTACAGATGCCTGCGGAACATGTGCACAAGGCAAACAAGGCACGCAAAAGCACAATATTACTCTGACAATCTCCACCAAAATACATCAAACCCAGCTAACTTCTGGAAGGTTATCAACAATATATTCCAGCCTCCTAACCATCAACAACCAAGTAATATCACTAGGGGGGATATTACTCTGACAAACCCCACTGACATTGCAAATGCATTCAATGATTACTTTGTGGGGTGTGCCACTTTAGCAAAACGCAGCCCAAACCACAAACCTGAATCTCATCCTGGGAGTGCCCACATAGCCCCACCCCTTCCCAACACTGCCCACAATTTTCAATTTGGCCCAGTATCTGAAGAGGAGATTACACAAGCGCTCCTCAAACTAAAACTTAGCAGCCAATGCGGACCTGACTTGCTACAATCTAGGTTCCTACGACTTGGTGCCCCAGCCATTGCCAAACCAATTGCTTCCGTGGTCAACTCTATCCTGTCTGCAGGCCATATCCCTAAGACCTGGAAAACTGAAAAGTTGTCCCAATCTTCAAAAGTGGGGACAAAAACACTGTCTCAAACTACAGACCAATCTCACTTCTCCCAATTCTATCCAAAGTCATGGAAAAATGTGTCCACTCCCAATTAAACGACTACTACACCAAGACAAATTTCCCTAGCCAATTCCAATCTGGCTTACGTCCCAAACACTCCACCGTAACTACCCTGCTAAAAGTTTGCAATGAAATCCAATGTGGAATGGAACGAGGACAACTCACTGGTGCAGTATTCCTAGATTTTGCAAAGGCTTTTGATAGAGTTGATCATGCTATCCTGCTTAACAAACTCCAGAGCTCTGGAATAGGGAAGCATGCCTTAAACTGGTTTCAGTCCTACCTATCAGGAAGATCCCAACATGTGTCCATCTCAGGCTCTAACTCCAACCCCCTGGATATCACCTGTGGTGTCCCGCAAGGCTCTGTTCTGGGTCCCCTACTCTTCTCAGTGTTCATTAATGATCTTCCCACAGCTTGTAAGGAAGCTTCAATACACATGTATGCAGATGACACAATCCTATATGCACACAGTCATAGCCTCTCTGACCTTCAACACATACTTCAGTCTGACTTTTTGAGACTCGAAAACTGGATTTCCCAAAACAAACTGTTTTAAACACTGACAAGACTGTAACAATGGTATTTGGGACCAAGACTAAATTCTTAAAGCTTCCAGCGACTGAGCTCCATATTAGAACCAACACTAACACCACCCTATCTCCTGTTACCAGTTTTAAATACCTGGGCTTATGGTTTGACTCTCACTTAACATTCGGGATGCACATTGATACCCTGACAACCAAGACCTATGCCAAACTAGGGGTACTTTACAGGAACAAATCCTCCCTAAGTCTCCTGGTCAGAAAGCGTATCGCACAGCAGATGCTAATGCCAATTATTGACTATGGAGACATAGTATATGGCACGGCACCTCAAACCCACCTTAGCAAACTTGACACCCTCTACAATTCAATTTGTCGTTTTGTTCTCCAATGCAACTACAACACACATCACTGCGAAATGCTCAAAGAACTAGATTGGATATCACTTGAGACTAAGCGCAAAGTTCACCTTTCCTGTCTTGCCTTTAAATTCTTTATGGGCAAGCTACCCAGCTACCTGAACAAGCTCCTCAACCCTACCACATGCAGCACCTATCATCTGAGATCTGACTCCAAAAGACTGTTCATGGTCCCAAGGCTCAACAAAGTATCCGGCCGTTCCTCCTCCTCTTACCGTGATCCCCAAAACTGGAACAACCTACCAGAGACTCTCACATCCACCACCAGTTTAAGTTCTTTCAAATCTAAGGCTGTCTCACATTTTAATCTGGTCTGTAACTGTTACATACGCCTATAATATATATTATCTTTAACTGTGCATGCAATGTCTTGTATATAATGTATACCCTGTTAATTTATGTAACTGTATTTGTAACCATGTATTATTTGTTTTACTCTGTGCCCAGGACATACTTGAAAACGAGAGGTAACTCTCAATGTATTACTTCCTGGTAAAATATTTTATAAATAAATAAAGTATGTATGAATTCAGGTAAGTAAACAATAAAGAAAAATATCTACATAATGTGCAGTGTCTTTATTGGTTGATATCTGGTCCTCAATGTAAATCATCAAGTTTAAAGCATAGAAACTTTTGTTGGGATATTGATCTGTGAAGATTGAGATAATGTGAGTGGCTATCATCACCTCCATTTTGGCCTAAACCACCATTTTCTGAGTGTTTGCTATATGAATGTTTATTTGTCTCATTCGTGAATGAATGAACTGTGAATGTTTGAATCTGCAGAGTATCGCTCCTAGATATAACTAACCCTTTTTAATTCCTACAAGGCAGGCAAGAATTGAAATAGCATTCGTAAGCGATTAGACATTCCTGCTGATCTGAGTTCTTTCTTATCTGACAGCTACAATACACATACAGGGCTGAACAGAGTAACTCCCTTATGTCACAGGGTTGGGAGGCCCACATTATGGTAAATTATCGATAAGAATATAGCAATGTAAAGCATATATATGTATCAACTAATATATTTTTGCATGTCATCATATCATCACTTATCTGTAAGCCAGCCCCCTTAAGGGGTGTATTACTCATTTTGAAATGTATAAAAATGTGATACTAAGCAATATGTTTTCAGAGGCTTGAGTTCTTTCTGAATTCTTGTCTCCCAAATTGTGCCTTGGTACAGATAAACTCATGTGTTACGTTTTGAACCCTTGTCTTATTGATCTTATTTCTAAGCTTTGACAGATCATAGGTATGATCATCTTCCAGCATGTGTATCTAGCGAGTTCCCTATGACAGCTCTATGAGAGATGAAGATATTATGATGCCACCAAGAAATAGAATTCAGAAGACCCACTCCTCATTAACATTTATTAGTAGCAATTGATATAGGACATGGCATCTTTATTTGAATCATATGTGGGATTCAGTTTTGATTTGTATGAATTTTATTATCAGTTGCTTACCTGCTCTTTCTGATGTGAAGCAATACTAATGTGTTATGTCCCATTGTTCTTTGATGCCGCTGCTACGGGAGCAGGGGCTACATAGCTACAAAATACTAACATCAATTACGGTGGCAAGCTAAGTTTGCAAACGTATTCTTAACGGATATCCTAAGAAGCTAACTTATTCCGAATAGTATCATGTTACCATGGTGACAGTATGGGGCGGCGTTTAAGGTAGTATGACGCCGACACCTGATTCATTGGACATTGCAAACAGCATCAGGTTACCATAGTGATGAGACGTAATGACGCTGAGGACGCGGTGACATCATTGTTTTGAGACTTCCGTATCAGCTGTTTCATTCGGATCGCGGACAAGAATCAGCTGGGATGGCCTCCGTTTTGGCATGAATTTCAAGATACAGTTTTTCGTATAAATAGTACGTTCTTTCTTGTGGAACTCCACTCCCAGAAGAAGACCGTTGTCGAAAGGCGTTGGAGCGGGAGTTCTGGCTGGGGGACCCCTCTCTTTTCACCATGTTACAGGGAATGTGTATTTGTATCAACTGACGACCTTTGGTGATGTATTATGGACTGAGTTCTATGATGGACTATGTTCTATATCTGGATTGATCTTTTTTGTGCAACTATTCACACACTGCCACAGGATCCTTTGGACTATCTAGCTAGCTAATTTTTTGTACTATTAGCTTTCATTATTAGCTTCTAGTATTTTCAATATTTTCTTACTGTGTTGCCTGTGTGTGTGCAGCTGTATACAATCTTGTTTTGTACCCTGCCTCTGTGCTTACCATATGTATGGTTGCTACAGTGGTGGCAGCCTTTATCCTAATGCGGCCATAGCGGCGCAACTCTGATAACCGCAAACAGATGCAGTATATTTTTTTTCCGGAATATGTTCCGGTATTTTAGCGCTCGTAATATTAGCATATTCTTAGCGCTGTCTGCAATACCGTCTAAAAACTCATGTGGGCGTTCGCAAGCTGTTGTCTTCAAAGTCTAATACTGTAGCAGTTCAACCTACGTCAGTACAGTCTGCGTGTGCGTGCGCAGTAAATGTAAATTTGCATATTTATACATTTATGTACTGTATGTCTCATTTGAACATTGTTGAAACGCATAGGCGTGTACTGTAACACTATCACATTTCGGCGTATATAGCGCTCTTCCCTGGCTCGCTCCCGCCCACACACACAGGATAATGTACTGCACTGCAGTCTTTCAACTTCTTATCTACAGTACACCCACGCCATTCCTTTGAACGGATGGCTTTCTGGTTTCAATCACATTCCTGTCATCACATTCCTGTGTGTATAACGTTCAGTTTTGATTTACTGTATTCTTCTGTGTTGATTATTAATGCTCATTGGGGGAAAAAAAGTTCAAGAGTGACCCAAAAAAAAAAATATTTTTAATTTTCCTATTGTTGGCTTTGAGTCACCTCTCTGCGCCTGCGTGTAATCCTCTTTGAGAAGGGAGCTGTAGTTGATTAATACTGCGCATGCGTGAATTGCTTGCGAAGTTCAAGAGTGACCAAAAAAAAAAAATTCTCGTCATTTTTTATTATTTTCTCAACATGAATGAACATGTTCCTGCCTCAACAATCTTGACATTACAATATTCAATCTGTGCTGTAGCTTTTGACTGCGACACTGTGCGTTTGACTGCACATAATTGATTTGTGTGATTTTTATGTATTTGGGGGTGTGGGGATCAAATTATTATGATGACCTGTCTGTTGAAAATATGTCATGTCTTTGAACTACAGTACAGCTAATCCTTCATGCAGCTGTACCCTGTACCCCCCTCCCCCACGCACACACACACAAGGCTCGCTCAAGGATTTGAACCTCTTATCGACACCTCTACAAAACCATTGATTAATTTTCCTATTGTTGGCTTGGAGTCACCTCTCTGTAATCCTCTTTGGGAAGGGAGCTAGCTGATGATTACTGCGCATGACTCAGCCATCCACCCCCCCCCCCCAACCCTTTGAGGCTTTGTTTACGGTAACGCTTGGGATAATCCCTTCTTGAATTTGATATGTAAATCTGATTTGCATAGGACTGTGAAATTGAGAGTTAAAAAAACCATAATCTGATTCATGTTTTTGATGCAGTAAGTTACCAATTTTTGTCATTCTTTCTTTTTCTTTGGTGTAGGGGGGGGGGGGTGTCAATGATTATGATTATCATGAATGTAAAGAAATATTTATTTTATTTTATCAGGAACAAAAAATACAAATATACAAGTAATCATGAATAATACAAAATGCAGTCTTTATTCAGTTCTTCTGTCAGTTGAAAATTGAGGACCGGTGGATAATCATGAATAATGCACATTGATAATAATATTAATTAATAATATATAATATATAATAATATGTATAATAATATAAACTTTTCCGTCTTTATCTTCTTCCTCATTCTGTGTAGTTCATTGAGAGAGGGGAGGTTTTGTGTAAATCATGACTGCACTTTAGATACACTTTACTGTACACACAGTTCACACAATGTACACGATACCCCTCCCCTCCCCCTTTCCATCCCTTTTTGCTCTGAAAAGACAAGAAAAGAAAAAATTAGTGCAGTTAGGTGCATATTATGGCATTGTGTACAGGCATACCCCGCATTAACATACGCAATGGGACCGGAGCATGTATGTAAAGCGAAAATGTACTTAAAGTGAAGCACTAACTTTTTTCCCCAGTTACCGATGCATGTACTGCACTGCAATCGTTATATACGTGCAAAACTGATGTAAATAACACATGTGTAACAGGCTCTATAGTCTCCCCGCTTGCGCATAACTTCGGTACAGGTAGGGAGCTGGTATTGCTGTTCAGGACTTGCTGACAGGTGCATGCGCGATCTGCCGTTTGCCTATTGGGCGACATGTACTTACTCGCGAGTGTACTTAAAGTGAGTGTCCTTAAAGCGGGGTATGCCTGTACTGTATAGCTATTCCATATTGGACTACAGTATGCAGTTAGTACTGTCAAACTAGTCTATACTGGAACTACTGTATACTGTAACTACTGTTAAATACTTTGTAACCAGATGGCTAGTGCTGCTCTCAGGAAAGAAAAAAATTGTGCAGTTAGGTGCATATTATGGGATTGTGTACTGTATAGTTACTCCATATTGGACTACAGTATGCAGTTAGTACTGTCAACTAGTCTATACTGGAACTACTGTATACTGTAACTACTGTTAAATACTTTGTAACCAGATGGCTAGTGCTGCTCTCTCAGGAAAGAAAAAATCTGTGCCATACTTACCTGTATCATACAGTACTGTACTTGGTGTGCCTATACTTACCATACTAAAGTACAGTACTATACCATACTACCTTCCTGATGCTTGCCCATTACGCTCGATCAAAATGGGCAACACAGTCGCAATATGGTCAATATATTAATTGCATCATTCCACGGTGAGTACATCGTTCCAAAAACTCATTATGCCTTGCGCCAACTCATCCTTTTTGGAGGGTTTCACGACTTTTCGGATATGATCCTTCAGCTGATGCCAGACCATTTCGATATGATTGAAGTCTGGCGATCTGTCATTGGAGGGGGAAAAAAAGGACAATTAGTTAAAGAGATACACAGTAAAAACAGTAGGAAAAAATGAGACACAGTTACCGCACTTACTCCGCTGGCGTCTTCACCCATTTGATACAGCGCTCAAGAATATGCGCTGTTGACGCGGTGTGCTTCGGATCGTTGTCCTGGTAGAAACGGTGACCATCTGGGAACTCACGTGTGATGTATTCCACAATCTCAGGCACAATTTGCACTTGGAAAAAAGCTTTATTCATGATTCCTATAACAAGAAAAGAAAAGTGCTCAAAAAACTGCACACTAGTACAGTACAGTGCATAAGGCAAAAGCGTGTGACTTATTTTACCTTCAAAAATGACAATGCATCCTGGTCCACACCTAGAGATGGCACCCCACTCATGCATCTTTACTGGGTGTTTTGGACCCGGCTTCATAGATATGCGACCTTTTTTGTGGAATGCAAAGGTGGCAAATCTCTCCAGCGATACAGTAGACTCGTCAGTGAAGATGCAATCCTGGAAAGTTCCTCCACTGTCGATCCATGCCTGGGCCTGGACTACTCTCTTGACATTGTTAACGTCCCTTATCATAGGGTACGCTCTGTAATGACGAGGAATAATTTTATAGGTACAATACAGTTTCTTAAACAACACTTTTACCTCCTGTACTGTCCAGTACTAACCTCACACGTCCATATTTCCATCCAATTCTGCGTCTCATCTTCTTTATGCTGGTCTCGGATACAGTGAGATTGTGATTTTGCAGCAGAGTGTAATTGACACTTAAGGCACTCTTCTCATCATTCACTTCACTTATTTTGTCTACCAGAAGCGTTGTCTCCCTACAGTGTACAGAAAAACAACAATCCGGTAAGTTACAGTGCAGTAGGCCACAAGTACAGCACATCATTTACAGTAAACAATAATATATGCAGCAATATAAACAATAATAGATAGATATACTATATTATATAGTAATATAAATAAACAGAAATAACCATAATGTTAGATAGATCTATACTAGTTATATTTATATGCAGCAATATAAACAATAATAGAAAGATATACTATATTATATAGTAATATAAATATACTTACGCGTTATTTACCGTTGGTGTCCTCGTGCGTTGCTTGGTCTTTTACTGTGCATGATAGCACAACGAGGCCAGAAGCAGCTAACCAGCGTTGGATATTTGCAATTCGTTCTCCGCTCGTCTACATATCCTTAATTCTCATGCTGAGATCCTTTGAAATCTTTTTAACAGGCATTGCTGCGAGTAAAAAGAAATACAAGCACAAGAATGTATATTTGATGTTTAGTCGATGTGTATTCAATGTGCAGTGAATCCACAAAATGGATGGTGTATTTATACGTTAATGACTCACATTAGAGTACGCCCACTTTTAACACCTGTACCTCGTCGCCATGCATAAAAGGTTACACAATTTGCATATCCCACCACTCGATGCTCTGTATCTGAACTTTACCTTGTCCAGATACAGCATTGTGCCATCTGCTTCCATGGATCGACCCCGATTCTACGGACGCAGGAACCCACTCGCCTCTGCCGTGGCTGTCACGCAGAAAAAGCGAAAGGCAGGAGCCATTTCCAAGCCAAGTCCAAAGCGAAAGGCTAAGGCTAATAAAGAAGACCTTCTGCTGACCCCAAAGGCTGAGGGTTTTAATACACGTAAGCCTTATTATGTCAAGAAGAAATTTGGTGATGTACACTCATGGCAAAACAAATGGCAGCCAACCCAACAAACCCGCAGGCTCTGACGACTTCTGACGCTTCGACGACTCTGCCGCTACTCTCCCGGAAATCCACAGCCCATCTTCTCCACGACGCTGCCGCTGCTCTCCTGGAAACCCACAGCCCATCTTCTCCACTACTCTTCGATGACGCTGCCGCTGGTCTCCCGGAAAGCCACAGGTCACTTTCTCCATTACGCTTAGACGACGCTGCCGCTTCTCTCCCGGAAATCCACAGGTCACCTCCTCCATCCTTCTTCGACGATGCTGCCGCTTCTCTCCAGGGAACCCCCATCTCATCCTCCATAGCACCCATCCACCCAGATGTCCACAGCACCCCATGCACAAGATCCAGTTCGTTAGACCGCATGCTGAATGGTTTAAGTGTTGATATCCCCGGGAACTCTACTATGCTGGTAAAGATAGATCTTCTTTTAGAGACCATGCTAAATATGGATCAACGGATGGAGAAGATGGATCAACGGATTGAGAAGATGGATCAACGGATTGAGAAGATGGATCAACGGATGGAGAAGATGGATCAACGGATGGAGAAGATGGATCAACGGATGGAGAAGATAGAGACTGACATAGCGGGGATACATAATTTGCTCGGAGTTCATGCCCCTGTATCTCCGACGCTGGAGCAGGAGTGTGGCATGGATAGGATGAATGGGACCTTCGACCGCCTTCCATCACCAAGCGCACCCCCTCCACCAGAAGAATATGTGTACATGTATGCCGTTGACGAGGATGACATGACAACCCTGTCAAGACCACGCCAGGAGACAACACGGCGACCAATACAGGAGGAAAGCATCCTCCCAGACAACCTACCCTCGCCCGCCGCCACAAGCACACCCGCTCCCAGAAGAACACCCTCTCCAAGAATCCAACCCACATACGCTTGCATCGATACGGTGCCCGACATCATCCTGCGCGAGCTGCCCAATCCACACAGGGAGAATAGGGTGATGAGTGCTGGTTTACCCCAGAAGTATGCCATGTTAATTTTCAAGCACCACGTGCCCTACTGGGTGGGCCAACAATGTAAACTACAAAGGAAATCGCGAAAAAAGGGCGCTTCATGAAAATTTAAGAAGGACTATTGTGGAGGAATTGCGGCGCTATTTTTCAATTACAGATCCTGTAATGAAAATCGTGAGAGACGCCATTAATGGCATTTTGCGTCATACAAGGCATTGGCCCTGGAAGGACAATCTGGTGGGGATCGAATTTGCGTGACTGTTCAAATGTTGTTTATTTTTTGAGTTGTTGCTTGTTTTAACTTGTATTAATAAAGAAATGTTTTTACTTACACAAGACCTGCACAACTCCAGTCCTCGAGGGCCGCAAACCGGGCCTGTTTGCGGCCGTCGAGGACTGGAGTTGTGCAGGCCTGACTTACTGTACTCTACAGTACTCTGTACTGTAATCTACTGTAAATCTTTTGACTTTCTGTACTTTAATAAAGGAGATGTTGCGTGTTTTAACTTGTATTAATAAAGAAATGTTTGTTGTGCTGTAAATGTTTTGACTTTCTGTACATAAATGTTTTTACTAGAAGTACACCATACACCTGTAAATGTTTTGAATTGCTGTACACTTAAAATGTTTTTACATTGTATTTGTAAATAAATGTTTTTGTACTTACTCCACCAATAAAAGAAAATGTTGATTTGTTTTAAATTGTTCCATTGTCTCCTTTTATACTGTAACAAAATACAGTGTTTCTAGCACATACAGTACAGTCCAGGCATACTGTACAGTACTGTACTGTATACTGTAGGCATGCTCAGTACATCACAAGAGTATTAAAACAATACATGCTGTACGGGTAGTAGAATACACATATGTACTGGAATACATGTAGAATAAATGCATACATTTTATTTTTCAGGTTTATTATACAGTATATATATATATATATATAAAAAAGTATTGTATACGGTCTGAAAACAACAGCATACTGTTTCAGGTTTTCTATGAAGCTCCCAGTTACAGTATTCTATCCTAATCAATAGCAACGGCCACTAAACTGTTGACTCCGGGACGTGATTTTTTAAATCCGATTCAGCAATGTGCAGGCATTGTTACACAAAGCAATATTATCCATCGAAATCCCTCCATGTGCCGTTTTCCGCATGATATGACAAAGTTTTCTTTTCTGAGGAAAAACAAAAGTAAAAGTTTTACTGTAATGGTCAGTCAGTCCCCTAAAGAAGTTCCAACAATCAGTCCCACCAATAATTTTCTTGGGGGGCGTCTCCTGTTCACATGCGCATGTGCCTACTGTAGATGTGATGACACGCATATGCGTTTCAAGAAGGTTCCAATGCGCGTGTGCCCAGCATTCCACCAATTGTTCAGTATCTACTGTAGAAGCTGCTCAGCCAATGATATTGCTTACAGGAGAATCGCTTGACTGTGCATTGATATTGATATTTCAAAAACAGAATAGAATACGGCAACATTACTCACCATAGACTTTGCCAATCAGCTGGCGCGGAGCCACTGCCAGTCCCGTATTCTCGATTATACACGTAGTTGACAGGTGACAGTGGGACTACTACACCTGTAGTTGACAGCTGATGAAGCTGGAAATCGCTTTGGTAAATGCAAGCTTGCTGGAATCTGTACGCAAAATCCAACTCAGGCTGCAGGCATCCAGGCGGGGACAGACAGCAAGGGTTGCCGGTCACCAGGTTTTCACTGACGGTCGGACCGTTATTGGAAGCTGGCGCTGTTGCTGGCGCATTGCTTGCCAGCGACTGACGTTTCTTAGTTGGTTTTAACACGACCTTTCGCCTTCTGAAGTCTCCATGATCAAAGATACGGGAAAAATCTGGTGCTACACACCAATACCCTCCAATAACACCGGGATCAATACGAAAAAAACACGGATCGATACATACATTTTTCCTTATTGCACGCTTCCACACATGAGCATCTGGCGAAAATTTGTAAAAGTCATAGTTTTCGATAAAATACTGATAAATTTGACCAACTGTTGCCATCTTATCATCTGTTGCATTAATCGCGGCCCATATTAAATAAGCGTACGTTATATCGGGTTTTTGGTACACGGACTGCAGTGGTGCACTCATCTCGGAACTCTCAGGACAATACAACACCAGACACTGCGCATTTAGTTTTTAATATGAAAAGCCTAAATTGATACATTATTGTAACTTCTTCAGTACCAAGGTCAATTTACAATAGAACACTGTGGTATTTTTTTAAACACCTGCAAGTCGACACATTACTGAAGCGCATGCGCATTACAATTCATGAATATCTGCCACCTGGCAGATACGCGAAGAATTGAAACCAATTAAATCCGAACCATTATCAATAAACACATCAACCACGGGTGACGCCGGCATGAATGCAACATGAATGCGGCATGAACGCGGTGAAGTGCGTGGCATTCGGAAAATATCCCCGAAAAAAACCGGAGCTGTTGGAGAATAAAAGGGGCCACGGCTGTATATACTTTTGATCTGAAAGGAGGTTACTTTATATTATCATAACTGATTGAGTCATTAAGCTGCTTATTTGTGACCAATTTTGGTCTAATTAACCTTTATGGTATATCCAGTGTTCACCTGGTTATCCCCTTGGTGATTAGAGGAGTTTGTTTGGCGTCCCCCTCCGTTTTAATCTTTCTCCCTTGTTTTTATAGAATTAATAAATTGTTTATTCATTTTGGTACGTGTGTGTACACACATACACACATACATACATAGGACATAGTCCCAAAATATTAGGCAGCTTTGTGTCCGATTTAGATCAGAAAGTGCAGCCACAATGTAAATGTGACCCATCTCACAGCTTCTTAGTTACTGAAGCTAATGGATGGGAAATCCAGACCAGAGTTCACAATGTTCTAATTTCTCTCACCTGCCCTCCTAATTGAGGAACAGGTACATATGGCTGTTTAGTTTGCTGCATCAGTCTCTCTCTAGAGCCTGGAGCACTGCTGCTCCCTGCATCAACTCAGGGGAGGACGCCCCCTTCAAGGGAACAAAAACTCTTCGTCTTACGAATTCTGTAACCGTTTGTAAATGTTTTGTATTTCGCATAGTTGGAAAGCGGATAAGCCGCCAACCCTAGAGAGGGAAAACTCTGTGAAAGTAAGCACTCAGATTGAGCCTAGTTTATTTTTGGTGTATTTCTATACAAGTGTTGCAGTCCCCTGCTGGGACGGAATGAAGCAGGCAGAAGCCTGAATGTTACAATATTGTGCTACGTGTTTTCTTTGTTTACCTTCAAATACTGTCACAAAGAGCCTGGACAGACGGCAGCGCCACGTAAGGAAGCCATTTGTCTATCTACCATATAATCTATATCTCAAAATTGGAGTGTGAAAAAAACATGGACAGTAACAAGAAATGATTTTGCAGCTTTGCACTCATGTGTGATTTAATATGAGAAGTCACACAAATCGGTGTACCATTAAAACACAATAGCTATTACACCTTTTTATTGGGCATTCTCTTGAATGGCCACGAAAGAGCCATAATGGATGTTTCACTTCAGTAAATATGTCCCAAAAGACTGTAAAAAAAACATTAGTCGCAACTACTGCAGATCTATTTATTTGATGTCATCTTAATGATTTGTATCCTGATACATCACATGATCAATTCCACTGGTGGAAAACTGTGGAGTCACATTACAAAAAAGTCTGCTGTCCTGGACCATGAAGAAATGCAATTATTTGTGTTTTTGTTAAGACAGCTCTAAGTCTGGTCCTCTCTCACTTTGTGCCTGGGTATATTGTATGCTACGGGTATAATTGTTGATGTCCTGCACAGAGGCCAAATGAATGAGAAGAGATCACAACTTCAACAGGTATCTTACGTCTTATCATTTATGTTTTATTTTTTTCAAAATTGAAATGGTTATCAATCTACCAGTAAATAGCGTACACTTTCTATGCAGAAAAAAAAACATAGGGTCATACTTTGTTTTGTTTTTTCCTAAGTGAAGGACATCACTGGGAGATCTGACCCCTCCTAGAATCAAAATGAACCAAAAACCATAGACAGACCATCCAACATTTTGTGCATAAAACTAGGTACCACTGAGGCTTCTCCGCTTGTGCTGGATGGAGGCACTTCCAAGCAATCCCTATGGGAGTCACCTAATCTATGCAGCTTATCACACACAAAAATCATTGGGCTCGATATGCCAAAGCACAAAGCGTTTATTTAATATGCAAATTGCACTGAAAAATACCTACACTAGGCTATGTCCATGTGTGACGACGTGGTGAAATTATGCAGGAAGTGGGAGGAGTTAGGGCGCTGTTACAGTTGCATATTGGCTCAGGTCTGTATATTAACAAATAGACAGCTTGCGTTCATTCTCTTTACTTTTGAAGCGTTGTTTATTGTCCGTTACCTTATAGGTGGTGTAAGTTTTTTCTTTTTTTTGCACAGAATACTAGCCCAGCATGCACCAAATTCTACTAGAAATACAGTACATTTAATAAATATCACGTTTCAGAGTGGGGAAAAAAAGTATATACAGTATATTTTTAACGCAGATTTGTCAGCACAGACCACACTTTCTTCATGCATAGACGCCTTTCTGTTTAATAGGTACAGCTGGTTTTACAGGACCCGAGAACATGTAGTGCATCTGCTAAGTAGGTACATTTGGATGGTGTACAGAGACATGCTTTAGGCTAAGTCCCCGGTGCCTGCTGCAGCGCACGCTATGTCATGAGCTGCAGTGACAAGAATGGCCCCTCAAATGGGTCGGGCCCACTAGCACCCTTCGCCGCCGCGTTGCATGACCAGTTTTTCCTGAAGACCGTCAAATTGTCTTCAGTACTGGCGATGAGTGCGGTGGCCACGCCCCGGCAGTTTAGCCATTGAGGGCGAACCTGCTTGGTGACGTCATGGCCGTGCCCCCCGCCACGCCCCTGTCATGTCTCCCCCCCCGTCTTTCCCCCTGCAGCTCTGCACAGACCGGGGAACACAGCTTCACGGGCCGCCAGCCTGGCAGGCGCGCGTGCAGTGCCGACACCGGGACCGTAGCCTTAGGGGTTTAATCTAGGTGATTAACACTTTTGTTTTTTTTTACAGAAATCAGACCTAAAAGCATTTTTAACTAATGTTTCAATGTAAGCCAACATGGTAATAAGCCGAGACCTAGGAGGAGTTTAATTCACTCGATATCTTTACTAGCCCTAAAGAAAAGGCAAGGCTGGAGGTAGAGTAAACCCTTAAATTATATACAAACCCCCATTCAGAGGACCCGCACAAAAGAAAAAAATCTTCCTGAATTTTCAAATAAACCATAGCAAACAAATATTTGTTTAAGGAAGGTAATTACATTGTTATTTTTTTCATAAACTAGGAGTACAAAAAATATTTTCTTCCATCAAATCTCAAAGTTAGCACCTCCTTTCTTATATGAACTCTATTTCTTATTGAGCTCTCCTGAAATTAATGTTCTCATCCTCCTCCAACCGGTTCCAAATTAGGGAGTCAATCAAAAAAGCATTAGAATCATAATGATCTTTTATGGTTTAGTAACACTTTCACGCTTATAAGCTTCCACTACATTTTTGCCAGCATGAATATATTACATAATTACACAAATGGTAACTCTTTAAATTTAAACAGTACAAAAATCACTTAACTAAAAATAAGCAATGCTGCGTGAAAATGACACCACATAAATTATAGTGAAGTACTGCATCCCAGTGCACAAAAGCGATTCCCCGTTTCCCATAACATGAATGAGAAATCCAGACCACTCACTCTCGAGGGGATGCAGTGCTCAAATATGTCCACTTGTGTGAAGTCTGAAGAGTCTGATGGACCATAACTCCCTTAAGTATTACAAATATTTTCAAATGGTAACATCTCTTTGCTTAGCAGTTGTTTACTATTGCCCCCTCTAAAGGGTGCCTCATATCTTTAAACATTAAAAATTATTTTTAACATTTCATTTGTGTCCAAGGGCAAATCAGATCTGGTTGTTAAAAGTTCCCCATAAAGAAGTAAAGTGAAAGAGAGATGCCGTATTTCCAGTTTGCAGAAAATCTCCCACTGATCCCTCAGCGGGATCAAATGTAAAGATCTGGGGAAATGGAGAACGAGGCAGCAGCGTGTGGAACTCAGATCCAGATCTACAGAGCTTTTAACTCAGGGCTCATAAAGTCATGTTATCAAAATAAGTAACAGACGTTATTTTCCCTGAGGTTGACATCAATCCACAAAGCTAATTATAGGCAATAACTGCTGTTAATTATCTCATTAGAATAGGCTTAATGCCATGTCAAGTTAGCACTGCCTTCCATTAGCTTAACATGACTCGTGCAATGCCGGTCTTACCTAAAGGTGGCAGCTTCGTCCAGACCCTGAAATATGGGTTTTGCTGTAGAGAGACGTTGTAATATGCTTAAAGGAGTCATTACAATATACTTTACATATCCTATTAGCATATCTCCCAGGTACCTTAGGTGTGCTCCTTTGTAAGCACTGCTGTCTCTCCATGTGTAGTTTCAAGGTTGGTTTGAGGGTATACAGTTAGGTCCGGAAATAATTGGACACTGATACAAGTTTTGTTATTTCGGCTCTGGACCAAAATACATTCAAGTTACAGTTAAATAATGAATATGAGCTTAAAGTGCAGTCTATCAGCTTTAATTTGAGGGTATTCACATCCAAATTGGAGGAAGGGTTTAGGAATTATATCTCTTTAATATGTAGCCCCCTCTTTTTCAAGGAACTAAAAGTAATTGGACAATTGACTCAAAAGCTGTTTCATGGACAGGTGCGGGCTATTCCTTCGTTATTTCATCATCAATTAAGCAGGGAAAAGGTCTGGAGTTGATTCCAGGTGTGACATTCACATTTGGAAGCTGTTGCTGTGAACCCACAACATGCGGTCAAAGGAACTCTCAATGCAAGTGAAACAGGGCATCCTTAGGCTGCAAAAAAAAAGAAAATCCATCAGAGATAGCAGGAACATTAGGAGTGGCCAAATCAACAGTTTGGTACATTCTGAGAAAAAAAAGAACACACTGGTGAGCTCTGCAACACAAAAAGGCCTGGACGTCCGTGGAAGACAACAGTGGTGGATGATAATAGGATCCTTTCCATGGTAAAGAAAAACCCCTTCACAACATCCAGCCAAGTGAAGAACACTCTCCAGGAAGTAGGCATATCATTATCCAAGTCTACCATAAAGACAAGACTTCACGAGAGCAAATACAGAGGGTTCACCACAAGGTGCAAACCATTCATAAGCCTCAAGAATAGAAAGGCAAGATTAGACTTTGCCACATAATATCTAAAAAAAGCCAGCTCAGTTCTGGAACAGCATTCTTTGGACAGATGAAAATAAGATCAACCTGTACCAGAATGATGGGAAGAAAAAAGTATGGAGAAGGCTTGGAACGGCTCATGATCCGAAGCATACCACATCACCTGTAAAACACGGTGGAGGCAGTGTGATGGCATGGGCATGCATGTCTTACAATAGCACTGGGTCACTAGTGTTTATTGATGATGTGACAGAAGACAGAAGCAGCCGGATGAATTCTGAAGTGTATAGGAATATATGGTCTGCTCAGATTCAGCAAAATTCAGCGAAGTTGATTGGGCGGTGCTTCACTTTTGCAGATGGACAATGACCCAAAACATACTGCGAAAGCAACCCAGGAGTTTTTTTTAAGGCAAAGAAGTGGAAAAATCTGCAATGGCCGAGTCAATCACCTGATCTCAACCCGGTCGAGCTTGCATTTCAATTGCTGAAGACCAAACTTGAGGCAGAAAGACCCACGAACAAACAACAACTGAAGACAGCTACAGTAAAGGCCTGGCAAAGCATCACAAAGGAGGAAACCCGCGTTTGGTGATGTCCATGCGTTCCAGACTTCAAGCAGTCATTGCCTGCAAAAGATTCTCGAACAAAGTATTAAAAATTAACATTTTATTTATGAGTGTGTTAATTTGTCCAATTATATTTGAGCCTCTGAAATAAGGGGACAGTGTATGAAAATGGTTGCAATTCCTAAACGTTTCATACAATATTTTTGTTCAACCCTTTGAATTAAAGCTGAAAGTCTGCACTTCTATTGCATTTAGGTTGTTTCATTTAAAATCCACTGTGGTGGTGTACAGAGCCAAAATTATGAAAATTGTGTCAGTGTCCAATTATTTCTGGACCCAACTTTGTGTGTTGTCTTGTACGCAAGGCCTTCCCCTGTGGGCCGTCTGGTTATATACTCTGTGTCGGTGTATAGTGCCATCTGGTTATATAGTCTGGGTCGGTGTATAGTGCCATCTGGTTATATAGTCTGGGTCGGTGTATAGTGCCATCTGGTTATATAGTCTGGGTCGGTGTATAGTGCCATCTGGTTATATAGTCTGGGTCGGTGTATAGTGCCATCTGGTTATATAGTCTGGGTCGGTGTATAGTGCCATCTGGTTATATACTCTGGGTCGGTGTATAGTGCCATCTGGTTATATACACTGGGTCGGTGTATAGTGCCATCTGGTTATATACACTGGGTCGGTGTATAGTGCCATCTGGTTATATACACTGGGTCGGTGTATAGTGCCGTCTGGTTATATACTCTGTGTCGGTGTATAGTGCTGTTTGGTTATATACTCTGGGTCGGTGTGTAGTGCCGCCTGGTTATATACTCTGGGTCGGTCTATAGTGCCGTCTGGTTATATACACTGGGTCGGTGTACTGTATAGTGCCATCTGGTTATATACTCTAGGTCGGTGTATAGTGCCGTCTGGTTATATACACTGGGTCGGTGTACTGTATAGTGCCATCTGGTTATATACTCTGTGTCGATGTATAGTGCCATCTGGTTATATACTCTGGGTCGGTGTATAGTGCCGTCTGGTTATATACACTGGGTCGGTGTATAGTGCCGTCTGGTTATATACACTGGGTCATTGTATAGTGCCATCTGGTTATATACTCTGGGTCGGTCTATAGTGCCGCCTGGTTATATACACTGGGTCTGTGTACTGTATAGTGCCATCTGGTTATATACTCTGAGTCTGTGTATAGTGCCGTCTGGTTATATACTCTGAGTCTGTGTATAGAGCCGCCTGGTTATATACTCCAGGTCGGTGTATAGTGCTGTTTAGTTAAATACTCTTGGTCGGTGTATAGTGCTGTTTGGTTAAATACTCTGGGTCTGTGTATAGTGCTGTTTGGTTAAATACTCTTGGTGGGTATATAGTGCTGTCTAGTTATATATTCTGGGTCTGTGTATAGTGCTGCCTGGTTATATACTCCAGGTCGGTGTATAGTGCTGTTTAGTTAAATACTCTGGGTCTGTGTATAGTGCTGTTTGGTTAAATACTCTTGGTCGGTATATAGTGCTGTCTAGTTATATACTCTGGGTCTGTGTATAGTGCTGTCTAGTTATATACTCTGGGTCTGTGTATAGTGCTGTCTAGTTATATATTCTGGGTCTGTGTATAGTGCTGCCTGCTTTATATGCTGGATCGACTGTATTGGTGCAATGCCAGGTCTCCTCTGCAGCGTGCAGAGCTTTATGCTGCACTAGAATTCTGCAGATGCATAATTAGTACTCTGCCAACAAATCAAAATACCCACTGTCACAGTCCTGGCTACGCCCCAGGATATATTTATTATATATCACCATGATGAGATGGTGCTAGCACTTACATGTCACTCACTTTAAGTTGGCCGGCCCACAGGGGAGGGACTTCTGGACAAGACAGTTGCACGCGGACTGCAGCAGGTTTAGTAACTGCAGAACAATTGACAGAATGAAGGAAATCACAGAGATGTGTTACTTGTTCTCTTTCATGTTAAAACCGGTGCTACTTGTACTCTCCACAGAAAAGCAGTCACGTGATCGCGAGTGACGGAGGAGCTGTAGCACTCTGGTGACGTGGTCGCTCGGGCACTCCAAGGGTTAAAGTAGAACCCTTCCCCCCCCCAAAAAAAAAAACATAATAGAGGTTATAACATAACCCAATAGTTCACATTGTGCTGATCTTTTTCTGGATTTTCATTAGATCAAAATCTTCCTTTTTGTTACCATGGTAACCTGTGTAGTCTGCATGAGTGTGAAGGGCAGTTCCCATTTTAACCTCCCAGGGAGGGACATTTTCAGAATTCAACTACAGAATTTTAAAATGGTTGGGTGTTTAAAAATACAGCCAACGGACTATGCAATAGTAAAAAGGAGACGTGCTTTTTTTATGGTGAGCCAAGCAAATTACTTAGATACTTTCTCATAAAACAAAAACACTTTTTTTATGTGAAAACTGCATACAAATTATATGTTTGGTACTAATATTTTGGAATAGATTCTTTTTAATGAATATGACGAGAAGATCTGGTTTTTTTATCGCTACAAAGTGACTTTGATTTTCGAGACAATTTGCATTTGCTAAGCTCCCACTTTAATGATTAGGCCTCAAAGTGTTAGACACAAAGTGGGAGATTCATTAAAGTGAGCTACGGTAGCCCATTAACAGCCGTTCAAGTCAACTGCAGTTAACGTGCTTTCACACCATAATTAATCTTTCCCAAGGTATTGAAAAGGCTGCATGACATGCAGGTATTTAACAGGTCATGAGTATTAATACATCGCATTTGTTATGTGTTGTCGTTAACTTTTCAGCACACTGCCAAACAGCTGCAGATAAATGACTCCTAAGGCCCCACTCACACAGCGCACTACACAACGTTCGTCACAGATTCCTGACGGCCAATGGTAGTGTTAGTATTGAAACTACCATTGGCTGCAAAGTGCGGCGTCGACGCTGCTGCTGCTGCAGTCGCGGGAGTCTTTCCAATCTGTGATATTAACATTCTGAATTATTTTATACACCCCACCCCCTTGCCCTAAACCCTACTTGCTCTATCTTTCGCGCCCGCTTCCTCTCATCGGTTCTGCTTCCCTCTCCTGCTGAGAACACCCTTCCATCTCTCCATTTCCTTATTCATGCTGCGCATCTCAGTTCCTCTTCCCCACTGCCTCTAACTTCCCACATTCTATTTCTATATAGAGACACCCGTACACCTTGTGTCGCATCATTCCATCTGCTGGGGATGATCACACATCGCCCAGAAGACAGAGGCACGCACAAGGCTCCACCCCAGCGATGCGACTGGCTCAGCCAGGAGTTCACTTCACGCTCTGTTCACATCGCTGAGTGCCCCCTCCTCTAATCTCCACCAGAGGGAGGGTACATCTCGACAGCCAATACCTAAAGACTTTGGAGAATAAGGGAGGTACCGGATGTAGCGGACCGCACCTTCAGTTCTTTGGAGCCTGGTGAGTGAAAGGAGTGCAACTACCATTCCTCTTGTACCCGTGTCTACTAAAAGTATTGAACATGTCAAGCGCTATGGACTTTACCCACAATCGACTACCAGGAGGGCTCCTTGTGGTGAAGGTGGAGGGGAAGAGGTACCTCAGATGCCTATGCCCCAAGTGTGATTTCCCAGGTGGCGAAATGACCTGGGAAGCCAAATGTGCCCGCTGCGGACCACGTTTCCTGAAGCCCACAGTGCTGCAGCCTACGGAATTCGCAGAAAATGATGCGACCGACCCCAATACCTGGGTGGTCGATGCTGCTAAAACTCAATCTACCTCAACCATGAAGGCCTCGGAGGGCCCGTGTGCCACAGAGGAGGATCCAGGGGATACGAGTACACTGATGACCACAGAGCAGGCCGAGACGGTTCCAGACCCAGTCCCGGCAGAGGAACCAGAAACGGTTGGTAAATCGGAACCAGCCCACGAGCACACTGGTAAGGTAACTGCCTGGGGTAATGGGACACCGTTGAGCTCAGAGGCACGTGAGCCGGGACCAGCTCTGCTGATTGCGCCTGATGACTCGTAACTGATCTGGTGCATTTCCCCTACGGAGATGTCACTACCCTCCTCCCGTGCCAGTAGCAAACGGTCTTCCATGGTGTCATCTTCAGTTCCCTGGAGCCTACGGCAGATGGAGGCGTTGCACTGCTAAAGATACGTGGGTAATGTAGCACATAAACCTGATCCTGTGTCCCCACTACCATTGGCGGACGACTCAGCCCTCCTGTTTACCAGCAGGTATCATGCACCACATACTGTATGTAGTAATGGCCAAATCTCCCACCGGGTGGGGGAAACACTGTTCCATTTATAACCTAAAATGTTTCCTTATTTTTCCAATTTTGTAAATGTGAAGTGTTTTGAATCTCAGTGGAAGAAAAGCGCTATACTGTATAAATAAAGTTATTATTATAACTATAAAGCCCATTAAGGTGCCTGGATATTGAAAGCAAAAGGTTTCAAACACTTCCAAGCTGCAGTTCCCACATGAACTGCAATCAGCAATGAAAAATCAGAAGGCACCTTATCTTGTAATCTACTACACAACAACATTATTTCCAATGAGAACACAAAACTAAATGAGCTTTTCCTCTTTACTCTGAATGTCCGTCTCATTGTGCAGTTTTCATTTTATTTACTGGGTGCACCAATGAAAAAAGCAAAGTTGAATTATATTAGAAGTCGTTAAACTGAATACATTTTTTTTATTGTGTTTGCCCAAAAAAGAATCGAGTCAAAGCAGCTACTGTATGGTCCATCTCACTAATATCCAACATATTGACTGGGTAGGAATCTCATTTACTTTCCCTGTTGGTACAGCACAGCATTCTGAATACACATTGACCCAACAATCAAACAGCTATAAAGCAGGCAATCTTTTCCCCCAATGCAACACATGTTCGCCGAAATTGAATTCATGTCAAATTGCATTCCAAATACCAGGAATTTTCCCTTCCAATTTGAATAGTTTGTAAATTACATCAAGGTACAGGTATATTCTACAAGTTAATGTCATTTATGAACCAGTATCTGGGTGATTTTGCCTGTTCCTGCAGGGCACCAAATATTAGAATATTATGATATAAAAATGTATAGGTTGAACTTGATGGGCGCATCATGTTTTTTTTTTTAACCTCATGCAACTATGTAATATATTAAAAATAAAAAGGCGTAAACTGGATACCCATGTTATATTAATATTCCTTTTTCTAAATGCTGTGGGGATTTTCGCGATGTGCAGTACAAAGTCTTTAGATGAAAATAAGATTGCAAAACATATATAAAGTTGTGTTATGCAAACCTCTCAGTGCATATGAAACAAGTCTTACTAAAAGGAGAGGGCATTTTACATGTAATGGACCGCTTTCTACATGTACAAATAGGTTTTACTGGCTATGCACTTTATCACAGGCTGTACTGAAAAGCTGTATAATGCAGCAGGCCTAAGTTTATTGGGGTCCATAGTAAAATGGATTAGAAGCAAAAAGTGACCCACTGAGTGCTCATTTGCATGTCATTACCCAGAATCCCTGGCTGCAGTGGAAGCATTGTATGCTAAGAGATAATAGGGAGGGGCAGGTTTATGGACCTTTCTTGGACATGTGAATGTGCTTGAGTGGTATTTTTATTTGCAATACATTATAATCCAACAGTCAAACGCTGCTGCTGAAAATAGAAGGGCAGTGGGCAATCACCATCATTCACATACTGTCAGTGGCATTCCAATCACATTTATTTATTTATTTATAAAATGTGTTACCAGGAAGTAATACATTGAGAGTTACCTCTCGTTTTCAAGTATGTCCTGGGCACAGTTAAGACAAATAATACATGGTTACAAATACAGTTACATAAATGAACAGGGTATACATTATATACAAGACATTGCGTGCACAGTTGAAGATAATATATATTATGGGCGTATGTAACAGTTACAGACCAGATTAAAATGTGAGACAGCCTTAGATTTGAAAGAACTTGAACTGGTGGTGGATGTGACAGTCTCTGGTAGGTTGTTCCAGTTTTGGGGTGCACGGTAAGAGAAGGAGGAGCGGCCGGATACTTTGTTGAGCTTTGGGACTATGAACAGTCTTTTGGAGTCTGATCTCAGGTGATAGGTGCTGCATGTGGTAGGGGTGAGGAGCTTGTTCAGGTAGCTGGGTAGCTTGCCCATAAAGAATTTAAAGGCAAGACAGGAAAGGTGAACTTTGCGCCTAGACTCGAGTGATGAACAATCTAGTTCTTTGAGCATTTCGCAGTGATGTGTGTTGTAGTTGCATTGGAGAACAAAACGACAAATTGAATTGTAGAGGGTGTCAAGTTTGCTAAGGAGGGTTTGAGGTGCCGATCCATATACTATGTCTCCATAGTCAATACTTGGCATTAGCATCTGCTGTGCGATACGCTTTCTGACCAGGAGACTTAGGGAGGATTTGTTCCTGTAAAGTACACCTAGTTTGGCATAGGTCTTGGTTGTCAGGGTATCAATGTGCATCCTGAATGTTAAGTGGGAGTCAAACCATAAGCCCAGGTATTTAAAACTAGTGACAGGGGTTAGGGTAGTGTTAGCGTTGGTTCTAATCTGGAGCTCAGTCGCTGGAAGCTTAAAAAATTTAGTCTTGGTCCCAAATACCGTTGTTACAGTCTTGTCAGTGTTTAAAAACCGTTTGTTTTGGGAAATCCAGTTTTCGAGTCTCAAAAAGTCAGACTGAAGTATGTGTTGAAGGTCAGAGAGGCTATGGCTGTGTGCATATAGGATTGTGTCATCTGCATACATGTGTATTGAGGCTTCCTTACAAGCTGTGGGGAGATCATTAATTAACACTGAGAAGAGTAGGGGCCCCAGGACAGAACCTTGCGGGACACCACAGGTGATATCCATGGGGTTGGAGTTAGAGCCCGAGATGGACACATGTTGGGATCTACCTGATAGGTAGGACTGAAACCAGTTTAAAGCATTCTTCCCTATTCCAGAGCACTGGAGTTTGTTAAGCAGGATAGCATGATCAACTGTATCAAAAGCCTTTGCAAAATCTAGGGGTGGATGACCTGATGAAAGCCCCATATGGGACCTGAAACTTTGTCTTTCCACTGTTCTTGGCTGTCACATTAAAGGAGAATTTCATTATGAACTTGTGAGTAGAGCTCTAATTTGTGTCTCTATCTCTGAGGAGACCTGCACTCTGAAGAAATCTTTTATCTGTGTTGTGTTGGCTGCACAAGCAGGGTTCTCCTCGCCTGAGACTGTTTCTCCGCACTTGTGGAATTGTACCAACTATAGTAAGAACACTAGAACACATCACGTTATCCAGGAGTCAAAACGTCACAATAAACAATAGCCACTGCCCCATAGCCTTATATTGATGAAGGCTACTGACACAGAAATTGCAGCTTTATGTCTTTGTTTTGGGAAAACATAATTAAAATAAATATGCAACATCTAAATGGGAAAACAATTGAGCTAATGGCTTAAATGGACGTAAGCAAAAGCCATTTACATTTCTAGCTACAGTTATTCTGCCGTGATAATGAACATCTACAGCACATCATTAAAGACCAAGCTAAAGAGCATGTTTGAAAGGCATAACAACGAGGCTGTGATGAACTGGGGATAGTGTTGCATTCTCCTGAGGCTTCTGTGCCTGACCGGCTTGTGAATCCTATCTGTCACTAGTGAAGAGAACAAGCAATCAGTAGCCCAGAGATTGTGTCTATGCAGCACTTTCCAGGCCCAGCCACCGCAAACAGCTAAAAGCTGCAAACAAAACAAATGTCTAAATGTACCACATACTGTAGCTCTTATGTTACAGATAAATCCCTGGATGTTCTGTTTAAGCTAATGACAAAGCGGGGTAATGATGCTAAACAATCAAAGGCAGCTGGCTACTGCAACAGTGCAAATGTAAAGAGCCAGCAACGAGAGGAACTGAGGATATTACTAGACAGGACTAGAAAATATACAGGACTTTGCAGACAGGATGGTTCGTTATATTATAGTTTCCAAATAGGCAGTTATTGGGCATTTTTTTTTACTCAACACATAAGTTTAGCAGTTTGGACACACAGTATTAACCCTTATCCCTATCATTGCAAATCTTTGTTCTTTATTATCAAAGCTTCCCAACAAAAAGATGTACAGTAGAGGTAGCTCACAGAAAGAAACAGTTTCTACTTTACTTCTTTAATGTTTAGTAATGAAAGAGGGGGGGGGTGGGGGGGGCGGAAACATACAATTGTGTTCCAAATCTTGAGCGGTAAAAGTAATCCTACTAAATATGCAACAGTATTAATCAAATCCTCATTACTAAACTATCAGATTAGAATAATATTTTACCCACTTGCTGGCCAGAAGGGCCGATAACACAATGAACAGCAATGCATTGCAAGCCCCTAATAAATACAGGCATATTAGAGGGCTACAAGCAAATATATACTCTCACAAAGCACCAGTTCCAAAAGAGCTTGGCGTAAAATAAAAGGCTGCATTAAAAAGATCCCACACAGGCTCGACAATGAAACAGCATTGAGTTGAAAAACAGCCAACATCCCCAGCAGAATAGTGCCAATAACAATGATGTCATTTTCTCTTTTATAACCAAAATTAATTATTTGAAATACATTTTGTAAGGAACATGGACATTTCTCCAGCTTTTACTGCCTGATTTACTTTCAGCTATGCTATTACAGTTATTAAATATAGGGATAAATAACATGCTCTAGAAAGGAGGCTCTATGCTGCAGAAACTGAGTGCGACCATTGAAGATTGGTAATGACCAGTGGAGGATGTTCAAACAGGAATCACCAATGCATTACGCTCTTTTAAGCTAACAAATAGACGTATAAATTAAATTACGATCTGGAGTCATTAAAGGTGGGGGATTTGGGGAAACTTTATAGCAAAGTGATACATAAACGCATACAATATTGCAAACATTAGCCTTCTGTGTGTGCGAAAAACTGCTTACTACAAAATGCACTAAAATGATATTTAAAATAACTTAAATTTATACAGTCAAAGTTACTAAGTAGTGAATAATGACATTGAGATATGTCAGTGCAATAAAAAAGAAATCCTGTCTAATTATTTAAGAAAGGGCTAACACTTTACCACCTGTTTCTGCATAATGACATTAGTATGTTAATGGACAGTAATATACTGTAATGTTTCAATATATTATCACAGACATTAAAATTCACCAGAGTTGGACACAATATATTTGTTAACGCCTAATAATCCTGTTGGAAAATATTTGGGACAAATTGCAAAGAGCAGTTCCAACTCATTCTGTATGATGTCTTCTATCCTAATTCCCTTAACATATTGTCTCATTATTCAACACATGAATATCAACTGATCTTGTATTCTGAAGTGAGATTGCACTGTGTGTGTGTGTCAAGAATCGTCAATTTGTATATGTTCAAAGCACCTCAGACAGTGGCCAGGAAAAAACGCAGGTACTATCTATCTACAGCATCATGTAGAACTGCCCATAAGCCATTGACTGTGATGGGTTTTGGGAGTTTGAGCTTGCTGGTATTGTGTGTTTATTCATTTTAATTTTCAACTGGTATCAGTTGTTTGGAGGTTAATGGCCCCTCCTCCCAGAGTTTAAGCTCACCCCACTTTTTAAAGTAGCAGTTTTTTTCATGTTCCTGTCTGTATGATCCACTGCGGTCATTCTCCCTCCAGCAGAGGTAACTGAGAATTTTCACAGTTAGTGTTAGGACCTTGTGACAGGGTAAATAAAAGCCACCAGTTATATGCCTGGAAAACCTATGTCTAGTCTGCAGTGCAGCACTGACTAGGTTAACTTCAGCTGGGAACCTCAGGACAATTAGTTGGATCCCAGCTGCCTAATCAAGGTGTGTTAAAACCCAGGCTGTAGACACATGGAGCCTGGCTGTTGATGAGAGAGGAGTAAGAAGTAAAGAGATTCCTGAAAACAAGGTCTGAGTAGCAAAGTAGTTGTATTGTGAACTGTCTGTCCCCTGCATAGAAAAAGGGTAGCTGCCTTATATATAAACTGTCTGCTAAAGAGAAACTGTTTTGTTTGGTTTGCTGAAGAAAAAGCCATTTTCGTTTTTACTGATGAAAAGCTATTTTTGTTTTGTGTGCTGTATATCTTTTAAGGCTAAATAAATAAGCCATGTCAAGAAACCCACGTGTGTAGTTGCATGTACCCTGCAACAGACCTGCTTACTGGTCATGCTGTGACGTGGCTTGCAGGCTTATAACGCCTAGGTCAAAGGGTTTAACTAGATGACCCTTATTCATTGAAGTATTTTACTATGTATTTTGTCACATTGGATGTTGCATTGAACATTTCTGTCTTTCATCGTCTGTATCAGTAGGTCTATAATTGGTGACGGGGCGTGGCTGCATGCTTAAAAGCTACAAGACTACAACTCAAGGAAAGACCTATGCTTTCTGCAGATGTGCTTTTCCCCTCGTGGAGAAGCTAGCTTATCCCACTCTCTTCCACTGTCCAGTTTACTCTGGTTGCTAACTTCATTCTAGTTTAGTCCCAAAAGGCTCCGTGACAGGGTGATTCAAGAAGTTGTTAAGCATGAATCCATTTGTAGAGCTTACGCGAGTCACCTCAGAGGAATAGAAATCAAATATTTTAGTCCGTGTTGTCGGGGTCATCAAAAAAAAGTGTGGGTGAATTAGCTGAAACTTACTGTACTGTAGATCAGTTTATAATGAAACACAAAAAACTTGACACTTCTCTACTGTGAAAAATTAAGGAGGAACTGGTTGCTTATTCAGACACGTCAAGCCAGAATCACCAGTAAAGGTTGAAAATGGGCTATCAACCAAGACTGGACAAAAACGGATCCATCTGACCTTGATGTGCAAGAACAGGGGTGGCCATCCTGACAGAGTTGGACCAGGCCCGTAGACAGATTTCCCGGGGCCCAGGACTGGAGTTTCGACAGGAACCAAACTCCCCTCCAGCCCGCCAACATTTGCGGCTTTGCCAGCCTCCTCCCCCTCTATCCCCCCTCTCGCACCTCCTCGCTAGCCCTGTTCTGTTCTCGTATTTCTCTTCCATCCCATCTCTCACTCTCCCCCCTTCGCTATCACCTAATTACCCCATCCCCAAATCACCCCTCCCCACAAACAATACCAATAAAATAATACAATACCCCTCCCACACACACCTAAAATACAATACCCCACCCCACACACACCCCTAAAATACAATATCCCCCCCACACACACACACACCTAAATGCAATACCCCCCACCCCCTACAAATACAATTCTTCCCCTCCACAAATCCACTTACCTCTGGCTGCCTCCGCCGCCATGCCCCGGCTCATTCCAGCTGCTGTCGCCTCTTCCAACGTCAGGCATGCCTCTTTCACCACAGGTGCACACCAAAAGCTGGGCCTGCCTTCCGGATGCACCCAGTTTCCGGTACGCACCAGTGGGAGAGTGAGGCAGGCCCGGCGTGGGAAGAGGCAGCAGCAACTGGGGAAGTGTGGCAGCGGAAGCAACTTCCAGCACCAGCCTGGCCCCAACAGCCACAGGGCCCGGGACACTTGTACAGGCTCTATTCCCCACACCCCCCTCATCGGTGGCCCTGGTTGGAGCTACAATTTACCTGTTTCATTGTCAAACGGCCACAATAAAAAATGAATACCTGTATACACTGACACAGCATAACCTGACCATGTCAGTGTATAGTGCCGTCAGGTTATGCTCTGTGTCAGTGTATAGTGCCGTCAGGTTATGCTCTGTGTGTCAGTGTATAGTGCCGTCAGGTTATGCTCTGTGTGTCAGTGTATAGTGCCGTCAGGTTATGCTCTGTGTCAGTGTATAGTACCGTCAGGTTATGCTCTGTGTCAGTGTATAGTGCCGTCAGGTTATGCTCTGTGTCAGTGTATAGTGCCGTCAGGTTATGCTCTGTGTCAGTGTATAGTGCCGTCAGGTTATGCTCTGTGTCAGTGTATAGTGCCGTCAGGTTATGCTCTGTGCGTCAGTGTATAGTACCGTCAGGTTATGCTCTGTGTCAGTGTATAGTACCGTCAGGTTATGCTCTGTGTCAGTGTATAGTACCGTCAGGTTATGCTGTGTGTCAGTGTATAGTGCCGTCAGGTTATGCTCTGTGTCAGTGTATAGTACCGTCAGGTTATGCTCTGTGTCAGTGTATAGTACCGTCAGGTTATGCTCTGTGTCAGTGTATAGTACCGTCAGGTTATGCTCTGTGTGTGTGTATAGTGCCGTCAGGTTATGCTCTGTGTGTGTGTATAGTGCCATCAGGTTATGCTCTGTGTCAGTGTATAGTACCGTCAGGTTATGCTGTGTGTCAGTGTATAGTACCGTTAGGTTATGCTCTGTGTGTGTGTTGTGCCATCAAGCTACGTAGTCCATGTCAGTGACGGAGCATGACTGGACGGCACTATACACTGACAAAGGGCATAATCTGACACAGAGTACATGTGAGGGATACAAGGGGAGCGGGGGAGGGGGCGTGACAAATGGGGCGCAGGGGATCAGGGGGCGACACATGGTGAGAGGGGATGAGGGGTGTAGCTGGGGACAAAGAGGGAAATGACAGGAGGCAGTTGGGGTGCTGGGAGGCAGTTGGGGTGGTGGGGGGCATTTGGAGTGGTGGGGGGAAAGGGTGACAGGGGGCAGTAGTGGACAAGAGGGTGATGGGACAGTTGGGTTGACAGGAGGTCAAGGGGATGACATGAGGGTAATGGGAGGCATTGGGGGACAAGGGGGGCAGAGGGGTGACTGTCACTACCTCGCTCTCCAGTCACACAGCAAGCACCACGTGGAGTTCTCAGCAGGCAGGGTCTATATTCACTATACCCTGTGCTCCTTGGAAACCCGCCAGGGGCTACTAAATCATAGGAGTTCAGGAGGACAGTAACTGGTTTGGGGGGCACTCTGACTTCTCCTCTTCTATGTCTCTATGGTTCCTCTGCACTGTCTGCAGTCGGACTCCCGGAGCGGTCAGTGTTTCTCTTCAGGGGCCACACATGAAACACTGAAGAGCCGCTCCTGTGCTAGAACCTCATGTACCAAACTTCCCCTTCACCAGTCAGAGATAACATGAGTGTGTTGTTTCACAAAGTTGTGCATGTCAATCCAGCATGGAGAGGATATTATTTTACAGAGCCCAGTTTTTATTTACATTGCACAGTGTCGCATATTGTGGAAAGGTGAACTAAAAAGACTAAATACTAACTTTAGGGACATACTGTACAATGAGATCTTCTTTGTTGGTAGCAGAATATCATTGATACCCTAATCAATACCTTGCTGTTTAGGCAAGCCTGTCTAGACAGATGCGCTGCTGCAAATACTCAATACAAAGTTAAATGTACATTTAAATTTGGTCAAACACAGAAACCAGAAAGGAGAAAACGTCTTTTTGTTTCTAAAATGTAGAACTTGGCATACACCGTATCAAGCTGGAGTAAAACAGCACTTCAAATTCAAAGCTGGGTGCCACGGAGAGTATCAATAGCCAAATATACAGGACTTATGCGAACTATTTGTAACTATTTCCAAAGCCTTCAGCAAACTTTCTTTACAGCAGAGTGACAGAGGTAAAGTTTTCCAGCCTGAGCTACGGCAATGAACTCTGGGGAAGTCTTGGTTATAATTTATCTTAACAAATGATGCACAATGTGACCAACCAATAGCTTAAAAGTAATAGAGTCAGTCAGGCATGCACTCTTAAATTGAACTTGCTGCCTGCAAGCTGAAGGATTACTTTCAAGGTCTAAACAATTGAAAGTCTATTAAGAGTGCTACATAGCAACATGGTCCACCAACTACTTGGTCCTCCTACCATTTGGTTCTGTTATTTTAAATGAAAAGTATATATTGCAATAAATCACATATTAGCTTTCTAGAATAAAATGTCAAAGAAATGCAATCACCTGTCTGTTATTTCTTGACACAAAAAAAAAAGTAGCCGGAGTTGAAACATCACGTTCATAAAACAAGAAGAAAATTGTGATACTTCTGTTTCTGCTGAAGTGGGCACCGGATGAGCTTTCGTGTTCTCTGCATAAATGCAGAGATGCTTGTTACACTTACTGCCACCATGTAGGCACTGATCCCATGTTTCAGTGAGATAGGTAGACAGCAGGTAGATCGCAGTGCTGATAAAGATCAGGCAGATGGGGAACGTGGTTAATGGACCAGCATAAAAGGGAAGGGAAGATACAAACCAACACATTTCTCACTGTATATTTGGCAGGCAAGAAAGTGCAATGGTGGTGATCGGAACAGTGTAAGGTATATTACTTAATAAAACAAAGAGAGCAGCCTAGTAATGCTGGACCAGAGGTAGGCAGCATTGCTCTTCAAAGTTAGTCTTAAAATATATTCCATTAGTTCAAATTAAAAAACTGTATCGTTGGCTATTGAAGTACTGTAGTCACTTTTTCACAATTACAAATAAAACAATTTAAGTGATTTTTTTTTTCAGTGTGCTCACACGTGATTTTTTCATTTGCTGCAACTACCACAACCAAATACATTGGGAAACAAAATGTTATGCAACTGACCCCATATCAAACCTGAAATTATATTTTAAAGACAACTAGACTTTGAATATTAGAATTTAAATAGGGTTTAAAACAGCATTAACTTTGTCTTTTTAACTGTGTGTTCATTGGTGTCAAACTAAGAAAAAGCCTTAAATATAGCAAATAAAATATTTCAGCCATGTCTCTAAAGAACTATGTTAGCATTTGTTGGGCACATTTTAAGATACTTAATATCAACTAAACATAATTTCTGAATACATGGATATAATCTCCTTCCCTTCATGCTTAATGCATTCACAATTAATTATTGATTTTTTTAATCAATCCTTTTGTCAGATATCATTTGTAACATTGTGTATTTATTCAGAACACTTTAATGTTGCTGGGTCATTTTATCATAGGTATTGCCCCTTTTTTCAACAAAATGATCGCACTTTATATAATGACCTCTGGCTTGTGATATTTTGGGGTGAAATTGTTAAAAACCATGAAATGTTTTTTTCTCTCCCATAAACAGAATCTGAGCTCTGTGGTGCAGAAGCCACAGCACTTCCCTACATATTAATGTAAGTTTGTGAACGATATGATACTATTTAAGATACTGTAAGTAATCCAGAACAAGCAAATGTAGTGCATATTAATTTGCTCTATCAGCTTATTCAAATAGGATTCAAGAAGCTACATGTCTATGACCAGGTTTATTGTGCCACAGCTCAGTGCGAGTGGTACAAACGGTGGTAGCTACTTGTCTGCTCTACACTTTCTAACATGTAGCTGTCCGGAATAGGACATTTGGTCGTGGCAATTTCACCTCAACTCACCCCATCGCCGCATCTGATTGGCCGCTGGAATCACCGCCACTGGCCTCTTCTAAGGTAAGTTTTATTACTATTAAGGGTAGGGGGTTAATTTAAGGGGTTTTAAAACTTGGGGTAGATGTTAATTTAAGGGGTTTTAGCGGTGAGGGTAGGGGTTTTTAGGGTAAGGCACTTACCTTAGGCCTGTATTATGGTAAGCGCTTGCGCGCATGACGTTGCGCGTGCCGCAAGCGTTTTGTGTATATAGGCCAAACGATGACGCGCGTGACTAGGAGGCGTGGCCATGACGTCACAAGGGTAGGTATTTTTCCCTGCCTCACTGTGATTGGCTCACAGTTTCACGTGGCACGGCAGCCGCTCGAAAAAACACCTTTCTTTGTCTTTCCACACAGCTGCCAGCACTCTTTGCCGTGCACGCGCGTCTGCACTAGGTACACTGTCATAGGGAGACAGATATTTCTCATTGACACGCGCATGCTAGCGCTCACGCGCTTACCATAACACAGGCCTTAGCGGTGAAATGGCCAGCAACGGCAGGGTGAGTCACGGCGAAACGGCCTCAACCAAAATGTTCTAGACTGCAGCTGTCAGCATCCTTTAAAAATGACCCATGGTGCATTATAGCTATCACCCCTTTCCGGGTTTGGATTGATGCCAACAATGTTCTTTCTACTGCTTTATATGATTACTTCTGATCTCATTTCTTCTTTTCAATCCATTTGTGATAGATTATTCACCCGTTCAATTCTGTAATCTCACTGCAGCCGCTGGTCATCTGGGAAAGATTTGCTCATTTTTTTTTTTTTTTTAGTTTGTTGCTGAGGTTACATTTGCTATTCATGTTGAAAAAAAAATTTGTGATTTCAAAAGATTTATTTTTAAATAACAAGCTCAGACTTTTTGAGTTAGATAAATATGTTGTGTTTTTTTTTTAATAGTGGTTTGTCTGTCGTGAAGGTTGCAGGGAAAGGTGAATATTTATAGCACACAGCGAAAGAGAGTACTTGATTAATCAGAAAGCTAATTAGTTTCATGTCTGCCTGCCTCTCGACATAAATGAGCTTCCCATTTGTACTGAAAAAACTCTAGGAAAGTGGTACTGGATTTCAACACATACTAATAAATGCTACAAGTTCAGAGCTTACATCCCCCAAAACATGCCAACTGCTTTTAATATCTTGCAGCAGCAATACATTTACTGTCATTATCAGTCATTTGTACGGAAAAATTGCAGTTATATAAAACCTCTGTGTGAGCCTGTGCAACCAAACTCAGAAGACTTTTGACAGGCGGAAAAAAAAACCCACAAAAACCCGCAGCAGCAAGAAAGTACAATAGCCAAAGGCAAAAAACCCATTTGAAGACAGCAGCAGTCGCATTTCATGAGCCCGTCACATCATTTTCAAATGAGACAATGGCTCTCTCAAAAAGGTCTGTGCCATCCAGATATCAGTGATGTCATCGTGGAGTAAAGTTTCTGGCAAAGCCTTTTCCTACTGTAGCTAAATCGTGGTGTAATCTGGAGTGAGTAAGGTGGGCAGATCATTATACACATCGCTCCACACTTCTTGCATATAAGCGTCAGCTTTCAATTGAGCCACGCAGAATAAATAAAGCAGTCATTTGTCGTTTGGTTTGTGGCGTCGGGTCAGTGCTGAAAGCAGCAGTCCAAGCTGCGCTTCTTTTTTTTAATCGTATTTTTTTTTTTGCCCTTTAATATGTGCATCAATACAATCCACACAATAAGTAATTAGCGAAGTTGCTGATCGATCCGTTCTCCTGTGATCGATCGGCAAAGATTGGGCTCGGGGGTTCACTAAATTACTGCAGAGGAGTGTTTTGCAGTCAGTGGAATGCATTTGCATATTAATATGACAAAGGAAGTCACTAGATACAATTGGTGCTAGAGAGAGAGCAGGGTTCAAAAAGGGGTGTGCCAGAGCCTGTTTCAGAAGAAGGGGATGTGACTTTGTAAAGGGTTGCTATAGAAACAAAAAAGGCTTGTTACATTAAAAATGACATTAAAAATGTCATTCAGAGTTGTTTAAAAATAAAATGCTACAAGTATTTTCTCATAGTACAGAACTGATTTTTTTTCCCTTAAACACACACATAGGATATTGCTTGGTCTACAGCTTTAAAGTCTTCCATTAACATTTTAAATATGTTTGAAAATAATAGTACGGTGAAGTTGATAATATTCTGTCCGCACTTCAGAAATTCCAGCCCTACCAGTCAAGTCTCCTATGATCGTGTACTTGTTATTAACTCTTTGAGTGCCAGAGGAGCCGCGGCGCCCCTCCGCAGTAGCGATTTCGTGATTTGCCTGTCGCTGATGACGGGACGGAATGGGTAAAGTCCTCTTCCGTTTCTCATCCCGTCAGATCGCAGCAAAAACTAGCAGGAAGATTAGTGTCCTTGCTAAAATAATCTATGCATATAATAAATTGCATGTGTTTTAATAATAATAATAGCATGTTCTTGTATAGCGCTGCTAATTGTACGCAGCGCTTTACAGAGACATTATGCAGGCACAGGTCCCTGCCCCGTGGAGCTTACAATCTATGTTTTTGGTGCCTGAGGCACAGAGAGATAAAATGACTTGCCCAAGGTCACAAGGAGCCGACACCGGGAATTGAACCAGGCTCCCCTGCAGCAATCTCGGTGTCAGTCAGTGTCTTTACTCACTGAGCCGCTCCTTCTCCCATTTTGGAGCC
The DNA here is from genome assembly GCF_040206685.1 of Ascaphus truei. Lineage (NCBI taxonomy): Eukaryota > Metazoa > Chordata > Amphibia > Anura > Ascaphidae > Ascaphus > Ascaphus truei. The sequence continues at coordinate 204,681,977 of NC_134484.1, read as the reverse complement.
TTCGTAGGACACCCAGGTACTACATATTGACTGAGGAACTAATGTGTACTGTGCCTGTTTTCATGTGCCCAGTGTTGGAAGGTTTGAACATGTAGCTTTCCATAAGCATGTTTGTCAATGGTTTGATTAATACATCTGCTAATACAATAGTAATGAAGGTGGAGAGGTGTTGCAAGGTTTCTATTAGTGAACCATTATCATGTCAGAAACTCTTAACTACACTTACTGATGTAACAGGCTGAAGGCTAAATCCCTGTAGAGTAGCAAAACAAGAAATCGTATATACATACAGTACTATATATATGATTAGCTGAAAGCTAAATCCCTTTAGAGGTAGCAAAACAAGAAATCGTGTGTATATATATATATAAAGCAGAAAGTAGCCGTGTTAGTCCAGTTGCGATAGTGCAGAATAAATGAGTTCTTCAGTATTAGGTGATGCCTTTTTATTGGACTAACAATTTATGTCATAGGACAAGCTTTCGAGAGTTCTCCTCTCTTCTTCAGGTCAGCAATACTGATTTACACAGGAATCAATGCTAAAACAGTGTACACTGTTTTAGCATTGATTCCTGTGTATATCAGTATTGCTGACCTGAAGAAGAGAGGAGAACTCTCGAAAGCTTGTCCTATGACATAAATTGTTAGTCCAATAAAAAAGGTATCACCTAATACTGAAGAACTCATTTATTCTGCACTATATATATATATATATATATATATATACACACACAAAACAAACAACGTGTATAGTAGCGCCAACCACTAAGAAATCTACTAATATTATATGAGGTGATAACGAAGTGGAAAATGATTAAAATATAAAAAATAATTCATAAGATGTTCTATTGTATAAATACCTCAAACTGAATTAACAAACAGTAACACAAATACAATTAATGAAAGAAAAAGTTATAAGAACCAGTCCTTATGTAAAGTCCATCAAAGGGTAGATAGTAGGATCCGGTAAGGGGATCTCTGGCAGCTCTCAATAGGATCAACCAAATCCTATAGAAATCTAGGGAGAAAAGAGAAGAGAGAGCGCACGCCCCATAGCATAATAACATACATTTATTGATGGGAAGAAAGGACAAGGGAGGGGGGGGGGAGAATAGCACTCACAAGGATAGGTTAAAAATAGGCAATTTGTGAATATAATTTCACCACCAGCCGGATGTCTCCACACCAACTCCGCAGTCAGAGTCACACTTCATGGGTTCACAGAACAACCACGGTCTGTTGGAGGGCTGGATAACACCTGGAAATGTCCTCAAAGCGTCTGCTTGGAGCCTCAGTGCAGTGTTTGAACCGGAACACACACAGAGCAGATCTTCGGCTGTATCATCTAGGACAGGGGGGCGCAAACTTTTTTCCCTGCGCCCCCCTGCCGGCTGTCCCCTCACTCCCGCGCCCCCCCCCAACCCCAACTTACCCTCGCACCGGCGTAATGACGTCACGTTGCCATAGCAACGTGACGTCACATGACCTCGCAGCGTCATTTTGACGCCGCGTTGCCATGGCGACGCCGGGAGGAAGCCGCCGGAGCCACGGGTAAGTATGGTTTACAGAGGCCCTGCAGCTCCCCCGGCACTTAATTTAAGTGCCTTCGGGAAGCGCGCGGGGCCTCTGTAAACCCCGCGCCCCCCGTCGGCAGTCTCGCGCCCCCCCTGGGGGTCGCGCCCCACAGATTGCGCACCGCTGATCTAGGAGACTGCACTGAGGCTCCAAGCAGACGCTTTGAGGCCATTTCCAGGTGTTATCCAGCCCTCCAGCAGACCGTGGTTGTTCTGTGAACCCATGAAGTGTGACTCTGACTGCGGAGTTGGTGTGGAGACATCCGGCTGGTGGTGAAATGATATTCACAAATTGCCTATTTTTAACCTATCCTTGTGAGTGCTATTCTCCCCCCCCCCTCCCTTGTCCTATCTTCCCATCAATAAATGTACTTATGCTATGGGGCGTGCACTCTCTCTTCTCTTTTCTCCATACAGTGTGTGTGTGTTTGTGTGTGTGTATGTATGTATGTATGTACAGTATATATGCATATATATACACACACACACACACACACACATATATATACATGGTATGTACTGTATATATTTTTTTAGAAATAAATCGGTTCTGTAGTATTAGATAATAGTGACTTTTTTTTGTTATTATTCAACTCTTAGGACCATTTTTAATGAGTTTTAAAGCATCCTTTGATTTCTATAGCAGGTTTTAAATGGGCAATCCAAGCCGGCTAATTTTTTTTTTTTTTTAGAAACTTTTAAACATTTTTTTTAGAAAGCATTTAAGTAGGGTGTCTCCGGAGCTGAACAACATTAAGTTCAGTTCTGGGGACCCCCTGCTTCCGGAGATACTTAGCTCCGAAGTAGATGTCGTAGCCGCTGTGGCTGAGCAAGCAGGAGTTTAAAGCTCCTGCACCACATGGGCCAATAGGAAGCCGCATCGATGACGTCACGGCTTCCTATTGGCCCGCTGGGCCCAAGATCTTTAAACAGCGGACATACTGTGAACCCCGGTAGCTGAGGAATGTGGCTACCAGCACCTAATTCGGAGTTAAGTATCTCCGCAAACAGGTGGTCCCGGAGCTGAAATTAACAGGGTTCAGCTCTGGAGACCCCGTTTCATATATATATATATATATATATATATATATATATATATATATATATATATATATATATATATATATATAAATTGCAGGCTTGGATTGCCTCTTAACCCACTTCCCAAGCAGTGCAAGACCTTTGCAACAAATAATCCCGAACTGGAAAGTGTTGCACACGTTCCCAGCAGTTTGAGCTGTAAACTGTAACAATAGATAATCCTACCGTAGTAATATAGGGATACATTGTATGTGCTGAGTTACACTGACTGAAGCAGCAATTATGTTAGGCACACATTAAGGATTTTACAGATGTATTACAGGAGCAGCAAATGGTCGCCAGCTTAGGTAAGAATGTAGAATTATACATTGTCACATGCTTTACTTAGCAGTATTCTTGCTTTAATAAAAGCCCCTCTATGCAGGGCATTTATACAGGTAGGTTGGTAGATACCTGTTCCAAAAACCATTCAAATGCTAAAGGATGACACCTACAGACCATACAATCTTCAGGTTTAAAAATATAACCGTGATTTTTTTTCCAAAAATGAAACCATATATTCTAATAATCTAGCATCACATATCAAGTATTAATAAAACCTGGATCCAACCATGCGAATAAAAGTTGGAACATGCTTATAGCACAACTGCTGTGCTTGTATAGCGGGTTGGTCGGCTTCAGATTACTTCATATTTTGAAGTAAATAAACTCAACTCAACGACACACTTGCAGGTGGACAGTAGACAAATTGTGAGGCACAATATACTTTGCTACAAGTCTTAGGGCCTTATTCTATACAGGCATACCCCACATTAACGTACGCAATGGGACCGGTGCATGTATGTAAAGCGAAAATGTACTTAAAGTGAAGCACTACCTTTTCTCCACTTATCGATGCATGTACTGTACTGCAATCGTCATATACGTGCAGAACAGATGTAAATAAGGCATTTGTAACAGGCTCTATAATCTCCCTGCTTGCGCACAGCTTCAGTACAGTTAGGGAGCCGGTATTGCTGTTCAGGACGTGCTGACAGGCGCATGCGTGAGCTGGCGTTTGCCTATTGAGCAAGATGTACTTACTCGCGAGTGTACTTAAAGTGAGTGTACTTAAACCGGGGTATGTCTGTATTGTGTTCAGGTAAGAAGAGCTCTACGTGCTGCTTTGGACAACACAGAATTACCCCTTAGCCATTTAGTTTTTCCTGTATGAAAAACAAAACAATGTTGACAATTAGAATATACCCCATTAACAGCTTGTACTTCCTTGTGCTTTTAAAATTGTTTATTTGCAATTCAACTCTAAACTATTATATGGAACAAGTGCCATGAGACACTAACATTGTTCAGAGATGCTAGAGCCCTCTCTCAGGAATGCTTTTACGCCAACACAACAGAGCACAACACATGTGAGCTTAATGAAGTGCTATAATGTATATTACATTGAATAATTCTTTTTGGCTGCTGTCTGTTGGAATACCAGCTTAAAAGGCTAATTTGCAGTTATTTTTGTTACATCAGCTTCTCCACGGTACCGCCTTCCTAGAAATATTGGTAATATTAAAAGCGGAGCACAATAGCTTGCTTGTTTATTGAAAATAGAGTTATCCGTTAACCAGCTGAAAAGTGTATTCTCTCCTAGAGCCAAGTAAGTAGTGACGTAAAGGGTGATTAATTCCTTTTCACCTAAATTATAAAAGCTGTAAGTATTTTTAAATGTAAACATTTTTAAAGTTTGTTTGTAAACATGATAAGATGAAACTTGGAAGGGGTTTGAATTCCCCCAACCACTAACTGCAGTGATAATGCAAAATGCATTCAAGCATATGTCCCCTCCAGTTAATTGGAAGCATCCACATCAGGGACAAAGAGTGCTAATGTAGCACTGAGAGATAGGAGGGAAACAATGTGAGATACAGAGGGAGGGGGCACTACAAGTGAAACATAGAAAGAAAGGGTGAAGGACGGGCACAATTGAGGATAAATGGAGAAGGGCACAATGGGGGAGGGAGAGTATACATGTGTGAGAGTGTGTGAGAGAGAGAGAGAGAGAGAGAGAGAGAGACAAAGATAGAGGGAAATGAGGGTCACAATGGTAAGAGAATGGCAGAAAGGAAGGAACACAATGGGTGAAAAGGGGCAAAAGTAAGGGACATCATATGTGTGTACATTAGAGAGAAAGAGATGGAGCGACAGGATAGCCACAAGGAAGGAGAGAGATGGGGGCGTAGTCTCTGCCTGAACCTAGTTGCTTTGTCTGTCCAGTGTGGCCTAACTGTATCTAACTAAACTGTTTGGGGTAGAAAAAAAGTGAGTTTTGTTGAGAAGGGGAGAGAGCTATGAACAAAGCTTTAAAAAACAGCTTTCATTTGAGGATATTTTATTTGAAAGGATATCAATGTTTGAGAATATATCAGACTGCAGAGCCGATTGCTCCTGACTTTCGGTCACGGCAGATCTGACACTAATTTTGGCTCACAAACTAACTGGCTCTCTCAAAATACTTGAACCACATACCAGCTTGATAGAACTGTATACACCATTCTGGCTAACGCATGACTCCCAGGGGAAAAAGAAGCACAGAACTGGGAAATTCCTGACGAAAACAGGCTTTTTATATTTGCTCTTTAAAATGTGGAAAGGGGGTAGCGATTCTTCACATTTCAAGTCAGCAGAGTACTTTGCAGGAAGCCCTGAAAGGGGAGTGGGCCCTGAAGTGTCATTGGAAAAGCAAAGCCCACGTCAGCCATAAAACGCCTTTTATCAGGCTACCAGGTTTTGGATCTTACAAACATTTTTAGGCCTACCTGGTGGTCGCACATAGCCCACTGTTTATGTTCTGTTTAGTTACAGATGGTATCTTCCGTTTCACACGACCTGTATAGGCAATGTCTTGACAGGATAAGGAGTGTGGTGATCTTGTGGCAGCTACTCAATACCTGTCCTTCATCACTCACAACTGTTTCTTACTTTGACATCCTGACATTCCTCCTCCACCCTCGATGCATCCTCGGCAGATAATACTAACTATATACTAACTATACTAATACTAACTATATGATCTTTGTCGACAACTCATGGCATCACCTTAAATAAATGGTTTGTTATTTACTAATACTAGAAGAGACTTTTTTTTTGTCCCTTGCGCCCAGTGACTAAGGTGGCCACAAAGAGTACATAAGGTTTATTGCGTATGACCAATGTGGTGCTAAAATAAACACATGCCAATGGTAGAAGTAAAAAAATAAAGAATCATTGCAATCTGAGATTGCACTTACGTAAATGGTGAGAACAGAAATGATAAGGTGGTTTCTTTTTTCTGTATCATCTTGACCTGGGGGGAAAATAAACATTATTTGGTGGCTAGCTGAAATAAACTCACCGAAACAGTCACCTGAGAAAGAGATTCAAGTGATCATGAACGTTTAAGCACCGAAACATTAATGAATTGTATAAGTTCACTATAATGCAGAGAGTAACTCAGGCCCCACATTACTTTAATAATTACAGCAGTTCCACAGTCCATGTGTTATAGTGAATGTGCATCAACCAGCAAGCAGCCAAATCTATAGATAACAACAAAAAAGAGCCCTGACAAAGACTTTGGTTAAACGCAAAACTTTTGTCTGCTTTATTATGAGATCCATCTCCCGACGTGATGTGTTTGTAACAGTTTTTTATATACCTTTTCTGGCACTTGGAGGTTGGTCTAAGTGTGATTTTTCTATGATTTACCTGTGAAAATGTGTATTTTCATCTTTGGATAATAAACGGACTGTTTTTCTGATCTAGCGCACCCATACTCTTTTCTTTTTTTCTTAGAATCAATATATATGTGGGCTCAATGAAAAAGACTATGGCCCTTAGTCAGTAAGGTGTGATAAGCGCGGGTGATGTGTTATCGCATGAAAAGCCCCATTAAAGTCAATGGGACTTTTCACGCGACAGCATTTACCTGCCCTTATCACACCTTACAGAACAAGGGCCTAAACCTAAAATATGTTGAAATGAAGAATACAGCTTTACAATGCTGATGTTTTTTCCGTGATATGTTAATATTTTCCTTTCATAATTCCTTTGAAAAACATGCCTCCCCGTCAACTTTAAGCCCACGCACAAAGTAGCAAACCTATGTCTGTTCTTGAATAAGTCACTTTTTTTGTTGCTATGTTATTCATCATCTTAATGAGAAAAAAAAAGAAAAAGAACCAACAATAGTTTACAGAGCACAAGCTTTCAAACATCAAAGGTTTCTCCTCTTCAGGTTACAAAGCATGCATACTGTAACAATTGTTGGTGCACAGGGTCATTGACTCCGTATATGTGAATAGGAGATGGCAGTATGCATGCTATCCAGTAAACGAGGGGTTAACTCAGCTTGTCAAGCAGACCACAGGTGATTTGAATTAAGCTCCTTCACCTGCTTTAAAACAGAAAGAGGAAATGTCTCTGGGGCGGCAATCTCTCTCTCTGAGGCATAGAGGGAAGACAGAGGAAGTGTTAAGACAGACACAAGCTGCCCAAAGCGATCCTGTCCCAAGAGGGAAGAATAAAGCTCCCAGGTAAGGAGCCAACTGCGTTTGCTGTACTTTATTGGGCTGGAATAGGTTAACTAGCCAGCCAGATAGTTAGCCTGCACTTTTGTTTAGCTAGTACCCCGACCGGGGTTAGGATTTTTGTTTCGTTTCAATTTTAAAGGGACAGTGTACCCATTGTTTAGTTACCGTTTTTGGACAAATAAACCCATCAGCATTATTTCACCGGAAAAGACGTGTTGTCTCCTCACTTACCACGACCATCCTGTCACACGTGGTGTCAGAAGTGGGATGTCGAACACCCTGTAAAAGGGGCGGAGCTACAGATTGCGTCTGGTGGAAACTGTCCACACGGTAGCTGCCACTATGGAGGACGTTGTGAAGGCCTTAGTACACAGCACCGCTGTCCAGCAAGAAGCTAACAAACAGGGACAGGACAGCACGGCTGCACAACGCGAGACGAACCGGTTATTTGCAGCCCAGCTTGATGTTGTTGCAGACACACAGAAGCAGCTGATTGAGCAGCTGACCCAGATTAAAATGGGCTTGTCAAGTACGGCCTCGCCGCGGCCCGTCCAGGCGAACGAGTACCTACAGAAAATGACGCCGCACGATGACGTCGAGGGATACCTCAGGTCCTTTGAGCGAATCCCTTCCCGGGAAAGGTGGGCCCGCTCCAAATGGGCTGGGATTATCGCACCCTTTCTACTGGGGGAAGCCCAAAAAGCGTATTGTGACCTTGACGAAGAAGCCGCAGCAGACTATGACTGTCTGAAAAGCGAAATCCTTGCAAGGATTGGTGTGACTCCCGCAGTTTGTGCGCAGAGGTTCCATAAGTGGAAATACCAGGAACAGAAGCCGCCCAGATCCCAGTTATGGGATTTGATTCACCTAGCGACCAAGTGACTAAAACCAGAGGAACATAGCCCGGCACGGATCCTGGAGATGGTGGTGTTGGACCGCTTCATTCGAGCGTTACCCCAGGACCTTCAACAGTGGGTGGGACAGGGAGATCCCCTGTCTTGTGATGCCATGGTAGGGAGCAGTTTCTGGCTATCCGTGAACTGTCACGCCCCACTCGCACCAACTACAACCCACGTCCCAACACGACCAGTAGAGGCCAGTGCTGGCGCCAGGACATACGACCGTTCACACGATTTGAACGGATGGAAGAAAACCCGGATAGGGACAGAAACTCTAAATTTCAGAAAGGGTTTCAAGAACGAACTGGACCAATTGTTTGTTTTGAGTGTGGGGAGACGGGGCATATTAAGGCTCACTGCCCACAGTTGTGTGAGCCAATGGAGTGTGCATATGGTTCTGTGAAATCTGAATTTTGTGGAGTAGTGGGTATGACCCACGAGGGAAAATGTACCCACAACTTCCTCACCACGGTGATGTTAAATGGAAAACCAGTCTCCGCACTGGTAGACTCAGGGAGCAATATTAACTTGGTTGGAAGTTGGTTAAGCCTCTCCGGTTACCCCAGGGTGAGAAGTTGCGGGTTTTATGTGTACATGGGTGTACGCTTCCGTACACCACGACTCTGATAAAAGTAAAGGTCGAGGGGCAAGTCATCGAAACTATGGCAGCAGTTGTACCAAAGTTACCCCATTCCCTAGTGTTAGGCTGTAATTTCCCTGGTTTTGACACCCTGATCAGAGGACAGCTCACCTTGAACAATCCTACTCCAGATGAGCTTTTTCCGTTTTCAGACCCCGAATTAGTCGCCGAGGTGTCTAAGACCCCTAAGTCAAAACGAGAACGTAGGACCGAAAAAAAAGAGGTACACCCCCACCCCAGTTAGCACTGGTCACTACTCCTAACGGAGAGAGACCAGAGGGAGAAGAGTTATCCGAGACAGGGCCTGTTGAGGCTCAGGTATATGAGTTACCCGTGGAGGTAACCGACCAAACTCCCGATGAGGAAGGTTTTGGGAATATAGAACTGTCCATAACTAACTTTGGTAGAGAACAGGCTAATGATCCCCAGTTGAAAAATGGGTTTAGCCAGGCGGTAGAAGTTAATGTGGTCCCGGTAGAAGGAACCACAAAGGAATCCTATCCATATTTCTATATTAAGAATGACTTGTTATACCATGTGAGCCAAGAGGAGGGCCAAGAAATAGAAAAATTGTTGGTACCCAGTTCCTTAGTGAGGAAGGTCCTAGAGCTAGCACACTCTCATTTGTTGGGGGGTCATCTGGGCGTAGACAAGACACAGCAAAGAATCCTTAAAAGGTTTTACTGGCCAGGGATATATAATGCAGTAAAGAGATTCTGTGCCTCTTGTCCCGAGTGTCAGTTGACAGCCCCCCGACCAAGGTTGAGGGCACCATTGATCCCTATGCCTATTATTGAGGTCCCATTTGAAAGGATTGCCATGGATATAGTGGGTCCCTTGGAAAAATCTGCCAAGGGTCATCAGTACATTCTGGTGATCCTAGACTATGCCACTCGATATCCAGAGGCACTATCTTTACGTAACACTTCCTCCAAAGCTATAGCTAAGGAATTGTTACAGGTATTTTCCCGACTCGGGATACCGAAAGAAATCTTGACAGATCAGGGTACCCCGTTTACATCTAAGTTTATGCGAGACTTATGTGTAGAGCTAAAAATACAGTCCCTAAGAACCTCTGTGTACCATCCGCAAACGGACGGACTGGTAGAACGATTTAATAAGACGTTGAAGATGATGTTGAGAAAGGTGGTCGCTAGTGATGGGAAGAACTGGGACACCTTGTTGCCCTATCTCTTGTTTGCTATCCGAGAGGTACCACAGGCCTCTACGGGGTTTTCCCCATTTGAACTCCTGTATGGGAGACGCCCAAGAGAGATTCTGGATAGCCTCAAAGAAGAGTGGGAGCAACAAGCTGTGCCAGGGAAAAATGTCGTCCAATTTGTGGAAGATTTGAAAGACCGTATTGCGCATATTACCCCCATAGTCAGACAGCATCTAGAAGAGGCACAGAGGGCCCAACGGAACCTTTACAACAGACAGGCTACGGTTCGTAACTTCCGACCAGGGGATCGAGTAATGGTCCTTGTTCCCACGGCCGAAAGCAAGCTGTTATCACATTGGCAGGGGCCATATGAGGTTCTAGAACAGGTCGGCCCGGTGAATTATAAAATTCGACAGCCAGACCGGAGGAAGGTAGAGCAGATCTATCACATAAATCTATTAAAAGCCTGGAAGGATAGAGAGGTATGTCTATCCGTAGTAGCTAACGAATCCAGGAAAGGGGAGGAACCACGTGTTCAAATATCGGCAGAACTTACGCCTGAACAACACAGAGAAGCTGTAGATTTGGTAAAGAGGAACAGAGATGTCTTTTCCAGCGTACCAGGGAAAACTAGGATGGTTTCTCATGATATCGTCACCAAGCCTGGGGTAGTCATTAAGATAAGACCTTATAGAATCCCAGAAGCTAGAAGAGGGGCTATTCAGTCAGAGGTAAAGAAAATGCTAGATCTAGGCATAATTGAGGAGTCCCATAGTCAATGGTCCAGCCCTATTGTCTTGGTACCTAAGCCAGATGGGACAATACGGTTCTGTAACGACTTCAGAAAAGTAAACGAAGTCTCGAAGTTTGATGCCTATCCTATGCCACGGGTAGACGAGTTAATTGAGAAGTTGGCGAGGGCACGTTTTCTAACCACTTTAGATCTTACAAAGGGTTATTGGCAAATCCCCTTAACGAGGTCAGCAAAAGAGAAAACGGCCTTCTCCACACCTGATGGTCTATTTCAGTATACTGTTTTACCCTTTGGTCTTCATGGGGCGGCTGCAACCTTCCAAAGGTTGATGAATAAGTTGCTACACCCACACTCGAACTACGCCTCAGCGTACTTAGACGATGTAGTTATTCATAGTCCAGATTGGGACTCACATCTAGTAAAGGTTGAAGCAGTGTTAAGAACCTTTCGGGAGGCGGGTCTTACAGCCAATCCAGCTAAATGTTCAGTCGGCCTAGCAGAGGCAAAATATCTTGGCTATGTTGTGGGAAGGGGGACAGTAAAGCCCTAGCTCAATAAAGTTGAGGCCATTGAGAGTTGGCCCCAGTCCCCTTAAAAAGAAACAGGTTAGGATGTTTTTGGGCATTGTAGGTTACTACAGGCGATTTATACCCCATTTTGCAACCCGGGCTGCACAGCTGTCAGATCTAGTAAAGGCAAAGGCACCTGAGGTTGTAAAATGGAACGGTAATGCGGAGACCGCATTTGTTGACCTACGCACAACGCTCTGTAGTCACCCAGTCTTGGTAGCCCCGGATTTTAAAAAGGAGTTTTTTTTGCAAACGGACGCCTCCGAAGTAGGTCTCGGAGCAGTACTGTCCCAGTTTGTAGGGGAAGAGGAACACCCGGTCCTCTATTTAAGTCGCAAATTGTGTCCCCGCGAACAAAGATATGCCACAGTGGAAAAAGAGTGTCTGGCCGTAAAGTGGGCAACAGACACATTGAAATATTACCTTTTAGGCAGGTCTTTTACACTCATAACAGATCACGCACCACTACAGTGGATGCACAGAAATAAAGAAAAGAACTCGAGAGTTACCCGTTGGTTCCTGTCGTTACAACCTTTTAACTTTACGATCCAACATCGGCCAGGCATACTGCACGGTAATGCTGATGCACTCTCTAGGGTGCACAGTCTCGGTGCACGGGCCGCTCCACTCAGTAACGTTACGCTGGGAAGGGGGATATGTGACAGGGTCATTGACTCCGTGTATGTGAATAGGAGATGGCAGTATGCATGCTATCCAGTAAACGAGGGGTTAACTCAGCTTGTCAAGCAGACCACAGGTGATTTGAATTAAGCTCCTCACCTGCTTTAAAACAGGAAGAGGAAATACCTCTGGGGCGGCAGTCTCTCTCTCTGAGGCATAGAGGGAAGACAGAGGAAGTGTTAAGACAGACACAAGCTGCCCAAAGCGATCCTGTCCCAAGAGGGAAGAATAAAGCTCCCAGGTAAGGAGCCAACTGCGTTTGCTGTACTTTATTGGGCTGGAATAGGTTAGCTAGCCAGCCAGATAGTTAGCCAGCACTTTTGTTTAGCTAGTACCCAGACCGGGGTTAGGATTTTTGTTTCGTTTCAATTTTAAAGGGACAGTGTACCCATTGTTTAGTTACCGTTTTTGGACAAATAAACCCATCAGCATTATTTCACCGGAAAAGACGTGTTGTCTCCTCACTTACCACGACCATCCTGTCACAATACATATATAGTTTTGAAGCAAAAGGTGGCACTGTGTGCTCATTTGCATGTCACTTCCCAGAATCCCTTGCTGCAGTGGAAGCACTGTATGCTGGGTGATAATGGTGAAATGCAGGGCTGCAAACCTGTCTAAGACATGCAAATGAGCACACAGCAATATTTCAATTCATTATATATATATACAGCTCAACCCCGTTATAGCGCGATCCGCTATAACGCGGTTTTAGCATAGACCCCGAATTTAAAAAAAAAAAAAAACTCACTGCACACATTCTCACTGCACACACTCCACACTCTCACTGCACACACTGCACACACTCTCACTGAACACTCTCTCACTGCACACTGCACACACTACCAGCACTCACTGCACACTGCACACACTCACAGTGCACACACTCACAGCACTCACTGCTCACAGCGCGAGCACACAGCACAGTCTCACAGCACACTCACAGCACACAGCACTCACAGCACACTACACTGCACAGCACACTCACACCACACACTCACACCACCCCTCCCACTCCCCCTCCCTACCTTTGGTGTCGGCTGCTGAGATCGGAGCGGAGCTGGCATCAGGAGGAGGGCGGAGGGGGGTGTCGGTAGGAGGGGGGGTGGTGTGGATGCCGGTAGGGGGGGTGAGTGAGGAGCAGGCTGGGACTCGGAGGGCCGCGTGGGCTAGGCCTAAAACTGATTATGCCGTGGAGGGCAGGCGCGGAGGGCCGGTAGGTGTGGGGGCCTCAGGGGGGGAGGAAGTGGATGCCGGTGGAGGGGGATGGATGCCGGTGGTGGGGGTGGGAGGTAAGGAGCAGGCTGCGGCTGGACTCATAGGGCCGCTGCTGGGGGACGTGTAGGGCTTCCGGCCACCTCTTCCTTCCCCCCTTCCTCCCTCCCGATCAGGCACGCGGCGGCCATGGTTTTTTTTAAATTAGCGCGACCCCGGATTCTAGCGCGGTCGGATCGGGTGGCCCCCGAGGACCGCGATATAACGGGGTTGAGCTGTATATATATAAATATATATAAATAAAATGGAAATAGCCGTGTTAGTCCAGTTGCGATAGTGCAGAATAAATTAGTTCTTCAGTATTAGGTGATACCTTTTTTATTTGGACTAAATGTATATCATAGGACAAGCTTTCAAGAGTTTTCCTCTCTTCCTCGGGTCAAGCAATATATGGCCAACTACATACAGTACATTCAAACTATTTAATATACTTCTATATTTTCTAGGTGAACTGACTTATGTAAAGCTCGTAGACAGCCAGTTGCTTCAGAATGATTGTATGGAGAGAGAATTACAAGAGTACAATGATTGGCATGTTTTACATGTGTTACCTTCAACAGCAGCATGTCTACTATGTCCTCCAATAACGTACAGGACTACAATTATAAGGACTGGCATTTAGACTAATGTTCTTTGGAGCCTCGTCGGTCCTACAAATAAATGTGCTTACCTTAAACTGCTCCAGTATCTGATGTGCATTCGTAAGCATACTCTCTGCTTTGAAGAGATCACTGTTGTTAAGATATTCCACAGGTAAAACACCCTGCGAGTAATAAACACACAACGTGAGCAACATTCACTTCATTAACTGCGCAGTTTTAACATTGAAAAAGTAGAGCGATAACTGGTGTGATCATCAAGGGACCAAAATATAATGTACAGGAGCAAAATGTATGAATTAGCCTGTCAAACAACAAATGTGTTTTTGCATACAACACATGCTTCATTGGACACAATACCAAACTTTTTTTTTTGGCACTTATAAAATTCTCTTTAAAAAAAAGATATTGTGCTTGCTTAACCTGTTAGTACAAAGGACAGTCCCAGTATAATGCACTGCATTTCTTGAAATGTTTTGTTTGCAGATAAGACATCAAATTAGCAAAACTAAAAATGATCTGGTATGTTCATGATTTCATCACAGCCAATATTTCAATGCTATTCAGTTATTTTTTTTTGGTAAACATGCACTAAATCCTATAGAATTCAGAGTCTACAGACGTTAACGCAGTGACAATTGGTTTCAATGCAACACTTACACTAACAGTTTTGGGCTCCTAAATATTGTGGCTGCGACAGAGATTTGTCTTGATTATAAAATGCACAAATCAGGCTTCAATTAATCTAATGCAGTGACTCCTAACTCCAGTCTTAAAGAAACCCCAACAGGTCAGGTTTTACGGATATCCCTCATTGAGCACAGGATTCTCAATCAAAATGAATGAGCCACTGATTGAGGCACCTGTGCTGAAGCAGGGATATCCTTATGTCCTGACCTACTTGGGGCTCTTGAGGTCCGGAGTTGGGAACCAACTCATCTAATGTATATAATCTTGTAAATCTGTACACAGAAAAGTATCGTTTTGTTGAAATATGACTGCTATATTTTCAGGGGACCATATTTGCAAGAACCGGGATAAATATCGTCCATGCGCAGTCACGAGCACCAACTGCGCATGCGTGATGAGCGCTTGCCAGCCGTGCATGCACGATCGGCATTTGACAGAAGCTTATGCGCATGTGCGATCGGAGCTTGCCGGTTGCGCATGCGCAGATAAAAACCGGGACAGTGGCCAGAAAAGTTGGGACCGGGACGTCTGGTCACCCTATATATTTTGCATCTGGACAAGGGTATTTGAGGAGCTGTCATAAATACATGAGTATATATTTGTAACTCCAGACGAGGTGACATATTTTGTTATGTAGGTCAGAGGTTCTTAACCTCCAGTCTTCAAGGACCACTAACAGTGCAGGTTTAAAGTATACCCCAGCTGGAGCACAGGTGGTTCAATCAAAATGATTGGACCACCTCTGCTAGTGGGAGGATAGCATTAAAATCTTCCACTGCTAGTGGTCCAACTTATTACTAAGAAGAAGTATTTTGTGTTAAAAATAGCAGTCACCATCTGAATAATTTGCTTATTTATTTTCTAATGTTACCTAAACAAGTTGGTCCTTTGGAGCAGAGCTGATGCTTTCCCAATAGAAGGTAGTTGAAAAACCATGATCGGCAATAAATGAGAGACCCATTGCCACATAGAGACATTGCAATCATCTACTACTACTATGAATGTAGTTTAGTCGTAGCTAGGACTGACCATTTGTACTGTGGTTTATTCATAGGACACGTTTATGATATGTAATACATTACCACAGAATTCAGAGGGTATGAAACTCCAATGAGAGACGCCATCAACGGTGCCACATCAGCCTGCAAAAACAGAGCATCATCATACACAGAATTTAACATAAAAAGCACAATATATTCCCAACGGCAGTATTTGTGATGTAAGGTGCTATTGGCATCCAAGATACAGGGTATATGGGCTGCTAACGATTAGAAAAGGGCTTCAGACCCCAGTAATGTTTTTTAAGTCTCTTCTTTAATTAGAAGATGATGTGGAATTGTGAAATCATACATTAGATTTTCCGGGGTAATTCCCATTTAACTGCTTTCCAATGCATTCCTGGCTCCTCTAGCAATAAACGGGTTGCTATTTTAAACAAGATGGTGAGATGTTTAACTGTTTCCAATGCATTCCTGGCTCCTCTAGCAATAAACGGGTTGCTATTTTAAACAAGATGGTGAGATGAAAGAAATCCCCTTTGAATTACCACAGGCGGGGTGCTCATCTTCACTGCATCTTGCTATTCTAAACCCTTTTAGTGGATCATTAAAAGATAGTGCAGTTACAGTATCAAGCATTGCTCTACATATCCACCAAACACGCATTGCAAAAACCTTATTAAAGCAGGGGTTAATACCACCTAACACTTTCTTATGTTATTTTTTTAGCATTGTGGAGTCTGCTTGTTGTTTTTCTATTAGGGCTGCTACCCCTTCTGTATTCTGCAGTTGCTCTTCCTGTATATCCATTACGTTTCTGAATGTATGGCTAAGTGGCAGCTGCATTCACACTGCAAGTCAACAGGAGTTGCCATAATAACCTTAGAAATCAAACACTGGGAATAAAAATACAATTTTTATTTAAACATAAAAAGTGAGAGATGTCTGATCATCTGGTATGTTATTATGGTATGGTATGTTATTATGGTCATTCCTTCGATGATTGCTGCCAATACAAAATAATAAAAGGAGGTTTGACAATAGAGAGAAGGGCTTTCTTTAATGAAGCACTTTCACTGCCAGACTGACCAACAAGTGTAACCCCCTTAAGAGGGAAAATGAGTGAGACTTATTTTTCTATCCTTTTTTTTAAACTTAGATTTTTATTAAATTTTTCACACAGAAATAGGAAGGGGGAGGACACAAAAAGTAAAAAGGGAGGGGGGGGAACAACCATTTTGTAACAAATTTCTTACAAACAACAGTCACATTACATATCATACAATATTTGGTAAACACCATATTTTAAGTTCAGCGCTCCCAAATCTTCTCTCCTTCCGGGAGCGCAGCGCACCCCTATCCAGCATCCCAGGGATCCGAGCCCCTATCATACTACCTAGTGGTGTGGTTCAGAATTAGGTAAGTTTCTCCATTAATGGAACGTCATTGACCCTTCTAATAACCTCTCTTCTGGAGGGCGGGAGTGTCTATTTCTACACCGCTGCAACAGTGCATCTAGCTGCCGTTTGAATATGCAGAATCAATTTTTGTGTATGATGATTCAATTCTTCCTGGGTAAATTCTAGGTTTAGCCAGAATGAACAGAACTGGATCTAGTGGGATTTTTATGTCAGTCACATCTTTTATTAGTTTAAAAACTGTCCTCCAGTACGTCTGCATTACTGGACAATACCAGATATGTGCCAAATCTCCTATTTGTCCTCAACCTCTCCAACATCTATCCGAGGTCCCCGGGAACATCTGCTTTAATATTTTGGGGGTGTACTACCAACGTAACAACATTTTATATATATTCTCTTTTGTTACCGTACATATAGAGGTTTTACCAGCATTCTCCTATATATCTTCCCAGTCCTCCCTTGTTATTTCAGTCTAGAAATCCAGAGCCCACTGGTTCGTATATTTATGGTTCTGGGTATCTTTTTTAAGGGCTAGCTCCTGGTACAGAAATTATATCAAACCTCTTTGGTATTTTTTTGTTTTACATAAATCTTCAAAATGTGTACATCTAGGAAATTCCTCTTCATAGAAAAGAGTAAAAAAAAAAAAGGGGGTGAAGGTGCACAGCTAATAAATGGTGTGACATACAATGTGAATACAATGTGAAATAAACAATATTGTGGACCTTGTAAGTGTAAAACACTAAGGATGCGTCTGCAGCCTTTCTTGAGGGGTGGCTCGACACCCCTAGAACTGGAGAAAAGACAAAAGAACAGGGTGCACAACGCACATAGTGAAGCGCAATTAAAAAAGTGAATTTTACTAAAGGGTAATAAGTTCTGCGTACATCAGAATAGATAAAATCAAGCAATGGATTAGTGGGGTTACCACACAGAGGGACGGCTGGAAACGTTGCTCTTCACCCGATGTAGGGGAGGGAACAGGAGACCAGCGGTCGTCAATCCAAACAGGAGGACCCTCTGGATCCGTGGAGTACACTCCCTCCGTCTCAGGGTGATAAGCTGGTAAGTTCACAGTATTGAGTCCCGCACACAAGTCCCGTAGCAAGGCACAGCAGCCTCCGTTAGTACCACCACTGCCAAACGCCGACAGCACACCACTCCACCTCGTGGGGCGCCTGCCGATGACGTCACGGACTTCCCCTCCACTGCAGTGTCCAGAGGAGCGTCCACAGCGGCGCACAGCACACAAAACGGGAAAAGGTGTCACGGGACAGAAAGAAACAAACCAAGGGTACTCTTGGCTACAAATGGGTATAAAAAATGAGCAGAAACACATTCCAACGCGTTTCGTAACAAAAAGTTACTTCTTCAGGGAATTCTTCAGGGTGGTAACCCCACTAATCCATTGCTTGATTTTATCTGTTCCCTCCCCTACATCGGGTGAAGAGCAACGTTTCCAGCCGTCCCTCTGTGTGGTAACCCCACTAATCCATTGCTTGATTTTATCTATTCTGATGTACGCAGAACTTATTACCATTTAGTAAATTCACTTTTTTAATTGTGCTTCACTATGTGCGTTGTTCTTTTGTCTTCTCTTCATAGAAACCCTGGCACACAAAGTGTTGGACCTGTATATACCTAAACAGCTCAATTTGGGGCAGACCATACTTTCTCATTAATTCCTCGAAAGACATTAGCTTGTCTTTTTCTAATAAATCTCTGACCTCCAGAATGCCTCTATGTCTCCAAATTTCAAAATCATGACCCCGAAAACTTGGGGTAACACCCTGGATTACCGAACAGGGGCACGAGCCTAGCAGGGATCGACGTAACCTTATATTTCTTTTTTGCCATCTGCCAGATATTCAAAGTAAATCTAATTACAGTCGGCTCCAACTGTCTCCCGGGCCCCGTCCCAGAACTTTACCATAATAAAGAAGACAGTCCAACCGGGCTTTTTAGCGAGCTCTCCAGATCCACCCAGGCATAAACTCCTCTAGGGGAGTGCCAGTAAACCATTTGTTTCATATGGGAGGCTATATATCGTATTTCCTCGATTGTAAGATGCACTTTTTCCCCCCATTTTCACATGGCTGAAATAGGACTGCGTCTTACAATCGATGTACTGAAAAAATTAATAAACAAATCAGCCAGGGGGCGCTGCAGAAGAAGCCACAGCAGCTTTCAGCGTTTAACTTAAAGCTGCTATCGGTGGTTTCCCCCGCTTGCTGCTATCGGAGGTTTCCTCCTCGACTCCGCCACCTCCCCCCCGCATGCTCCGCGACTCAGACAACCCCCCCCTTGCTCCAAGTGATGGTCCCAACACAGAAGGAGCAGAGCCGTGTGTCCCGCTGCATGCCCTGTGCCTCCGCACCCCTCTCACCCCCCCCCCCCCCCCCCCGCCGCTCTGCTTGCTGGAAGTGCCGGCCCCCACACAGAAAGAGCAGTGTGTGTTCGGCTGCATGCACCACAAGCCCCCCCTCCCCCATCTGATTCTCTGTGTCTGTCTCTCTGTGTGTGTCTCCCTGTCTGTGTGTGTGTCTGTCTGTCTCTGTGTGTGTGTGTGTCTGTCTCTGTATGTCCCTCCATTCTCTCCCTCCCCCTCTTCCTTCCATTCTCTCCTTCACCTTCCCCCCCTCCCTTCCCCCCCTGCCCTTCCTTCCCTCCCCCCCTGCCCTTCCTTCCCTCCCCCCCTGCCCTTCCTTCCCTCCCCCCCGCCCTTCCTTCCATCCCCCCCACCCTTCCTTCCCTCCCCCCCTGCCCTTCCTTCCCTCCCCGCCTCCTTCCTTCCCTCCCCCGCCTCCTTCCTTCCCTCCCCCGCCTCCTTCCTTCCCTCCCCCGCCTCCTTCCTTCCCTCCCCTCAGATAAATGTGTGCTATTGTCTGCTAGTTTAAAAAAAAAAAAAAAAAAATCTACACATTTAATATAGTGGGGATTTTCCCCCAATTTTTTTTTTTATTAAATCAAGGGTGCGTCTTAGAATCGATGGCGTCTTAGAATCGATGGCGTCTTAGAATCGAGGAAATAGGGTAATATTTTAAAATATTTGGAACTGCCATACCACCTCCTTCCTTAGCATCCAACATAATTGACCTAGCTATTCTCGGTTGTTTGTGTTTCCAAATAAACTGCATCATTCGATTCTGAATTACTTTTACATTTGAGTGAGGAACAGATATCGGTAATGTCTGAAAATAGTACAAAAGTCTAGGGAGAATATTCATCATAACTGCAGTTATACGCCCTATCCAGGAAATACAATGAGAATTCCAGGCTTGTACATCTTTTTTTTTTATTTTTGCGAATAGGTCAGGGTAATTATATTTATATAATAAATTATAATCTCTGGTAAAATAAATCCCTAGATATTTCAAATGGGTCTTTTTCCATTGATAGTCAAAGTGCCGTTTAAGCACCTTCACCTCCTTTTCAGTTAACATCAAATTTAAAGCTTCCGATTTTCCCATATTTACTTTATACCCAGAGAGCTCACCAAACTCCCAAAGGGTGGACTGCAGATTCGGAAGGGACGTCAATTGGTTAGATATTTTAAGAATAATATCATCTGCAAAAATCGATATTTTCTTGCACACGTCTTTTATTTTAATCCCTTGTATATTTGGGGAGGCCCTGATAGTGGCTGCGAGAGGCTCAATTGTCAGAGCATAAAGAAGGGGAGAAATGGGGCACCCCTGCCTAGTCCCATTTTTAATTGTTATTAGGTTCCCCTCCCCACCTGGAAACTTCAGGGTGGCTGTTGGCGACTGATTAGAGAGCCCAAACTCACTGTAAAAAAGATCTGGAAAATCCAAATACATCTACTGTTTAATCTAGGAAGTCCCAACTAATCCTATCAAACGCTTTCTCCACGTCTAAGCTCAGCAGCATAGCTTTCAGTTTAGACTTATATGTCTGGTCAATAACATTAATAATTTTTCTTGTGTTGTCTAATGCCTGGCGTTCGCTCACAAATCCAACCCGATCATAGTGAATTAGTCTTGGGTGTATTGGAATCAACCTGTTGGCTAAAATTTTGCTATAGATTTTCAAACCTGTGTTAGGCTTGGGTCCCGTTGCGTCCGGCAGTGCGTGCGGCCGCGTGCGCATTCCCCATCATCACATGGTATCCTCCCGAGGCGGTCCCAGTCCCTCCTAACTGCACAGCTGACTACGTGCTGTGACGCGTCAGCCTGCTGGAGCTACAAGCTCCTTGTATTTTGCAGTGCTGATGCGTCACGTGGTGCACGCGTCAGCCAATGATGAGGGGAGGAGGGTTGTGTAAAAGCTCAGAGGTATTTATCTCTGGGAATGAAGCAGTCTGTGCTTGGTAGCAGAGCCCTGCTGGAGGCTCACAGGGGACACATGTATTTACTGCCTGTCCTCTCACTCATTTACATGCAGGGCCTGGGGGACGGGCCCCGGCTTCAGGGCAAACTAGGAGGGGGGGGTAGGGCTGCGGACGGGACTTTACAGCACCCGATCAATCTGACATATCTCCACAATGTTTTATATATTCCACTCCAGCACACAGACACACAAGTCACGGCCGCGCCCCCCCCCTCGTCATGGCCCCGCCCACCCGACCCGTTTGGTCACGCCCCCCCCCCCCCCCGCTCCAAAAAAAGTTTCCTGCAGACCGCAGATCGCGGTGCAGTGAGTTGCACGCGCCACCGGCAAGCAAGACAGCGGATGCGTGCAACGGGGCCTTAGCCTTAAGCAGTGAGATTGGCCTGTAGCTACCACAACATAAAGGATCTTTCCCCTCTTTAGGGATCACCACTATATTGGCCTTGTTATCTGTGGAGGGATTTGTTTTCCGCTGAGAAAATCATTAAATAGATCCAACAGACAAGGCCCTAAAATTCCTATAAAATTATTATAGTACAGATTTGGAAAAACCATCTGAGCCCGGTGTCTTCAATGGTTTCAAAGAACCAACCGCTCTCCCCAGTTCTACCGGAGTTATTTTTGTGTTTAAAATATTATGATCTTCCTCCGTCAATTTTGGGAGGGCACAATCTCTCAGATAGTCCTCAATCTGGGTCAAGCATGGAACTTTAGCATTCAGGGTTGAATTATCTAGATCATAAAGTTCCGTGTAGAATTTAGCAAATTCCTCTGCGATCCTTGATGGGTTGTAAGTCACTCCTCCACCTTTTATCCTAATAGCGGGAACCGAGGCCCTCACCCTGATCCCTCTAAGTTTGTTTGCTAATAGACAATCTGCCTTATCACCCTTGTCATAATACGTCTGCTAGTCCACTTAAGGGCCTTCTCTACATCCTCCAATTGTAACCTCTTAAATTCCTCCCTTGCCTGGTTCAAAATCTTATACACTTTCCTCAACGGATTTTTTTTTTTATGTGAGTGTAGCCAGGTCTCCCCAGCCTGTCAGCACCCCCCTCACCTTGCTGACGATCGCGGGTGCAGCCGAGTCAAATGGCGGCACCGCCCGGCGATCGCAGGGGTGAGGGCGGTCAGGCCCCGGCTCGGGGGTTTCCGGGGACGCGTGCGGCCGGTTGCCAAGGCCGCATGCACGTCACAGGGCTCCCAGCGCGATCGGAGCCGGGTGAGGAGGGTGCCGCCATTGCGCATCAGTTCGCGCATGCGCAGTAAGCCCCCGGCGGACCGACAGAGTCGCGCATGCGCAGAAGGTACCCTAGAGCCAGGGAACAGTTGCGTGAGGGCAGGGACCGTACAGGAGAGGTTGCGGCGGCCATTAGGGATTCGCGCAGGCGCAGGGAAGGCGCGCACGCGGCCCCAATGTAATTGCAGCCTCCACGGGACTACAACTCCCATGAGGCTTAGGGGCCAAGCACACTAGGTGCCTTAGTGTGGCCAATGAGGGCCAAGGATCTCTAGAGGGAGAAAGGAGATACATTGTTTGGGCTTGCAGCTACGCAGTCAGTTGTAGCAGCGGAGCAGAAGGGGAAGGAAGGGTGCAGGGAGCGAGTGAAGCTCCTGCATCGCATATAGGTCCCCCCTCTCCTAGGTAGGCCCCAACTCCCCACCAGGTTAGTGGGTAATTGATAGGGACGGCCCCAGTTAGGGACTCTGCCCTTAGTGAGTGCTGTCTTGTCAGAGTCACGGCTGTCAGTGCTGTGAGGTCTGGCAGGCAGGCACAGTGTTTGTGCAGCACGGTTGCTGCACGGACCAAGTAAGTGGCAGTGCGTTACTGCAGGTACTAGTTGGTTAGAGTCAGGACCGGGAAGAGCTAGGGGGGGCAAGATAGGCCAGTTAACCCCTTAGGTCCCAGGTAGGTCCTCACTCCCCAGTTTGTGGTGCTACAGGGACAGGCCCTAGGTTAGGGACCGTGTCATGTAGTGCCAGTGTTAGATAGGGATCAGCGGATGCTGCAGTTCCAGTGAAGAGGTCTGGGTGCAAGTCGATACCCAGAGATCAGAGACTATCTCCAGGGTGGGATCGCCCCTGGCGGACCCCAAGCAAGGATTCACCGGACCGGATCAGACGGGATCCAGAACGACTGATCCTTTGTGAAGTTGTTGCTGCTCCGAGCACCGGAGTGCTCGGCAGGTACTATACATATACAAGTGCACCAATGGGCCCTTAGTATAATAGTGACTGCACAGTCACCCATTGCCTCTCTGCAAGAGTGCGGGACATTGGGTGGGGTTTCTATGGGCACTGGGTGGGATCACCTGGTGTTGGGAAAGCATCCTGTGCGACGCAGTAGTGTCTCCTCTAGAGAGGGACACATGTTATTGGGTGTGATGTTATGAGTATAATTGTTATGTATTAGTTATCGTTTATTCATTCAGTAAACCTGTTATCCATAATACTGGTGTATGTGGTTTCTGGGTGGGTTCCTATGTTAGGGCCATTCTACATTTCCATAGAATCCTATATAGGTGGAGGCGCTGAAACCAAGAAACGTTCCAGAGGATTCACCCCAGGCTCTCACTAGCGGAGGCTCAGGCCTCCTGTGAGCCTGCAGGTATATGCACCACACCTGGTAACATTGCATGTTCTCCGCACACACACTAGATCTGCGATTGGGGGGGGGAATACCCGTTACATGAGCTTTCTAACTTTATAATTTTTCCCGTTAAATATTTTTGTTTTTCCATTTTTATTCTCTTTCTGTATGATACTATTGAAATAAGCCATCGTGGCCTTATGTGCCTCCCATAGAATCGCTGTTGATTCTACAGACCCATTGCTAAACCAAAAAAAAATTTTTAAGTGAAAAGTGAAATTTTGTGTGCTATCTCCGGATAGTTTAGTAAAGAATCATTCATTCTCCAATGAAATTATTGAATCTTTGCGAATGGTGGGTTAACAGGATTGCCACTGGGGCGTTGTCCGACCACGTGATAGGCCCTATATCTGAGTGGACCAATACTTCTAGGAAATTTGGAGATACAAAAATATTATCGAGTCTAGAATACGAATCGTGTGGGGCGAATAAAAGGAATAATCTCTCTGCCCTTAATGTGAGCAGCGCCAGGCGTCCAACAGTCCAAATCCTTTAATTAGCAATCTAAATGTCTTTGCTACACTGTATGTCATTGCAAAATGAGAATGCCCTGGATGTGTGGACTTGTCCATATCTGGGTCCGGTACCATATTAAAATTGCCTCTTAAAATATATAACTGTTCTCGATTATCTCCCATTGACTCCAATGTTACCCATAGAAAATCAATTTGTCTCTCGTTAGTCGCGTATATGTTCACTAGTGTAATATCTAGATCTGAGAGAAGACCATAGACAACAAGTGACCTCCCTCATTGGTCTCTCTTGACCTCCAGAGTCTGGAATGGGATACCCTGTTTTATCAAAATCGTAACCACCCTTTTCCTACTGGTAAAAGACGAATAAAATGCTATAGGGCATTTCCTGCTAAAGGTGTTTAGGGGTTCCTTGGTATCGAAATGCGTCCCTTACTGAAAAACAATATCCGCTTTCAGTTTTCTGAATTCTTTTAGGGCCAATCTACGTTTACCATTACTATTTAAAACCTTAATATTCAGGGACACTAATTTCAATGGGACTTGGCTAGTCATTCCCGGTGTCATATCTCTCTCTCTCTCTCATGCGAAAGTTGTACTTGTACTTAGTCTGTACTTAGTCTGGCCTGGCGGGCATATGGCTCTTCTGGGGGCGTCCTGACATCGGGCATACAGGTCTCCCTCCCACTCCCAGCCTACCGATCGGACCTATGCCGTGATTTGGTCAGAATATAGAAACTTAACAAATACAACAATTCCTACTTATTCTGCACTACATAAACATACAGCATATAACTTTTCCTACTATGATACCACTATAAATGTATAGAGTCTAAATAATTTCAGGTAGAGTTTGCCCTTGTCCTTTGATGGAGCGTGTCGTTCTTTGTGTCTGTAACCTGGGTGCAAGTGTGGTGTCCAACCCCTCAAAATTCTCTGTCCCTTCATAGTCCTAGGGCCGAGGCCCACTCACCAACCACACGTGTCCCTAGTATACTCATTCCCCAGCTTCATCAACATATCATCTGCGACAGATCAGGACTCTGGCCTTGAGCAAAAGACCCCAGGTCACAGATAGAACCATCCCTATAATAAAATATAAAAAACAAAAAGGGGAAACAGATTTCTTTGCGTCGTTTTGTGTTGCCTGACCATCGGCAAGGGAAACCGCTTCGGACACGAACTCAGAGAAACCCAACGGGGCCTCTCCAGAGGCACCGCCGGTCTTAATTCTTTCATCTCCGGGCAATTGCTCACTCGATCGATCATCCTCCGTATTCTCACTACGAGCTCCTTGTTGTCGTCTGATCTATCTTTGGGGCCAAATTTAGAGCTGATAGAAAAAGAGCAGATTCCTTAGGATAATGGAGCGAGATCTGTTTGCCCTCGTGGTTGACTATAAGACGGAATGGGAAGGCCCATCGATACAAATCCCTTTTTCCTGAACTATCGCTGTTACCGGGCGCAGTCCTCTTCATCGATCTATTGTCAGCCTGGACAGGTCCTGAAAAATCTAGATAGAGTCGTTTTCGAATTCAACCGAGTCTCTATTTCTGCATCCCTTTATAATCTTTTCTTTGGTTGTATATTAATGGAGCCTTAGGACCACATCTCTGCTTTTTTTGGATCGTTAAATCTCGGTCCCAAAGCTCTGTGAGCTCTGTCCATCATAAGTTCATTGTCTTGTAGTTGGGGATATATTGACAGGAAGAGCCTTTTAAGATATGGCTGCAGTGGTTCCGCAGACACTGACTCCGGGATATGGCGGATCTGTAGGTTCTACCTTCGTTCCCTTTTCTCAAGATCATCCATACCATCTCGCATAGCCCTCATCTTCGCTGAGACGCAGGACCTCATCATCCATATTTACTTGGTTGTGTAAGGCAACGTCCATTTTATTTTCCAGCTGCGTGGTTCTCTTAGCCTGTGAAGCAACCTCTGAGTTAAATTCTGCTACAGCTCTGTCCAGAGCTGACTGGAAAGACACTTGCATTTCTCTAAGTATACATTGCAGATCCTGCTTTGTGATCACTGTGTCTTCCTCTGCAGTGACTCTCTCTCTCAGCAGCAGCTCTCACCTCTGATTCTTTCACTGCAGTGTTCCTGTTTGCTGGGTTTATCAGTGTTGCTCGTCTCTTCAGGGCTTCTCCTTCTGTTCCAGCATCCTGCTTTTCTGGGGTTGGTGCTGCGCGCTCTCGTGCGCTCTAGATTGGCACCATCTTTATGTTTCCTCCCCTTGTCAGCCGTCGCCGACTGAACCCATCCAAAACGGGAGAGATCCGGGGTCCCCGGCTTCCCGTCGTTCTCGTGGGACATCTCCGCTGCTTCCCCGCCTGCTGCAGCGGTCTGTGGCTTGGGAGAAGGGGCCGATCGAGGGTAATATTAAATTATATTGGTGGAGTGCATGGAGCTATCCTAGCAAAAGTGCATTCGCGATGATGTCACGCGCGTCCCCCGAGACATCTTGTTCTTTCTCTACTGGCTTTCATTGAGTTGAAGCAATGTTCAACAGTTATTCATTTTGTCACGAATCCCCTACTGCGGCTGCCCGCCATTTTGTCCTGGAAAATTCTATCCTCCGTGGAAAATTGAAACTGAAATAATCAGAACTGGAATCCAATCTTATAACACGGAACCAGGTTGGCAATACTGGAAAAGCAGGCATTGAGAGAAAAATGCAAAGATCAATTACACAAAATGAAGATGTGCAGAGGAAAGAGAGAAAAATAAAAGAAATCCATAAGCCTGGAAAATGGTGCTTGCATGTGAGATGGACGTTTCTGTTAATGAATAAAGGCACCACAAGGACAACTCTGGCTGTTAATGACAGAATTGTGCACTTCTGGCACACCCTGACTATTAGAAGCCACACTGAACAGCAATGACTTTTCAGGGGATGACAGTAGCTAATCATTTGTGGAGTTCTGTTGTATAATGAGAAGGAGCACGGATAGGACACTGATTAAGTCAGACATGTAATAATATTGCATTGTTTGTTTAATATGGTAATTAGCATAATTGTATATGTCCTTGTAACAGGATTAAATACAGCACCTTTTTTTTGTTATATATAACTAGCTGATATACCCGGCGTTGCCCGTGATGTAATGTTCTGGCTCCCCCATCCTCCCTCTCAACTCCCTTCCCCCCTTCTTCACAGCTGTTCAGAGCTGCGCCCCGCTCCCCCCACTGTTCACAGCTCCGATTCCCCCCCATTCAATGCTTTGTTTCCCACCTCCCTGTCCCCCGTTCACAGCTCCGTTCCCCTCTCCCTGTTCACAGCTCCGTGCCCCCCGTGTGTTTGGCAGCTGAGCTGACTGAGGGGGTAAGTGTGTGTGTGTCTGTCAGTCAGTGAGTGTGTGTGTCAGTCAGTGAGTGTGTGTGTCAGTCAGTGAGTGTGTGTGTGTCAGTCAGTGAGTGTGTGTGTCAGTCAGTGAGTGTGTGTGTCAGTCAGTGAGTGTGTGTCAGTCAGTCAGTGTGTGTCAGTCAGTCAGTCAGTCAGTGTGTGTCAGTCAGTCAGTCAGTCAGTGTGTGTGTGTCAGTCAGTGAGTGTGTGGTCCCCCCCCCGCGCGCATCTGTGTCGGCAGCGGGTGGGGAGGTGAGGCGCTGCTGAGAAACGGTGTGGTGGGGGAGAGGCGGCTGGAGGCGGCGGCAGTTTCCCGACACTACCCGCATGCTGCTGCTGGCCGGGGCTCGGGTGAGCCTGGTGGATTCCCTGGGGGGAGGTGAGCTGGGAGGGTTGATGGGGGGGGAGCCGGTGGGGAGGTTAGCTGGGTGTAGAGGAGTGTGTGTGTCTCAGTTGGGTGAGGCGAGCTGCGGGTGAGGAGAAGAAGAGAGTGGCAGTTGGGTGACGTCATGGAGCCACCAATCTGATTGGCCAGAGGCTGAGGACCAATCAGATTCACCACATTTAGCACCAACCTCACAAAATTCAATTTTATATATATAGATGAAAATGTTCAGAACGTGCAAAATGTGTGCAAGGAACAAGAACGTAAAATATGTTGTGCGCTGTAAAAACAATGTCAGGTTGCAATGCATCTATACGCAAAACAAAACAACAGCTAATATTCCTGTAGGCAGGGGCGCGCAAACTTTTTTTGCTGCGCCCCCTCTGCCTGTTCTGCTCCAGTGGTGCGCCCCTCCCCTTTACCTAGCGGGGTCATGTGACGTCACGTGACGTCATTTGACGCATGTGACGCCATGTCACATGACCACGTGGCGTCATTTAACGCCACGTTGACATGGACACGAGTCCTGACTCTGGCAGAGTGAAGGTAAGTTTAGAGTTGCAGGGTACTCACGCAATCCCCCGGCATTTAATTTTGCCCCCCTCCCCCACTTGCGCACCACTGCTGTAAGGTACTCCTTTGAGACATTTGCAACAATATATTTGCAAAGGCTTACATTTTTTACATGCATTTATACAAATCAATTTATTTGTTGACGCTGAACCATAAAACCGAATGCAAATAGGGACTATGCCAAATCAACCTCTAATGTGTCTAGAGATGGCATATTTATCATGTTACAAATCATAATTAAACATTCAAAGCACACAGCATAGAAAATATAAGCATACTGTATAAACTATGCAAAGGTAACTGAGGATCTAAGGTAATTAAACAATCTCTAAGGACCATTCCTGCTTTGTTATGATGTCACAGAAAACAGTAACAATTTTTCCCCTATGCTTCTCGCTCAACATACTGTATACTTTTATGATCCTTAGCCATTACAGCTCAACCCCCTTATAACGCTGTGCTTGGGGTGCAAATAACCACATGGCGTTATAAGCGGATCGCGTTAAAAATAATGTACAATTGTATGCAGTGTACTGTAAAGTATTAAAGATTCCAATAATCGTGTTGTAAAGTATTCATAAATACGAAAATTGGGAGCCACGCTTGCATCGCATTATACGCGGATTCGCGTTTTAACGGATCGCATTATAACGGGGTTGAGCTGTACTTGTAAAGCACTAATTTCACAAAATTTGGAAACAAAATCTTGTGCGAATGCAAAACTTTGTTTTTTGATGGGTAAGTAGGGCTGCTGACCCACCAATAATTCTGTACTCAAGACTTGACAGCAGGGTGTTTCACCTTCATTCTGAAGTACAGGATAGATTCCCATTTTACCCTGTGTTCCTCATCTTCTCTACATGGGGGTTTCAAGAAGCCCTGACAATTTATCTTTCAGACCTCTCTTTAGCATAGCGGGATAGTGGCACAGTACACCCTACAAAATGAATACTGTATCTGTAAGAATGTATACAGGAAAAGAACCCTCTAGAGAGGAAAGTGGAGCACAGCCCAGAGACAAAAAAAGCAGGAACCAGCAAACTAGAGGTTAAAAACTCCTTTAATGATCCAAAAGGGGGGAGACACCATAAAAATACACCAACCACCCACACCAAGCCCCAAAGGGCTTTGCCCAAAACGCGTCAGAGTGGGTGGTTGGTGTATTTTTATGGTGTCTCCCCCCTTTTGGATCATTAAATGAGTTTTTAACCTCTAGTTTGCTGGTTCCTGCTTTTTTTGTCTCTGGGCTGTGCTCCACTTTCCTCCCTAGAGGGTTCTTTTCCTGATCTTCAATCAAGATGGATGCACGCCTACATGGATTCCCTGCTCCTTCCAGCTGTTATCAACAGGGAGTGGACTTTGATATTATACTTATTGCATTACCCATATTGTTCTGTGACTTTATTTGAGTGTGGTTGGGGAAAAGGGGGTCCTTAGCCTTTGGTTTTGTGTCCCCCTACTACCCAATAAATCCCACTTTAAGATTTAAGCCAAATTGGCAGTCACGTGCTTATGAACTCTTATTGGGATGACAACATTGTCAAGTGCTCTTAAGGAGTTATACATAAGTTTCATACTAGGAATCCGATGTCCTTAATGTTATGAGATCTGCTATATCTCTGGATTTCTTCTGTTGCACCAATCTTGGACTATATGTTCTGTTTCTTGAACAATGTATACAGTATGTGGTCTCATCAGCCACCACAGCACTACCAACACTCACTTACTGTATCTAAGGGGAGCACGGAAGGAAAACCGTCTGAACAGAAGGGTTTAGACTCTCATGATCGACCAAATCACTTGGACTGTCTCAATCCGCAAAACTGTCTCAGCCTGGCTTGATGTAAATATGTGGATGGAGTCTCACACTTGCATATCAAAATGTTTCCATTAAAATTACAATTTAACTTAGGAACCACAAATCTCAAGAATTTGGGTCACGTACCTGGTTGACATCAAGCCTCGTCAAGTTTTCCAGCTCCCATTCTGAAAGACATGCAAGACCATTGCCATAGCATAATTACATGTTATTTATTTTTAATATGTGATCTGCAGATTCTACATGGGTAGAAACATAAAACGGGACAGAAAATAAAAGTCATTTAGCCCACAGTTCCATGCACACTTAGAAAAAGCAAACCTGGCTAGGCTGGAAGTGTGTAGGTCTACCATACCTTCTATTTCAACTTTGGAGCTCTTTACTGTAGTTTTGAATAACAAAAATATATAATAATTAATAGATGGACTAAAATGTTCACACTATGTTGCAAAGTTGATATGACCTAACAGTTGGTTGTTAGTTTTGAAGGCGAGTGTTAGAGATTAAAAATGAACATTATTATTATGCCCCACAGTTTGAGTATGCATTATGACTCAGAACCCTCTTATCAAACATGAATCTGCTGTAATATATGGCATTGCTATGTATGACTGCACACTTGAAGAACAAAGGAAAAAAAGCATAAGCTCCATTTCTTCAAAGGAAAACGAGCCTAAGTAAATTGTGAACAGAGTGCAGCACAGTGATGCTTAATGCTGTTATATCAGGCAGAAACTTCCTTTTCAGTGTTGTTAAAAAAACAATCCTCAAGTATGTTCCCATCACTCACAAAAAACATATCTCATCAATTCCCTGTGAATCACTGGGTGGTACATTAAATGTCCCGGGCTGTTTTGTCTACTGATAATAATGCACTTCACAAGGTGGATTGTAAGTCTCTAAGATTTATTATGTGATTTCTAAGATTTATCAGCACTTCACAAAAAGCAGGAAGAACATGAATATACTGTTAAACGATATGAAACTTTTATTCTTGGATTATACTCTGAGGATAAATGTGTCTAATCAATGATAAATCTAATGACCAGAAACAATAAGTGCAGACAACAAACAATACACAGCTGGTGCAGCACTGAAAAGTTCACCCTCCACTTGGGGTAAGTCCAAATGTCTATAAAAAGTTCAAGAACGTGTGCTCCTTACTATGACAGACAAACTCATATGGATCATATAAGAGGAACAAAAAAAATGGGACGAGAAGACAAGAGAAGCAATAGTGCAATATGTTCTAAAAGTATCAAATATACTGTAAAGCATTCCATGGTCTCACTCACAATTTACACATTCTTTAAGGCATGGTAAGGTGTCCGGAGTCTCTCTTTCCAGCCCCCCTCTCGAGTCATGGTCCGACATGGGTTCCTGGGTTTAGTTGAGCTGCAGACTTGGTTTCCCCGTATTCCCGGTCAGCGTTGGATCACTTAGCTCTTAGTTGTGCTGTTCTGCCAGCGTTCGCATGCGCACACTGTCCTTCCACTCTCTCGTGCTGAACGTGCTGAACGTGTACTCCTGCGACATCAGTGGGAGCTGGAAACACCCTCCGGTCAATCCTCTACCTCTCCACTCCCACACATTTTGCCAGATTAACTCCGCTTCATCAGGGAATGGTAGCTCAGTCCTGATCTAACCCTCTTATAATCTTTATCCTAATTGGAAAGCGCTGTAGTTACTGATGTTAAAGCTTACTCTTGTATATTGTGAAAAAAGTGATAAAGGCGCGAACAACTTAAAAGAAAATGTGATAAAATTAAAATTAAAATATAAATACAAGTGTTAAGGTGATGAAAAAGATAGTGTTTTTACACCCAGCTCAAAACCTCCTGGTGGGACCTGTTTTACGGGTTCCAACGGTTAAAGCAGTATCTCAAACAATCCAGGGGGAGCATATGGGGAAAAGAAAACAAATGGTACACAAATAAGTGCAGACGTAATGAATTCAATGAATTTTCAGAATGTGTCTTGGCTCATATGATTAATCTACTCACAGGACGTTTTTTTGGTGGTACAAGCTGTAAGGCATGTCGGTTCAAGTCATCAAATACAACTAAATTTGGTTCTAATGTCACAGGTGAAGTCTTTGATATTGACACTTTTATAACTTGCAGGACAGACCATGTAGTCTATCTGCTGGAATGTTCCTGCAAGTTACAATACATAGGAAAAACTACTAGACCTATAAGAACTAGGATTATTGAACACCTGAGTGGCATTAAGAGAAAACTTATAAATCACAGCATACCAAAGCATTTTACAGAATTTCATGGTGGAGAACCGACTTGTCTTAATTTTAAGGCCATTGAACATGTGTTACCACACTGGAGGGGAGGTGATAGGGGATCAGAACTACTCAAAAGGGAAACCTTTTGGATCCACCGCCTTAAGACACTCACTCCAAGGGGTTTAAATGCTGAGATAGATCTTGCACCATTTTTGAGCTTACTCTTGGGCAGGGGTTCCGAACCCCACACTGTGATCTCATGCGTGTCCTGGCTGAACAGCACAACTAAGAGCTAAGCGATCCAACACTGACCAGGACTGCGGTGTAACCGTATCTGCAGTTCGCTAAACCCAAAAACCCATGTAGGAACCTGACTCGAGATTGGGGCTGGATAGAGACTCTGGACACCTTACCATGTCTTAAAGCAGGGGTGCACACATTTTTTCCCCCTGCACCACCCTGCCTGCTCTCCCTCCCTGCTTGCGCACCCACTTACCTCTGGCGTCAAATGACGTTGCGGGGTCACGTGACGTCACCATGGTAACAAGAATATAAGATGTGTATCAAATTATGTATCAAGATGATGGAATATACTCCATAACAATAGCAAAAAGTGTCATTTAGCACCATCAGCAAATGTATGTCAAGTGTTATTTGGATTTCCTACAACTGATTTCTTGAACAAAGGTTAATTATTTAGATCTAGTGTGTTTAAATGACGCAGGGTGAATAAAAATACTCCATTTACAGAAGCAAACATTGAAATATAGCATTACTGTACATCATTGTTTTTTAACCCTATCCTTACAGACAGACCACATTTGCGGATAGCCAACTATAGGACCTGAAACACCCCTGGACTTTACCCTCAGAGGATTCTGGGTAACAAGGGCCACTGTGATTGTTTATAAGAAGAGAGACTGTTTAAACCTTGGCCAGTGGGAACCGGCAAGGAATTAGTTAATGTCTCAAAGAAACAAGGTAGCATAAATAAAGCAAAAATTCAGCTATGTAGCCAACCTTGGAGTTCCTGATACAAGACAGAACAGCAAAACTTTTAACATGCATCCCACACAGCAAGGCCCAGCAACAGATAACACTAAACAAAGAAGATACAGTTATAGAAGATGGGAGGTATTTGGAGCATGCACAGAGAATGCTAGATGAAATAATGATTAGTGTGACAGCTTTTAGAAGGTATAACAAGTACGCCCTGAATAAGATTCCTTTGTTTAAAAACCAAAGAGTCTGTCCTCATCACGAGGACAGAGCTGTATCCTAATTGCTTGCTGAGGCTTAAAGAAAACTAAATCTACGTTGAGAAACATCTGTGTCAGACTCTACTTCCTTCACCAACCATTATTTTATTTATTTAAAACCTATGTGCAGTGTCCCCTCAATTGCATTGGTCAAACCTAAAGCCACTCATTGACTCAACTGAAGCACATAGAAAGCATAGCAATATACTAGAACGACATACGTGGGCATAAACATGAGATTGGCTGTTTTGGGTCATTAAAAGTTAACATAATAATGCCCATTTCTGACCTTTGGTAATGGGCCCATCTTTGAATTTAAAGTCATGAAAATGTACTGTAATGTTCCTTTTTCGTGAAGATGTTCCAGAATGTAACTTCTCCTACATTTTTTAAACTCTGCTGAATTTATTGGGCTGCTTTCATAAATATTCAAAAAACACAGAATATTCTGGCTGAAATTAGGCACGATGCGGTGTCGTCTGTCACTCGTTCTGGCCATAACAGTCATCCAAGTCAATAGTACAGTAGTTACCACCAGAACAGGCTCGATATCCCACATCACACTTGATAAATCTCAGCCCTAGTACCTTTTGATGGGAAGTGATACGTAGGTAATAGTTGTGGGACTACATACGTTTTGAGGTGTCGTCAACGTTTTGCAATTGCACGTTCCTTGGATAATGCACTCCAGCTCCCCAAACAACCAATGGTGTCAAGGTCTCTGAGGGGTGACCAGCTCCATGAGACCCTGCAGATACAACATTATAGGATCAATTTATTTGTATCATTAACAGT
Source organism: Ascaphus truei (assembly GCF_040206685.1). Taxonomy (NCBI): domain Eukaryota; kingdom Metazoa; phylum Chordata; class Amphibia; order Anura; family Ascaphidae; genus Ascaphus; species Ascaphus truei. Next base: position 204,647,229 of record NC_134484.1, on the reverse strand, counting down.
TCTCTACGACTACTCCACTACGGGGAATTTTAATAATAACTTTTGTATATATTTTTAACTATTACTGTTATTATATTTTGATCTTAATAAAAATTTATTATTTTCAGTTTCTATATTACCTATCCCTTAGTGGTTATGTTATTGACCTAGAGGAGGTATTTCTTGATGGGCCACTGTTGCCATAACATTAATCATATTGGCATTGAGTGCACTGTGTTAGGGGTTTCTTTCTGACTCTTCTTGGGTCAAATCTGTATGCTATATATCATATACCTCTATGCACCTGCTGCTATGTTTTCTTAGGACTACATTATAGGAGAGCGGTCTGATTCATTTGGTTTATAGCAATACTTAGCAGCAATCTTTAACTGAATCCCAAATGTCTCTACATGGAAGCTATGAAATTATAACATAAGGGAGGTTTGTAATGTAGTATGCTATATATTCATCCTCCTAAGGGCAGTACAAACAACACAGGGGCATCCCTTAAGGTTGGAGGAGAGGAGATTTAACCAGCAACAAAGGAAAGGGTAGTTACAATGTGGAATTCATTACCCATGGAGACTGTGATGACACATACAATAAATATCTTCAAAAAATGGCTGGACATCTTTTTTTAGAAAGGAAAAGAATACAGGGATATACCAAAAAAGTAAACATGGGAAGGATGCTGATCCAGGGAGTAATCTGATTGACAATATTTGGAGTCAGGAAGGAATTTATTTTTCCCCTTATGAGATATCATTGGATGGTATGTCACTGGGGGTTTTTGTTTGCCTTCCTCTAGATCAATAAGTAAGTATAGATATAGGATAAAGTATCTGTCATCGAAATTTAGCATAGGTTGAACTTGATGTACGCATGTCTTTTTTTCAATCTAATCTACTATGTAACTATATGCATCACCAGCTGTTACTAATGGTTTCATATTCAGGCTTATAACTTCTGCGTGTGCAGCGATACGTGAACTTTACAAAAACCCCACTGTAGATGTTATGTTGCTTTTACCCATGCACTGCTATGGGTAGTAGACAGCAGAGTGACTCAAGAAAATGTCATTTTTTTCTCCAATTGAAAAACAGCGCATTGTATCATGTGTTTTTCTTCAGCTGATGTTTTTACAAGAGAAAAGAATGTTTTCACAAAAGGAGAATATCAGTGAAATAAATCAAAAATCGACAAAATATGTATAAAAGAGTTAACAATAACCATACTATACACACGTGAGTTTGCTCACCCCAGTCTGTCATCCCATGGTCAGAGGTGAAGACAAAGGCTGTTTTAGCATCATTTCCATAAAAGTCTTCAATCAGGGCAACCATTTCTTTGACTCCTTCATCGACTTTCTTCACATTTTCTTTGTACTCCCTATTTCAGGAATTGATCAGAAAACAATTCATTGAAATGACAAGCAGATAAGAGGAAAAAAAGGTGCATTAGGTTCAGCTTTCACCATATATACTCGTAGGAAACCTAGAGATGAATATTCTGTCTCATGGAAAGATCTGAGGATGTTTGAAGACAAGTATGACCTTCTTGTCCCATCTATTTGCTGAAGACTATGTTACTGTGTGAACACGAAGGTGAATTCTCCAGGAAAGTAAATGCCTCACGTTACAGATAAGGAGCAGTATAGTAGGGGTTTCTTTTCTGAATTAGGGGTAAAGTATGGTGTGTTTCTGCATTGTCTGGGAATTTATTATGAGACAGTTGTAATGGAAAAGTAAAGAGAGAATATATATACATATATATATATACATATATATACACACATACATACATGTAGAGGTATCAGTACCGTGTTAGCCGAGCTTCAATAATCAATTTCATTGTAACATCGCCGGAAGAACATTTTTGATTTACTTACCTGCGTGCTGTCCCTTGATGTCGTGTTGCAACCGGTATCGTATGGTCTATATATATACATACATATATATATATATATATATATATATATATATATATATATATATATATATATATATATATATATATATACATACATACGTACACACACTCACACACACTTTTCTTGTAGAAAAAAAATCTTGTGGTATAAAACTTATACTACCACAGAGAATAACTGCTTTAAAATACCAGCATGTCATCTGTCAGTCCCTGTCAAATGTGTGTAATTGACGTGCTAAATCAAAATGTCAACACCAATATGCATCAAATTAAATCATTGATTAACTGTTGTTTTCCCTGCATATGTTCATGAGAACAGACATGTGGGGCCAACCACAATTTAATAAAAGTCACAGGCATTAATGACTCACTGGAATATCATCAAAAATAAACAGGCAGAAGCTGTATAAATATAGTGTATGAAGAAACCCAAATTAAACTATGAATATTGACATTCTTGGGGGGGGGAGAAGCATTTTCAGTGCACTTACAATGCTGGAGATGCCAGTGTAAGTTTCCCAATCTAAATAGACCAAAGTAGAGCTATAAGCTATGTGACAATAAGCAAAGACATATCCACATATACGTATATATGTCTTTATTTATATAGCGGATTCCATGTGCATAGCGCTTCACAGCAGTAATACACGTGACATAATAATAATAGAACACATAATGGGAATAAGCGCTTCAGACATAAAAGTAACATTACTGTAGGAAAACTAGTCCATGCCCCGAAGAGCTTACAATCTAAGTGGGGACAACTTACAGACACAGTAGAAGAGTTTTAAGAAAAGGGCGTCTGCATGGGGGTCATGGTAAAATAATCTGAGATGTATAGTATCCGCCAAGGGAGCTACCCATATGCTTTGTTGAAGAGGTGTGTTTTAAGATGGGTCTTAAAGGTGGAGAGAGAGTGCTAGTTGGATATTGAGGAGAAGGGCATTCCAGAGATGCGGGGCAGTGAGGGAGAAACATTTTAGGTGGGAGAGGGCTTTAGATACAAAAGGGGTAGACAGGAGACATACTTGAGTAGAACGCAAGAGTCGGGATGGTGTATAGCAAGAAATTAGGTCTTAGATGTAAGGAGGGGCAGAAGAGTGTATCGCCTAAAATGAGAGGAGGAGAATTTTGTAAGTAATATGGGATTTAATAGGAAGCCAGGAGTGATTTCAGTAGGAGAGATGCTGAGACAGATTTAGGAGTTTAAAGTTATTCTAGCAGCAGCGTTTAGGAAAGATTGTAGGGTAGACAGGTGATGGGCAGGAAGGCCGGACAGCAGGAGGAGGGGTTACAGTAGTCGAGAATGAGGTCCGTTGTTAGACTTTTAGCAGTAGAGCGACAGTGGTAAGGGCATATATTTCAAATGTTACGGAGGAAAAAACAACAGGTTTTAGGTACAAGGTAAATGAGAGCACAATGTGAAGGAGTCAAATGTGATCTCTAGGCAGCATACTTGTGATGCTGAGTGTATGATAGTGCTGCCAAAAGTAATGTAGAATGGGCAGTAGGGCCAGGCTTTGGAGGAAGTATAAAGGAGATTCATCTTTGGCATATTAAGTTTGAGTCAGCGGAGGGCAATCCGAAATGATATAGCGGAGAGACATTCAGAAAATGTGGTCTGTACAGCAGGTGTAAGGTCTGGAGTTTACCTTTAGAAAGGCAAATTTGTGTATTATCTGCATAGAGGTGATATTTGAACCCAAGAAATGTGAAGGTCACCTAGAGAGAATGTGTAAATAGAAAAGAGAAGAGGTCCCAGAACAGACCCATGGGGTACCCCCACAGAGAGATCAACAGAGGAGGATGTGCTGTTAACAAATGAGACACTGAAAGTACAATGGGAGGTTAGAGATCCAGGATAGAGCTCTGTTATGGATACCAAGAGTATGGAGAATGTGAAGGAGAACAGGGTGGTCCACAGTATCAAAAGCATGCAGAAGGGTTGAGTAATATGAGTAATATGAGTAATATGAGCAGAGTATAACGACCTTTATCTTTTGCAGCATGGAGGTCATTAGTTATTTTGGTGAGGGCTGTTTCAGTGGAGTGTGCAGTGAGGAAGCCAGGTTGTAGAGGATCTACAGTAGGAGAGGATAGGAAGTAAGAAAATGGAGCAGGCAAGAGAATACAAGGAGTTCAAGGCATTTAGAGCCAAAAGTAAGGAGGGAGACCGCATGATAATTAGAGAGACAGGTAGGGTCGACTATCCAGATTGGAGGGAGGAGTTTAAAATGTGTGTGGACATAGGGATTAAAGTAGGAGCAAGAGGTTTGAGGAGATGGGAGGGAATGGGGTCAAGAAAGCAAGTGGTAGAGGGAGAAGAGGAAATCAGTAGCAACACGCCCTCCTCTGTCACAGAGGGGAAAGAATCAAGAAAGACAGGAGGAGAGTTAGGAAGAGCTGGTGTAAAATATGAGTTGGATACAGAGGGAATGTCTTGGCGAATGGAATCCACATTTGTCTTGAAATAGTCAATGTCCTGAGGTGAAATCGAGGAAGAAAGACAGGTAACAGACTGTGGTCTGAGTAGAGAGCCAAAGACAGACAAGAGGAAGCATTTGTTAGATTGGCGAGTGTTGATTAGTGACAAAAAGTAGGCTTATTTAGCCTGGGAGAGGGTTTAGTTGAAACAGGATAGGATACGTTGTAGTGAAGGAAATCTGCGAGAATATGAGATTTCCTCCTGAGGCATTCAGAGGAGCAAGTGCCAGAGCGAAGCATGCGTGTGTTGCAGTTTAGCCAGAGTCTGCGATTAGAAGGGCGAAAGTGGCAAAGAGAAAGAGGGGCATGTAGATCAAGAGAGGAGGATAGGGCAGAGTTGCAGTTCATGACCAGGTTGTCAGAGTCTGCAGCAGAGCAGAGAGCAGAGAGGGAGGAGTGCAAAGTGGAGTCAAGAGCCGGTAGATTAATGAAACATAGGTCTGGGCAGAAACGAGGGGTAGATAGAGGTGGAGAAGGAGAGAAGTGAGAGAGAGAAAATTAGATTAGATGATGGTCAGAGAGAGGAAAGGGGGAAATGGAGAAATCAGAGAACTTTTTTTGTTTACACGAGGTCCAGGTAGTGGCCATCCTTGTGGGTGCTGGCTGCAGTCCATTGGTTAAGGTCAAAATAAAAGGTTAGAGAGAGAAAGCAGGAAGCCCAAGGGAGAGAGGGGTCATCAATATGGCAGTTCAAGTCCCCAAGGAGAAGAAAACAAGAATCCCCCCTGTCTTCCCACTCCTGTATGGTTACCATGTTCACAATGCAATCTTCTGAAGTGAGTGCATATGAGAAGTAATGAAATGTTGCACGTTCCAGTAACGTTATTATTCTGGTAGCACTAAAACTAAAGAAATTCTGGAGGAAAAAGCCTAGACACTAGAACAAGAGACACATTGAATTTAACAGCAGAACGCCCCACACCTAGTCTGTCTATTTTCCTATCTGCTGTCAAACATCAGACCCAATTTGATCCTTGGCTTTCTTTGATTTTTAGCCTTGCGTTTATCCCAAACATTTCTTTATTCCCTTAATGTATTAACCTGCACCACCTCTGTCGGGAGGCTATTCCATGAATACAGCACACATTCCCATTTTCTCTGAGCCTGCCAACCTCAAACTTCAGACCATGACCGCTACTTCTAGCACTTCTCTTTCAATTAAATACGCTTCCCTTCTGTACTTTGTTGAAACCATTCATATATTTGAAAGTTTCAATATATAACAAACAATTAGACTGGAATAAATAAAACATACAGTAAATGAGCTTATGGATCTATGTTGTGGCACGCTTGTCCTGTAATAATTCTGTATTGAAACATCACAGCACACTCAAATATGTATGTATGTACAGTATTTATTTATATAGCGCCATTAATGTACATAGCGCTTCACAGAAGTAATACATGTGACAATCATATAAATAACAAATAATACAAATAACAGATCGTGGGGAAAAGTGCTTCAGACATAAACATTTACATTTAGGAAGAGCAGTCCCTGCTCCGAAGAGCTTAGAATCTAATTGGTAGGAAGAACGTACAGAGACAGTAGGAGGGAATTCTGGTAAGTGCGTCTGCAGGGGGCCAAGCTTTATGTATCGTGTATTGTATTAGTCATGGAGCTACTTATATGCTTCATTAAGCAGGTGTGTTTAAAAGTGGATCTTAAAGGTTGATAGAGAGGGTGCTAGTCGGGTATTGAGGGGAAAGGCATTCCAGAGGTGTGGGGCAGTCAATGAGAAGGATTTAGGCGGGAGAGGGCTTTAGATACAAAGGGGGTAGAGAGAAGACATCCTTGAGCAGAACGCAAGAGTCGGGATGGTGTATAGCGAGAAATTAGGGCTAAGATGTAAGGAGAGGCAGAATAGTAAAGCTTTGAAAGTGATGAGGAGAATTGAGTGTGAGATGCGGGATTTGATAGGAAGCCAGGAGAGTGATTTCAGCAGGGGAGATGCTGAGACAGATTTAGTAAAAAGTAGAGTGATTCTGGCAGCAGTGTTTAAGATAGATTGAAGGGGAGACATGTGAGAGGCAAGAAGGCTGGACAGCAGGAGGTTACAGTAATCGAGACGGGAGAGAATGTGTCAGAGTTTTAGCAGTGGAGCAATAGAGGAAAGAGCTTATCTTCGTAATATTGCAGAGGAAAAAGTGTCAGGTTTTAGATTCGTTGTGAATGTGAGAGGAGAATGTGAGAGGAGTCGAGTGGGACCCCTACGCAGCGTGCTTGCGCTACTGGGTGTATGACAGAACTTCCAACAGTAATGTGGAAGGAGGTAGTGGGGCCAGGTTTGGGATGAAATATGAGCTCTGTTTTTGACAAGTTGAGTTTAAGTCGGTGGAAGGCCATCCAGGATGATATCGCAGAGAGACATTCAGAAACTTTGGTCTGTACAGCAGGTGAAAGGTCAGGGTTTGAAAAGTAAATTTGTGTGACGTCAGCATAGAGGTGATATTTGAACCCAAGATATATAATTAGGTCACCTAGAGAGAGTGCGTACAGAGAAAAGAGGAGAAGTCACAGGACAGAGCCCTGGGGTACCCCCACAGAGAGAGATCGATAGAGGAGGAGGTGTTAGCAGAAGAGACACTGAAAGTACGATGGGAGAGGTAAGAGGAGATCCAGGAGAAAGCTTTGTTATGAATATCGAGAGTATGGAGAATGTGAAGGAGGAGAGGGTGGTCCACGGTATCAAATGCTGCAGAGTGATCGAGTAATATGAGCAGAGTGTAATGACCTCTGTCTTTGGCAGCATGGAGGTCATAATTATTTTAGTGAGGGCTGTTTCAGTGGAGTGAGCAATATGGAAGCCAGATTGTAGAGGGTCTAGGAGAGAATAGGTGTTGAGAAAATGGAGCAGGCGAGAGAATACAAGACGTTCAAGGAGTTTAGAGGCAAAAGGCAGGAGGGAAACAGGTCGATAGTTAGAAAGACAGGTAGGGTCAAGCTTACTGTTTTTGAGTAATGGTATGACTCTTACTTAATTTTTCGCTCTCCATAAGGATGAAGATAATGTTACATGTGTCATAAATAAGTAAACGATACCAGCACATTATTGACCTCTTACAAGATTCATACTTATGCCAACATAGCAGTTTGCTTACAAACTCTTATTGGGGAAATAATTACACAGGAAGTTTCACTTTTACTGTAATCTTAAATCAGGAAATGCTGTACTTTCTTGATCCCTTAGCTGTGATACATTAGATGTGTGCCTGGATCAAAGACTAAATTGTAACTGAAATATATAATTTTCAGCACTGGAAGAGAACAACCTACCCACCTTGAGCCAGGTCTGTGAGCATGACCATTGGTATCCAATCCAAGCAGGTGCAGGAAAAACACAATCTTCTCCTCATTCAGTTTATTTAACAGTGTTTGGTTACTGCGGGCGGAATCAAAGAAAATCTAGATGAAAAATAAACAACTTGTTAAACCATTTTGTTACAAAGTTAAGCATCTTTTCATAAAGTTTGGGTAAATAATACCATGTTAACTTTAAGGTTCAAATGGGGGAAAGGGGAAGGAGAAAAACACTCTTGCTACTGTCTGATGGAGATTGGGGTGCTGTGGCTAATTACATGTGAACAAAAGAAACCTATAAAGAGAAAATAGGAGTTAAGAAGAAGGCCACTATTATTTAGTAGTGCTATAATAGGGGCCTTCTTCTTAACTCCTATTTTCTCTTTATAGGTTAATGTTAACTTTAAAGCTGCAGACAAAGCAATATCCTACAAGTGTTTTTCTTTTAATAAATCGGTTCTGTACTACGAGAAAATATTGATAGCGTTTTTCTTTAAACAACTCTGAATTACATTTTTATGTATTATAATGTAACAAGCATTTTTTGTTTCTATAACAACCATTTACAAAGTCACATTCCCTTCCTCTTCTGAAACAGGCTCTGGCACACCCCTTTTTGAGCCCTGCCCTCTCTCTAGCAGTGCACCAATTGTATCTGGTGACTGCCTGGTCACATGATCTTCCCCACAAACTTTGTATCTTTGGTCCTCTTCTGCTGC